>NC_080197.1:31089225-31392255 GCF_030028045.1 Hippopotamus amphibius kiboko | reverse complement strand
AAGCCATTACAAGGGCTTACAGTTTCTTGTTTAAATGTATTCTCCAGTTTTGGAATCAAAAAATAAAACCTACAAAACTAAAAAATTAACAAGAAAAAAAAGGAAATAATAAACAGCTTTAGATGCTGAGTGAAGTCAGGCTCACTGAAGAACTAAGGAAACTCACCTGTTGCCATCAAACTCAAAGTGCAAGTAATATGAATCCACGCCTCAGTGAAATTACATATCACTACACATCCTGGACCACCAGCATCCTTCTAAAACCACTAATTTGCACGTGTCAAAGTTTGGATTATCATATAAGTGCCTGGATTATCACACAATATGATTAAGTGACTTGACAGAAATAAGCACAGGATCTATACCTCGATCAGAACTGAGGCAGTCAGTAAGGTAATGCTGATTGGAGGAGCTGATCCCTACCTAAGAAATTACAATGCAAGGTAAAAAAGAGGGAGATGGGCAGTCCAGCCAAAGACAGAGGGTCTGAAAGAGCACAGCACAGTCAAGGATACAAGGAAAAGGTAAGGCTAAATAAGGTTAAGAAGGGTTGGTCGCAAAAGCTTGCTCTGATAAGGAGTTTGGATTTTATCCAGAGGATTTTAAACTGGG
The DNA here is from genome assembly GCF_030028045.1 of Hippopotamus amphibius kiboko. Classification (NCBI taxonomy): domain Eukaryota; kingdom Metazoa; phylum Chordata; class Mammalia; order Artiodactyla; family Hippopotamidae; genus Hippopotamus; species Hippopotamus amphibius. Next base: position 31,391,643 of record NC_080197.1, on the reverse strand, counting down.
GAGTGCTGTGATTAGATAAGGAAGTCAAAAAGATCACTCTTGGCAGCAATGTGATATATGACCTGGAATAAGGAAATAATAATGGGCAGACAACTAGGGAGTCTGCAGCAGTCATCTAAATGAGAAGAAACCAGAACTAAGGGACAGAAGAGGTGGGGGAAAGCACACAAACTGGAGAAACACTAAAGGTAAAACAAATAGGAATGCATCACCAACCAGAAGAACAATGTCATCCAAGTCTCTGGTTTGGGTTACGGGCTTGTGCCATTCATCAAGCTAGAGAATATAAAAGTAACACATTTAAAGGGAAGGTGAGGTCAGTTATGAGCCTGTTACAGGTGCCTGGGAAACAGTCCAATGAAGATGACCAGTAGGTTGTTGGCTATCATCCAGTGCTGAGGACGAATTTTCTCCTAATTAGCAAGGAGCTGGAAGCCAAAACCCTGGGTACAGGCATGTGCTTCCAGGAACAATACACAGTATGAAACACAAGAAGGCTAAGGATGTACTCTTGGATAAGTCAAAGAGTGGTCAAAGAATAAAGGTCTAAGGGAACTGATGAGTGGGCAGAAAGGTAGAGAAAAACCAAGAAAGGGTGTCCCAGAACTCCAGGCAAGATGGTTCAGGGAGCAGATGTTGTACAGTTTATTCCATTTACTCAATTCCTTTTCCTCTCTCTTCCCTCTCCCATTCTTGCCACATGCTCCCCCACTGAAACCCCAGGAAGATAAAAGTTACTCTGTGATCAATTATACAGCTACACTGTATCCCGACTAACTACTAGGAAAGAGAGACAAATAAAATCAAGATCATTATAATATTTCCTAACATTTATTGAAAGTTTACTACACCCAAAGAACTCTACCAAGCACTTGGGGTGCACTATCTAATCCTTAAAATAAACATGCAGTAAAAGAATACTACTGTTGAACCCATTTATTAGATGAGGAAACAGTCTCAGAAGAGTTAAGTATTGATACTTTTCCCACGTTCACAAGCACAGCAGGTATGGGATATGAACTCTAGTCACTTTCAACTCCCCAAATTAAAATAATTATAAGGCCTGACAAGGAAAATATGAAAGAAATACAAAATCCCATCTGAGGACTTCCTGGCGGTCCAGCGGTTAAGACTCTGAGCTTCCAATGCAGGGGGCGCAGGTTCGACCCGTGGTTGGGAACTAAGATCCCACATGCCGTGCAGCACAGATGAAGAAAAAAAAAAAAGAAGAAGAAAAAAACTAATCTGATTTGGGGGAAAAAATTACGAGGTTAACTTGAAAAAACAAAAAAAATAAAGCACACAGTGGGTTGCAAAACAGACCTCAAACACTGATTCCCCCACTGACGCCAAATTCAGGACTGTAATATAAGGAAGGGCACCTCTTAAGTAGAATTATCCTGGAAACACAGAGCCCATAGTTTTCTCTTCTCAGTCTTGAACCTTTGACCAATAAATAACTGCACTGTGGTTCTGTATTTTCAATCCAGTAACTCAGGCCCTCTTAGACAGTAAAGCTGTCCTCCTTAATTGGTTAAGCTGCATTACAACTCCAGCAGAAACAGGTGTTAGCTGCAAGATGAGATATCAAACTCACAGCACTCTTGAGTTAAGTTTAGGATATGTGTTTTTAAAATGTTGATAAATCAGATTCAGCTACTGAAAAGCAATGGAAATCATAAAAGAATCTGCTTTACTACATTTATAAGTTTAATTTCTTAGTACTGCTCAAGTGCTTAAGGAGATTCTACTTGTTAAGGTGGTAACTCTAACCTGTCAAGGGACTGGTGGTTTGACAGACTGACAGTATAAATGTATTTTAAATATCTGAGAAAATGTAATTCACTAACAAAGGAGTATGAAGGAATTTAATCAGTTAAGCTTGAATTAACATTAATTAAAGAGCAAGCGAAAGTTATTGTTCTTATTTCTATACATAAATTACAATGTTTACAAGTACAATAAGACGAGAGAAAAAACTAAGTTTTTAATTTGCCACTTAAACTGAATACTAATTTGAAACCCAAACAACTTTTAGTCCTTTCCACGCACAAAAGCCCCACTCAGACATTATAAAACACAAATAACTGAACTGCTCTGTTAACCACTACTTGCTCTACAATAGCCTTTCTTCAAGGTAGAACTTTTGAAAGCTAAGTGCAAGTGAATAAGCAAGAAATGTTAGTTGAAAGGTCAAACTTAAGTAACTCTCATATTATACAGGCATGAATCTTTCTGGAAGGTTTCATGAGTACTGTTCATACTACCTAAGAATGCCTCTGAAAAGGAGAACTTGCAAGATGGGGGAGAGAGAATTACCTTCTACTGTATGTTTTTAATACTAATATTTGAATATTTTAACACATGCATGTTTCATTCGAATGCACACATAATTTTAAATGAAGCAAATTTAAAACTACACACTGACTAAAAAACATAAAGCCATATTTTCTCCATTTTCTAAAAAGACGCTTTTCCAAATTTACCTCCTCCTTCCCACCACAGTCAGCCACTACTGAGAAACTTAGAGGTTCACAACTGCTACCAACAGCATTATTGCTAACTGGGTACGAACTATAGGAAAGAAAAGGATCTTCTATCACTTCCACCAGCTAGTAGAATGGAGAAACAGAGAAACACCAGTTGGAAGTCACTGTATAGTCAGCCCCTGTTAACAAAGTAAGCAGGTTCAGGTGGGAAGTAAGGCGCACTGGAGAGCAGTGGTATCACAGAGAGCAGCAGAAGCACTGATTCAGGAGCTGGCCTCACTCCTTGAAAGGTGGGTAAAGCATTCACATCACTGGAGACATGGAAAGGGGCACCAAAACAGAAGCATCCCCATGAAAGCTCTCCCCCACACACCTCCACCTTTCCTTTTAGAAGGACACTGGAAGTCCTGGAACAATTCCATATGCTGATGTAATGCTGATACACCAATGGAAGACATTCTCTTTATTAATGGGTAGTATTAACGCATTTACAATATTGTGTTAAGCCACCTGTCAACCAATGTTTGAAAACAAATTGATGGTTAAGTTGTCAGTCAATACTTGAGAACTCACAATTTAAAAATATATATACATACATATATATATATTTGAGAACTCTTGAACAAGTTATAGCAGCCGGGTTTTAACATCTCCCCATACACAAAAGCTCAGTTCACTTCCAAAAAGCCAAAAATCTGGAACCCTACAATGCTTCCAATGCTTAAATCATACTTATTCACGTATCTCCATCCCTGTTACCACTCCCCTTATGCCAAACCAGTCCAGAACACCACCAACCCTGGCCAAATCTGCTGTAACAGTCACCAAATTAGTCTCTATGCTGTCTCCAGTTCGTTCTCCACAGTAACAATCAAATCTTTTGACTGCACACTGGCCAATCAATCAACGCACACATCCCCAACATATGTTCACCAGTAAATATGACAAAGGTACTAACGTATATAAATACTACAAAAACACTCATTCATTCCCAAATGTAATAAAATAATGATTACAATAATGGTTTTTATATGGGAAAATATAAAAACCATTACTACTATCACTAAGATGTTAACACTAAACTTGTTTTTAAAATATTTAGTGTGGGGATTTCCCTGGTGGCACAGTGGTTGAGAAGCCGCCTGCCAATTCAGGGGACATGGGTTTGATCCCTGGTCCAGGAAGATCCCACATGCCTCAGAGCAACTAAGCCCATGCGTCGCAACTACCGAGTCTGCATTCTAAAGCTGGGTGCCACAACTACTGAGCCCGAGTGCTGCAACTACTGAAGCACACACGCTCCAGAGCCCACGTGCTACAACTACTGAAGCCCGCACACTAGAGCCCAAGCTCCACAACAAGAGAAGCCATCGGCAATGAGAAGCCCACACACCGCAACAAAGAGCAGCCCCAGCTCACTGCAACTAGAGAAAGCCCATGCACCACAATGAAGACCTAAAACAGCCAAAAATAAAAGCAAGCAAGCAAACAAGCAAGAAAGAAAATATTTAGTGTGATCTATCTGATCAAATATTTCCCATTACGCTTGAAAAATCTCATTTTATTTTATTAATAAATTTATTTATTTACTTATTGGCTGTGTTGGGTTCTGCTTGCTGCACATGGGCTTTCTGTATTTGCGGCGAGCAGGGGCTACTTTTCATTGTGGTGAGTGGGCTCCTCACTGCAGTGGCTTCTCTTGTTACAGAGCACCGGCTCTAGGCATGTGGGCTTCAGTAGTTGTGGCTCACAGGCTCTACAGTGCAGGCTCAGTAGTTGTGGCACACGGGCTTAGCTGTTCCGTAACAATGTGGGATCTTCCTGGGGCAGGGATCAAACCCATGTCCCCTGCATTGACAGGTGGATTCTTAACCACTGAGCCACCTAGGAAGTCCTGAAAGATCTCATTTTAATACTTTGTGACAAAGCAATCTGAAAGTCTGGTTTCAAATCAATACTTGGTTTTAATGGCTATCATAGTTAAAAAGAAATATGGGTCCAAAAGGAAGAAACACTATGGTTGTGCTTACTAAATTGTGGTATTTATTTTTCCAACCCCATCCAATTATACAAACATTTCCTTTAAATTTGGCTAGCAAATGTCTATCTTCCCTTGAAAAGGAAACTACTCTTGAAATTACTCTTGAAAACTAGTCAGAAGATTTTACTTTTTAAATTTCTAATGGTTGTGAAACCCACTAAAACTAAGAGCAAAAGCAAACTCTATAATATATCCTTACAGGGCTTCCCTGGTGGCGGAGTGGTTAAGAATCCTCCTGCCAATGCAGGGGACATGGGTTCGATTCCTGGTCCAGGAAGATCCCACATACCGCAGAGCAACTAAGCCTGTGCGCCACAACTACTGATCCTGTGTTCTAGAGCCCGCGAGCCACAACTACTGAGCCCATGTGCCGCAACTACTGAAGCCTGCACGCCTAGAGCCCATGCTCCCCAACAAGAGAAGCCACCACTCTGAGAAGCCTGTGCACCGCAACGAAGAGTAGCCTCCACTCACCACACCTAGAGAAAGCCTGCGCACAACAACCAAGACCCAATACAGCCAAAAATAAAATAAATTTATTAAAAAAGTAATAATAAACCCTTATATACCTATTATCCAGCTTCACTCATTACCAATAATGGTAAATAACCTACAACCCTCAGACACAATGAATTATCTTAGAGCAACTTCTAGATATCATATCATTTCATCTATAAATTCTTCAGTACTTATCTGTAAGGGAAAAGTCTTTTCTCTTAATATAACTAAAATACTATTATCATATCTTTAAAAAATTAAAACAATTATTTCAAAATCATTTACTATATTAAGTGCTATTCAAATTACTCCCAATTGTCTCATAAATATCTTTTTATAGTTGGTTTGTATGAAACAGGATCTAATCAAGGTCTACACATTACATTTAGTTAATATGCCTCAAATCTTTTCTAATCTGTAATAGTTTCTCCACTTTTTTTCTTGCCATTTATTTGAAGTAACTGGGTTCATTTGTCCTATCAGATTTCTCACATTCTGAATTTTCTAATTACATTCTGTAAGCTGACTGTTCGATCTAGATGCTTAATTAGTCAGGTTTGATTCAATTTTGGTAGGGAAAGAACATTTCATAACTGGTGTTATGTTTTTCCTATTGCACCACATCAGAGGAACATAAAGTTTGGTTGTACCCATTTTAGAGACGTTATGACTGATCAGAAGATTGTCAGTCTGATCCTTCTATTATAAAGTTCCCTACTGGTTTTAATAGCAACTGATGATCAATGCCTAGGTCCTTTATTTCATTAGATCATCTGGAAATTTTTTTAGAAATACATTTGGAGACGTTCATCAGGTAAGAAATTTATGTTTCCATGTTTTTCATGTGTAAAAATAGAGTTTTTATAGATGCAACAAAATCATGAGATCATGCGTCATTGGGGGAATGCAAATCAAAAGTACAATGAACTTTCACTTCATACCACTAACATAGCTATAGTCAGAAAGACAGCATAGCAAATGTTGCTGAGGATGTGGAGAAACTGGAACCCTTGTGCCTTGCTTGCTGGGAATGTAAATTGCCACAGCTGCTTTAGAAAACAGTTTGGCAATTCCTCTAAAGTTAAACAGTTATTACCATTTAACCCAGCAATTCTACCCTATATCCAAGAGAAATAAAAACGTATGTCCACACATGTACTTGTACATGAATGTTCACAGCAGTATTAATCATAATAGCCAAAAAGTGGAAACAACCCAAAAGCTCGTTAACTGTTGAATAGATAAACAATATATCCATATAATGGATTATATTATTCAGCTATAAAAAGGAATGAATGAATTCATGCTACAACATGAAAGTACCCCCCAAACATTATGCTAATTAAAAGAAGTCAGTCAACAAAGGCCACATTTTATATGATTCCATTTATATAAAATGTCCAGAATAGGAAAATACACAGAGACAGAAAGACTAGGGGCTGCCAGGGGCTGGAGGGAGGGTGGAATGGGGAGTGAAGGTGATGTGTGTACGGCTTCTCCTTGGAGTGATAAAAATGTTCTGAAATTAGATAATGGTGATGGTTGCACAACTCCACAAACATACTAAAAATCACTGAATTGTACACTTTAAAAGGTTGAATTTTTTAGTATGTAGATTATATCACGATAAAGCTTTTTTTTTAAATTACAAGGAAAATGCTATCCCATAGCACACCTCTAAGAAAAAAGACATTACTTTCTCACTGTTAAAATAACATCTTTACTTGAAGAGGCAGATTAAGGATATTAATTTGTCAAATAATATTAGCTAATATTATTATTATAATATTAGCTTTTATCACAGAAAAAACAGCTTTTTTTTTTTTTTTGCTAAAAGTAAAATGTATAACATCAACAACTCCACCACAAGATAACCAACAAATGATAACCTGCCTCAATAGTTCATGAAGAGGCAATGAACGCATTTCATTTTTCATTCAAAGTGCCTGTTCTGTCAGTTTACATTTAGACAATTATTCCATACAGCAATGTTATGAAGGCAGTCATTTACTATTAAGAATGTCTTCTCCAGTATAACTTTCCTCTAGTAGCTCAAAAAAGAAGTAATTTTTCTTGAATTTCTTTTAATAAAGGGAACCTAGCAAATATTAAGTCATGCTAGAAGCTTCTATACTTTTAAAACTAGGTAGCAAACCTCCAAAACTGAGAAATTTATTCTAATATTGCTTGTTCAATTCTTCAGCAACATTTACTATGCATCTTACAAGAGTGTTTGTGGACAAAGGAACATGTTTTAGTTTCTTGATGTTATTTTCCACACGCTGTATCAGCCGTTTTAGGGGGGTGGGGGACAGTGTGGACAGGAAGAACCTGCCAATGTATGTGCCTTTTTGTCATTTATAAGAACAGAAAATCTTGAAATAGATACTTTAATCATTAGGTTAGTAAAATTATGTATAGCATCTGATTGAATAGCCTATGTTCTTTTTTCTTTTCCTTTTCCTTTTGGCTGTACCACATGGCTTGCAGGGATCTTAGTTCCCCCACCAGGGATTGAACCTAGGCCACAGCAGTGAAAGCACTGAGTCCTAAATCACTGGACCGCCAGGGAACTCTGTAGCCTATGACTTTAAATACTGTTGGGGAGAAAAAATGCAGAGCTTCTCTTTATGCTCCAGACACTTAGTTTTCAAATGTCTTGGTACTAGTGATAGCCTCATGTTTTGTTATTTAATATCTCAGGTTCTACATAATCTTAAAGCAAGATTCCTATGACAGAGAATGTAAGTCCATGTTTCAAACTGGGTTCTTGATACTTTCCAATGTAATATGAGCTGACTTATTCAATCTGATTTAATAGCTCATGGAAGAGGGGGACTTCCCTGGTGGTCCAGTAGGTAAGACTCCACAATCCCAATACAGGGAGCCTGGGTTCAATCCCTGGTCAGGGAACTAGATCCCACATGCATGCCACAACTAAAGAATCTGCATGCTGCAACTAAGACCAGGCACAAATAAATAATTTTTTTTAATTGCTCACCAAGACGTCATAATAGGAGCTAGACAAGGGTCAGCTCTGCCAGTTTGTTTTTCTGTTTCCTTTTCCTTGTGCTTGCATTATTAATACGCTCTTCAATCACTGGTTTCTTTGCAGGGATCTTTTTAAGCTGTTTATTTCATTTTTTGTGAAGGTTAATGAAAACTGGATAATATAAACTGTTATCAATATGTTGCAATACACTGAAAGCAAATGTATGTATATAGGGACTTCCCTGGTGGTCCAGTGGCTAACATTCCACACTCCCAATGCAGGGGGCCCGGGTGTGATCCCTGGTCCGGGAACCAGATCCCACATGTCGTAACTAAGAGTCTGCATGCCACAACTAAAGATGCTGCACACGGCAGTGAAGATCCTGCACAAGGCAACGATGATCCTGCATGCTGCAACCAAGACCCAGCGCAGCCAAATAAATAAGTTTTTTTTTTTAATGCATATATATAGCTCTGCTTGCTTCCTGCAGAACTCTCCTCTCTTACTTCTGGACACCCAAACACTATTTGACCTAAAGACCCAAGAAGATGCCAGTGACAGTCCCTAAATGTAATGTTTTATCATTTTTCATATAAAAATAATAAAAAGTTCAGCATCTCAGCATTCTATCTACCTCACTTTGAAAACTACTGTGCTGGATTGCAGCCACGGTGAACTTTTCACAACTGCAAATCAGATCAGTTCACTTCTCTTTGAAATCCTTCAATGGCTTAGCTCTGCCTTCAGGATAAAGTCCAAAATCTTTGCATGGTGCATAGGGCCCTCAATTCTGGCCCCTGCCTCTCTGTAGGCCAGTGGTTCTCAACCCTGGCTGCATATTAGAATCACCGAGGGAGTTAAAAACACACACACACACACACACACACACACACACTCTTCCAGTCTCCTCCCCAGACCAATTATGTAATCAAAATTTCTGGGGGTGGGCTATTTGCATCCCTAATTTTTGTAAGTTCCCCAGGTGAACCTAAAGTGCAACTAGGATAGAGAACTACCCCCTCCTACTCACCACGGTCAGTCAGCTTCTGGTGCTCACCAAGTTCTCAATTAGGTCTTGCTACTCAAATGTGGTCCACCTACCAACAGCATCTTCCTCACCAGGGAGCTAGTTAGTAATGTAGAATCCCAAGCCCCACCTTAGACCTACTGAATCAGGACTTGGGATTTTAACAAGACACCCAGATGGTTCACTTGAACACTCAAGTTAGAGAAGCACCAACCCAAGGTACTAAACCCCTTCCTAGCTCAGGGCCTTTGTGTTGTTTAAACTGCAAATGTTGTTGAACTTCTCTGGCACTCCCTAGGCATCCTATTCTTCCCATCTGATCACATCTGTAATTACCATAGATGATTAATGTTTGCCTACTGCATTAGCCCATAAGGACAGACATCACATCCATGTTACTCTGGGGTATCCCTAACTCCCAGCACAATGTCTGATATTTTCTACTGAACAGCACCCAGTTTTCTATTTCATATAAATATTATCTTATCCTAAATTTCCACAATATTTCTGTCCTATCAACCATGTCTTTCTTCAAAAACAAGTGGCCTTTAGCTATGTAACTCGTGGATATGATATATAACACAGCACTGTAAACTCTAAAACTCAATGAGTTTTAGTAGCTCATTTAGATTTTTTCTAAAGTTTTTCTAAAGAAACGTAAATTAAACCTAATTCAAAGTACTATTACATTTCTTTTAAATTAACAAAATCGAATCTTAGGTTTTGTTGGTAATATCATTGGCTGTATTGTCAGGAAATAGGGCCACATAAATTGCTGATGGTGTTGTAAACTAGTTCAACCCTTCTAGATAGCAATTCGGCACTGGAAACCATATTCTGACGCAGTGAACCCATTTTAGGGGTAAGGTTACAAGAAAATAATCCAAAAGAAGTATTTGAACAGGGTGCTCAGAAGTACCATTTATAATAGTAAAAAGGGGAGAAAAAAGGAAAAAACAACTGCACAAACTATGTTTATCAATTCATGCCATATTATTCTGTGATTTAAAATAATACATAAAATGAGTAAAAATAAAATATCTGATGTTATTCAAGCATACAAAAATCACATTCTGTATGTACTTTACCTGTCAAGTACATATAAAAGGTTATAACTATTAAAAAAAATCTATGCCTATACACTGACACAACTGGATGTGAATTTAAAGTAAATACAGGGGCTTCCTAGGTGGCGCAGTGGTTAGGAATCCACCTGCCAATGCCGGGGACATGGGTTCGATCCCTGCTCCAGAAAGATTCCACATGCTGCGGAGCAACTAAGCCCGTGCGCCACAACTATTGAGCCTGCACTTTAGAGTCCGTGAGCCACAACTATTGAGCCCGTGTGCTGCAACTGCTGAAGCCCATGCACCTAGAGCCCGTGCTCCACAAGAGAAGCCACGGCAATAAGGAGCCCGCGCACCACAACAAAGAGTAGCCCCCACTCACCGCAACTAAAGAAAGCCCGCACACAGCAAAAAAGACCCAACACAGCCAATAAAATAAATAAATTTATTAAAAAAAAAATAAACTAAATACAACTTCACATTTAATGGGTTTTCTTTTCTAAAGAGACTATATTAAAACAAATTTTAATGTTGGATTATTTGAGGGTTTGTTGCTTAATTGTATTGTTAGTGTTATCGCTATTTTTGTTGTACTCTGACTCACTAAAAAAATTTCTTCAGATTTGTCATTTGGGAACATTTATTAGTTACTGCATTAGAAGTAAAAACACAAGATTCTATATTTGGCCAGATTTCTGCTCATAACTTAAGCTTCCCCTGCACCTCATTCTGTCCACATAAAGGTGGAGAAAAGCAATGCAACAATGTTTACAAATCGACTCTGAGAAGGCCAATAAAAGATGCTGGGCAAATACAAATATCAGAGCTGCTTAAAAAAACAACCACCACCCACTGTCTTGCACAAGTCACTTTATCCTTCTGAAACTCAATGTCTCCTCCTGCAAACAGAAAGAAGTAGGCTACAGTCACATGAGAGGAGGTTAGGTGAGAGAAAAGCATCTGAAAACGCATCCCAGACCATCCTGATGCATACTCTGATGAAGCTTCGTTTGAGTTCCATTCACATTTTGGAGAGAGGATCAACCTCCTCCAAGGGGTGGTAATTTGGCTACATGTCTACAAATTTAAAATGCACACATATCCTCTGACCCAGTAATTCCAGTTCTAAAAATATACAATTCAAATAATTTTACACATGAGCTCATAATAATGTAGAAGGATATTCATTACGATGCTGTAATAGAAAAACCTGGAAACAACTTCCATGTTGTTTAATCCAAAAACTAGCTACAAATAATGGTGCAGCCAAACAATGAAATTAGTAAAAGAATATCAATAAAATAAAAAGAACAAATAGCTCTATATGTACTAATATGTAATGATTTTCCTACGTTAAGTAAAAACGAGCAAGATATGGTAATTCCCTGGCAGTCCACTGGTTGGGGGTTGGGTGGGGAGGCAGTCAGCAAGATGTGACTGGTATGTACCATGGGGTAGGAGTATGGATAGGCAGATACAGGTTTATAGAAGAAGAGTGTCTATGTAAAGCCACAGAAACGGAAATTTCAACCATCTCCGGGGAGGTCAGGGTAAAAGTGAGACATTTCTCTATGCACACACTTTAGTGCTGCTGGGATTTTTTTTCTCATAAGTATGATCTGTTCCCAAAACTTAGCAGTATTCTCTTCAGGCCTCACTCTAGGCCTAAGAGACTGTGATTCCGCCTCTGTGGGGCCTGGCCATTGCCTCCTAAATTGGAGGGGCATTAGCATCTGGCCCCACATTGCCCCTGAATGACCTTTCCAAAGTCTGGTCTGCCCAAGTCCCTGGCCTCCTTTAAAGTCTCCACTGCCCAAACATAGCACTTACAGACCTTCAAGCCAACCTAATCTCATCTCCCACCCTTCTTTCCTCTACCCAATCCAACTGTTTAATAACCTCTCCCTGCTTCCCAAGGACAATGGGTTCCTTCCACCTCCAAGTCTGCCTGTGCTGCTCCCTCTTTCCTGTATTCTGTCCACTACACATAAACTCCTATCCCTCCTTCATGACCCACAAGCCCCCTCCCAGTCAAGTTTTCTCAGACCACCCAGGGAGGGAATGCTGTCTATACAGCCAGGCAGACACTCTGGAACTAGACTGCCAAGATTCAAATCCTGGCTATTCCCTCATCTGCACACTGTACGGGCTCAGTTTCCACTCTTGTCTAGTAGGAATTAGCCACCATATAATGGTAGAAAGGATTAAATACGACAATTCATGGAAAGCATTTATTACCTAGCCTGACACAAGGCAAATAAAAGAAACTATTACACTCTCATAGTACCTGTGGTAAGTATTTGTATCCACCTGTCCTGCATTAAGCTGTGAGCCCCTCAAAGGTAAAGATGTGACTTCCTCACTTTTACTCTGTATCCCAAGCACTTGTTCTGGCAAATAGAATACACGTGAATGTAGTTCAGAGGACTGGGCTTTCTGGTTCTGAATTTCACCTAGATGGTAAATTAGTGTCTAAAAGGTATCCAATGAACAGCCTCCTAGATCGCACCCTGCCTTCCAGTATATGCATCAGCCAGCCCACTTAAAGCAGGCAGAGGTGAAAAAGAGACAGTGGGGCTTTGGGCCTTTCAGAGACAGTTGAGCAGATTGAAGGCCAGTGGGATATGAAACCTGTCAGTTCCTGCCTGCTGATTATTTATAGGGGCTGGATGGGACGGACATGGAAAGATGGGGACTCAAGATACTAAAAGTTTTAGGTGTGCACACCAAGAGGAAACACTCAGGAAAGATTCTCTCAGAAAGTGGATACCTGGAAGTAAACAGAGCCAAGGCATAAATGGAAGAGATGGGACAGGACCTGTGAGACAAATGGGAGGAAGAAACCTCTCAACATGGGAGACAAACAGTTGAACAAGACACAGCTGCTGGCCTCATCAAGCTTCTCAAATGAGAAGGGCTTTAAAGGAAGAGTAGAGGTTGGCAGGTAAAGGTGGGGAGGAAAGAGGATCACACTAGCAAAAACATCCAAACGTGAAAACAGGCTGTCAAGCAATTCTGAATGGCCAGAGAGCAGGGGGCGAAAGGAAGGAAAATTGAAGCATTAAGCTAAAAGTAAAAAAGTTGAGGCAAGACTGTCAAGGGCCTTGTATGATTTGTTAAGGCATTTTGGGCTTCATTCATCCTATGGAAAAAGGAAAGCAAGGGAGTTTTAACTAAACAAGTGACAGCATCAGACTTGTGTTTTGTAAAGGAGTGGCCAGGCAGGAAGATGTTCGCCCATCTTCCACCGCCAGTCCTCTCCTCGCCCACCATCTTCTGGTTCTAGAGCTGCCTTAACAGCAAGCAGGTGGTAAGAGATCTTTCGGGAGATATGACTGGTTCTAGAGCAGGGATCCCTACCCTGGGCAAAAGCTTCTGAAAGCATTCACCCTCCTAGAGAGGTTTTAAACATTCCTCTTTTCCTGTCTTACAAACATCATTTACTGACCTCAAAAAAAAAAAAAAAAAAAAAAAAAAACAACCGTCGACATTGGGCTCAGCTCTGCCATTATTATTTTTATCTTCAGGAAATACAATTAGGAACTAATTTTTCAAAAAACGATACTCTTTGTTATTCACCAAAAGTAAAAAAGGAGGGGACCTGCATTCCCAATTGGCTCATTTTGAATTCTGGGCTGCTGTGAGCTCCCTGTTTCCCTTCCTTAAGCGGCCTCAACTGTAGGGAGTGGACGGAAAAGAGAGGGGCCCGAGGAAGAAAAGTTGGTCGCTGCAAGAGCAAATTTTCTCATGCCAGTTTTCACCTCTTTCTTCCCAGTAAATGGACCTGACCAAAGGCTGTTCTCACGGACCAAATGTCTCCTTTCAGAATGAACTAAGGCAGCACCCGGCCCGGCCCCAGGAGGTCGCACGCAAAGTTCCTGGGCAGTGGAGAGGGGTCGGCGCGTTTCCGGGGACACCGCCCTCCCCCGCCCCAACACACACACACACACACACACACGGACAGCGCAAGGATGTGGGATCCCTGGAAAAGCCGGATGGATCCGGCCCGGAAAAGAGGGATTCGGGTTCGGGCCGGGGACCCCTCCCACCCGCGCCCGGGAGCCGCCACCCCCCACTCCGGAGCCGGCCGGGGCGGCGGCGGCCGTGAACACTCACCGAGTCCGGCGCTGGGCGGGACCGCTGGGGACGAGGACGGCGGCTCCGCCTCGGTGCCGCGGCAGCGTCTCGGCCCGCCACACGCCCTCAGGGCCGCCGCCCGGCCCACGGCTCGGAGCCCCGCGGCGGCGGCGGCGGCCTCGCCTCCATGGCGAGGGGAAGCGGCTGAGGGGCGACTGGGCGGGCGGTGGTGATGGCGGCGGCAGTCCCGGGTCCGAGCTAGATCGCGCGCGCGCGCGCGTCTCTGTCAGCGCCGCACTCGCCGCAGCCTCGCTCCCGACCCGGCCTTGGCTGTAAGGAGCCTCCTCATTGGCGGTTCAGAGACGGGCGCTGGTTGGCCCAGACCGAACGGGCGTCTCCTGGCCCTCGTGGGCCCTGCCCTTGCGCGCCTTCGAGCGCTAGCTCGCCCGCCAGCCTGGGGCGCGGGGCCGGGTCTCACAGTCTCACTGATGGCCCGGGAGGTGTGCGCCCCACGGCGGCCCAACCCTGGGGGAAGCGGGACCCTGGGAGCACCGGCCGGCCGTGCACCAACACCTTCCGCCTCTCTACAGTCCCAAGCCCCTGGATGTGGGCCTTCTTTCCCAGTTTACAGATGCGGAAACTGAGGCCAAACACAAGTTACACCAACGTCTAGCGATTCTGGACGGCCTGGAACTCAAAAGTCGTCTTTCCACTCCTCTCTCCAAACGGGTTCCCTGGAACTTTTTTTTTTTTTTTTTTACCTTTTCTAATTGCTGCAAGGTATTTAAAGGACGGAGGCTCTCAATGGGGAGGGAGAGAAACTTGCAAAGCCCCTGGAAGAGGCCTAGCACTGTGGCTGTCGTCTTACATCAAGTCTGCCCACGCCATCCCCACCCGAGCCCCAGGGAAATCTCCCCAGCTTTCCAGATGCGCATATCCGGGCCTGGCTAGCACCGAGCCGGGTAGAAACAAGACACACGGTGCTCTGCGGTGGGGGTGTTTGCGGTAGGCCTGGCGGGAAAGGGGAGGTTCATATCGCCGACAGGACCGAGAGATGCATCTCCCCCTGAGGCCGGGGACCGGGTAGAAGGTGCGGATCTCCTCCCCAGCGCTCCCCGCCGCACGTGGGCACCTCAAAGCCATCGGTCGGTACGCCCTGCAACAGCGGGTTCCCAGGCTGCAGGACTTCGGGAATCGCTGAAGGCCGATTGCACAGTCGTGGTGGGTGGCTGGTGAGACACTCCCCAGGTTGTAGTCCCCGCGCAGCGTCCCTCGGCCGCACCGGGACCCGCACAGGGGGAGTGGCTGGGAGTCTGCAGGCGGGAGACAGATTGCCCAGCAGTGTGCAAGTGGAGCTTGCTGAGACACCTTTCATTCCTGACCCGCAGCCTGAGCTGCCACAGGTCGGCGGCGGCGAGCCTCCCTCTCCCATCCGCGGCCCGGCAGAGAGTCCCACGTTCAGAGAGCCCCAGGCGTTAGGGTGCTTGGCTGGTGGCAATCCTTTTTCATGGCGGGGACATTTCAGCGAAAGTGAAGGAGCCCACACCAGCTACCACCTCCAGTCCCCACCCCCGCCTGCAGTAGGGGCGTCACTTTGGGACTTTATGCACCTCGCTGCCCCGATTTGTGGAATAAGTGTGTGCTGACCAAAGCCACTGCCTGGGAATACGGGATGTGGTGGGCGTCCTTAAGGGCATCCTCTCCCTGGCAGGGAAGTCCCTCCTTGAGTGGGAGCTGGGTCTCCTACTCTCTCTCAACAGAGCTGTCCTAGAGGTGTTGTGAAATGACGGAATCCTAGACGCCTCTGCTGGACAGACTGTCCAGCCCAAAGACCCAGAGGCCCCACACCCAGTCTCCTGTTAAGATCCGAAGGGCAGCCAATGAGGGCAGGTCCTTCTATGCACCAACCATTCAGTTACCCGGAAAGTAGAAAAACTCACTATCCACATACATTGAATGCAAAAGTGAAAAAGCCTGAACTCTGTTTGGAAACCGAGAAAAATAATGACTGTGAGTGCTGGAGATACCTGGGTAGCTAGGATAGCAGCACCCTAGAACCAAACCCCACCAGGCTTGCTTTACGTACATCTGACCTACACTACTATTTCTTAATATGTTTCTTTTGGTTAATTTATTTTTTTATTTATAGTTTTACTTATACTACCATAAAAGGGTTTGACGTGCTATTTATATTTCCTAACCTACATTAAAATAAATAGCTATAATAATAAAAAGCATTAATCCTTGAGGTCATTTGAAGGATTTCCACTGGATCTGACCGCACATGGGAAAATGCTGTGGTTGGGTGTGGTAGTCAGAGAGCCCTGGGGTTCAAGCCTCACCACTGGCTGATTGACCTGAGTCTCCCTCTGCTACTCTTCCTGGAATCTCCCAAGTCTGTACCAAGATTTACAGGCATGTGCAGCTTGGCAAGTAAACCATTCTCAGAAAACACTGTTTCTTCTCACCACAAGACAGCTGCATAGGGGTCAGAGCATTTCTGATGCGTGTGCAGAGGTGACAGGACCTCACACCAAGGAGAGACAGGGCCTTGCCTATTCCATCTTGGAGACCCTGAGAAGGAAATTTCAGTTTGGGGACCACATAGACCCTACTTGCAGTGGGAGAGGACAGAGTCCCATCCTCAGCTGCCCACCTGGGGAGACCTGTCCAGACTCCCCATCCTACCTATGCCTATGGTGTCCACAGGTCCTCCCGTTACCACAAGGCAAAGGGCTATCTTTGAAGAGGAGAGGAGAAGAGAGGAACTGAGAGGGTGGGGAGGCAGTCTTCTGCTCCAGGTCCTCCTCCAGATCCTGTTTTAGTTCCAGCCCACAGGAGCACACACCTTGCAGTAGGCACTTGTCAGCCACCCCATAGGTGCCCCAGAAGTCACAGGTTTTGTGAGAGAAGGATTGGACTAGAAGGAGAGCTGGAGGGTGGGAGTAAAGTGCTCCTGTTTCTTTAGGCAATTCACTTTCCCTTTCAGGGCCTCCTTTCCCCATCTAGTAAATGGAACACTGAATCAGTGGCTCAACAAATACTTATTGAGTGCCTACCATGTGCTGGACACAGCAGGGAGTAAGACAAAAAAGGTCTCTGCTCTCAGAAACTTACAGTCTAGATAGCAGACAGACAATAAACAAGTGAACAAGAAAATTTCCTAAATGCTGTAATGAAAATAAAGCAAGGCAGTATGATAGCAAGCTGAAGGAACTTAGAGCCAAGTGACTTCCGGGCCATTCACTGTTCTATTCCCAAGGGTCATTTGCTGGAGTTTTCTACCTAAAAGAACATCTGCCCCCATTCTCACTCCAGGGCCGCCACTGATATCCTAAACCAGAAGAAATGTTTCTGCCCCCAGGCCCAAAATTCTGGTCTGAGGTTCAGCCCTAGTTCCATCCATTCGCCAAGATGACACTACCTGTGACTGTAGGCTCAGGCCTGCTGTGCAAATCGCTCAGGGTAGAGAAGGCATTTTACATTAATTACTGTTGAGCAACCAAGTTTTTGAAAAACAAATCCTAGTTTTCTTGTTTTTTCGGGTTTTTTTGGCTGCATTGGGTCTTCGTTGCTTTGCGTGGGCCTTCTCTAGTTGTGGTGAGTGGGGGCTACTTTTCTCTCTTCATTGAGGTGCGTGGGCTCCTCTTACGGTGGCTTCTCTTGTTGCAGGGCATGGGCTCTAGGCACGTGGGCTTCATAAGCTGCAGCGCACGGGCTCAGTAGTTGTGGCACATGGGCACTAGAGCCTGTAGGCTCAGTAGTTGTGGCACGTAGGATCTTCCCAGGCCAGGGATCGAACCCTTGTCCCCTGCATTTGCAGGCACACTCTTAACCACCGCACCACCAGGGAAGTCCCCTAGTTGTTTTTTACTTTTATTTTTTTGTGCTGCAAACTAGTTGTTTTTAAAATATCACTATTTAGGGACTTCCCTGGTGGACCAGTGGTTAAGACTCCATGCTTCCAATGCAGGGGTTGTGGGTTCGATCCCTCAACCTTAGTTCAACTGATCCCTTAGTTCCCGCTGGGAACTAAGATCCCACATGCCACATGGTGCAGCCAAAAAAAAAAAATTCACTATTTATAAGTGTATGCATTTGTCAAAACTCAGCAAATATACACTTAAGAGCTGAGCGTTATTGTCTGAAAAAATTGCACACAAATAATGAACTCTAGTTAATGAAATGCATTCTGAAATATTTAGAGGGAGCTACTATACTAAGTACGGCAACTTACTTTGAAATGCGTCAAAATAAGATGGATTAATAAAATGGATAGAGAAATAGAGGGTGACAGATGTATAAAAATTAAGCATAGTAAAATGTTAATGGTAGAATCCAGGTGGTGGTTATACAGGTGTTCACTGCAGTCTTTCAACTTCACTGTATGTTTGGAAGTTTTCAGGGTAAAATGCTGGGGGGTGGAGATCAAAGTTAACTTTTTGTGTACTTTCTTTGAAAGTACACAAAACTGCTTTTAATTTTCAAACAAGTCTCCCCATGGACAATTCCAGTGCTTCTCCACACATACACTTTTTATAAAGTTGTAATCACTGTTCCTATAAATATCATCGTTATTTCTCACGTATTTCTAAAACTTCATGTGTACTGAGCTTTTTAAAAAATTAATTATTTATTTTGGCTGTGCTGGGTCTTTGTTGCAGCATGCAGGCTTAGTTGCGGTATGTGGGATCTTAGTTCCCTGACCAGGGATTGAACCTGAGCCCCCTACATTGGGAGCATGGAGTCTTAACCACTAGACCACCAGGGAAGTCCCCACATGTACAGTGCTTAATGTTTGCATATCACATGAGTAAATATGCTGTATGTTTGGGGACATAGCCTTTTATTGTGTACATTTTTTTAAATTTGTGGCTGTGTTGGGTCTTTGTTGTTGCATGTGGGCTTTCTTTAGTTGTGGCGAGCAGGGGCTACTCATTGTGGTGGCTTCTCTTGTGATGCGTGGGCTCTAGGCATGCAGGCTTCAGTAGTTGTGGTGCGTGGGCTCATTAGTTGTGATGCCTGGGCTTAGTTGCTCTGTGGCATGTGGGATCTTCACTGTGCCACCAGGGAAGTCCCTATTGTGTACATTCTAAATGCACTGCCCAGGGCCCCCCTTCCAGAGAAAAAGGACTGGGTTCGATGGTTCCAACCCTTTTTCTAATTAAAAAAGCTGGAGAAAACATTTGTTAAAGGCACTGAAGGGAATTTCCTGGTGGTCCAGTGGTTAGAACTCCACGCTTCCACTACAGGGGGCATGGGTTCGATCCCTGGTTTGATGCCACATGCCACGAGGCAAGGCAAAAAAAAAAAAAAAAAAAAAAAGGCACTGAAGAGCTACCAGGGCAGTGAAGAACTGTGAGGCCAAGACTGAGCATGAAAAAAATCCCAGAATGACCCCAGTATTGGGAATCTCCTTTCCTTTCCCTGGAAGGCTGATAGACCGTACCAGACTGTGGTTCCCAAAACTGTCTACATTTCCAGCTCTACACACACTTTCAGAGCCTTGCGACTCCTCTGTCAAGAGGTGGAATCTATTTCCCCTTGGAACTGGGTGAGGCAGGCCCATGTAACTGCCTTGACAAACAGAATATGGCAGGGATGATACTGTGTGACTTCCAAAACTAGGTTAGGAAAGGCAGTACAGCGCTACCTGGCTCTCCTGGGATGCTGCCCTTGGGACTCAGCTGCTATGTTGTGACGTAGGTGTTCTGGCTGACGGAACTAAGGTTCCAGTCAACAACCAGCTTCAACTGCCAGACATGTGAAGTGCCAAGCCTTCAGAATCCAGTCCCCAGCTGTCAAGTCACCACCAAACTTTGAGTCTTCTAGCTGATGCCCTAGACATTGTGGAGAAGACAAACCATCCCTGTTTTATCCTGTTCAATTTCTCTTTAAGTGGTGAGAATAATAAATGATTATTTTACAATTTGATTTATGTCCCCTTGAAGGATCTTCACACTTAGATTTACAAATTAGGTGGAGGAAGAAAAAGAAACAGAAACATCCTACCAAGCTTGAGTCTCTCACTCTTTTTAAGAATAGCCCTAGGGTCGTCAAAGAAGGGGAAGCCAGAAGTTCCAGGGAGGCCTGCCTTCTCTTTGGGCTTTGGTTTCCTCCTTTGTCTTCCTTCAAGACTAAGGGGGGAGGACTTCCTAGGGGGTGCAGTGGTTAAGAATCTGCCTGCCAATGCAGGGGACACAGGTTTGAGCCCTGCTGTGGGAAGATTCCACATGCCATGGAGCAACTAAGCCTGTGTGCCACAACTATTGAACCTGTGCTCTAGAGCCCATGAGCCACAACCATTGAGCCCATGTGCCACAACTACTGAAGCCCATGTGCCTAAAGCCCGTGCTCCACAACAAGAGAAGCCACTACAGTGAGGAGCCTGTGCACAATGAAGAGTAGCCCCCGTTCGCAGCAACTAGAGAAAGCCCCTGTGCAGCAATGAAGACCCAACACAGCCAATAAATAAATAAAATAAATAAATTTAAAAAAAAAGACTAAGGGAGGCAACAAGAAGAAAGGTAATGCCCTCAGTGTTGGGTAGGGGCGTTGGGGCATGAAGCCAAAGTGCACTGGAGTACAGAGACTAGAGGCAGAGAGCCTGGAGGGCCACAAAGGCATTCCCACTGACTGGGGGCGAAGCCTCCATTGAAGGGAGTGGGGAGCCAGGGGTCTCTGGTCTGCAATTCTTCCTCAGCAGAATTGCCAAAAGCAGAATTCCATTTTCCTTTTCCCTTCAGCCCAGAGACCACTCAGAAATTGTTCACCACTGTCCAGTGTGCAGGGTTTCCAAAGGCTCCTCCTTGATCCCTCCAACCCAATGGCCACATGCCTCTCATTAGTCCTCCAGTCCTCACTGTAGCGCAAACCAGGGGCCTTGCCTCAGGACTGCCTGCTCAGAGGGCCCGATTTCAGGTCCAGCTGAGTCATCCCTCTGCTGTCACAACAGCCAAGGAGAAGCTCTAAGATGCTCAAATGTCCAATATATTTTCAAATCCCAGTCTTGCCACACACTTGTTCCCCAGTCCTCAATCGTCTTCTGTAAGATGGGGTGATATTACCTTACAGGAATGTCTTTGGAATAAATGAAAACAATGGTAAAGTACTTAGCATGTTTTGTGTATGTGTGCGTGTGTGTGTGTATATGTGAGTGTGTGTGATACTTTTCAGTGTGGTTCTTGATGACTTGATGCTTACTGTTTTGTGCCATCTCTCCCCCATAATCTTCCTAGGGGCTGTGAGCTTGAGAGGACTTTCCTTGGTAACTGTGGAGAGGGGTTTGTAAATATTACTGGAGAAGCTCCCTCTCCATTCCCCAACAATGAAACACATGGAGTTCTGCAGAGGTATCTGGATGGTTCTGCCTCCAGCTCACTTTTGCTTACACTCCACTTGGTAAGAAGACAAGTGCTCTAAAATGTTTCAACTTTATTTACAACCAGAACCCTGGCTCCCACCCCAGCTTTTCAGGCTTTGCTCTGGGGGAAGAGCTAGATGAGCAGTGACACTTCTGCCAGGCCCACTTCTGCTTGGGGAGATGAGCAGGTAGGCCCCTTACTTCTTCTGGGCTTGTGCCCGGGCCCGCTGAATCTTGTCAGCTGTGGCCCCGTCTGTGGCTCCGGTGCAGTGGGACAATACAAGGCTCATCTCTGCCTCACTGCGGTGCTCGATGGCAACATCTGCGGCCTGAGCCACGTCCCTGGGGTTTGAGCAGGAGGGAACATGATGCTGGGCTGCCCAAGGGCACAAACCATGCCTCTCGTCAGCCCGCTGGCTCAGCCACCCAGCACCCTCAGGGCTCTCAGCAGACGCACCCAACGAGAAGCAAGGCCTTGACCTTCTGCTCAGGACCCACGCGGGAAGCGTACTTCTTGGCCTCGTATTTGTTGTGTTGCTTCATGCAGATTTCCACAAAGGGCTTAGGAGAGGCAAAGGGTGGAGAGGGAAGATAAGGCAGAGCCCTCCTGTTCTCTCTCTTATGAGCAAAGCCCAGTGGATACATCATCCCAATGTATTTTATATACTCTTCAGTCTGTATAACCCTCCCGCCATTCCCACCCAACATACACATACAACAGTTGTGATCTCAACATTCTTTGGGCAGAAACAACCTACCCCAAAGATCTGTTAGAGCTTTGAGACCAATTATTTCCATGTGTCCACTCCACCATCCACTGCTACTCCCTCACAGCAGGCACTTCCTGCCCTCCCAGGGCCTGAGTTTTCTCCCATGGCTGCCCTTATCCCACCGACCCACCACACCTCTGAACAGAAAACAAACCCCTCAAGAGCCTCCACTGCCTTGAATATGTGCCCACCCTGTGCCCCTCCCCCCCAAACAGGACTTTCCTTCAGGTATGTGGTGTCCCTTGCGGCCTTCCTCGGGGAAAGCAGCTCATTCTCCTTCCCCGCCCTCGACATTTGCAGGCAGACTCGGGCCCATCCTCCCAGGTGCCTGGCTCAGAAAGCTCCCACTAGCTCTGTGGGATAGCTGAACAGATGTGTGACCAGGATGTCTGAGCCTGGCCCTCTTCTCCAGCACTGACTGCCTCACTGGAGGTGTGCTGGAGGGAGGGCCTAGCCTTACCAGGTAGCCGATGGGTGATTTCTTGCTCTTAGAAAACTTCTCTAGCTCCTCCCAGTCTTCCAGATCTGCCAGGGCAGTCAGCTTCAGCCACCAGAGCCTGTGGAAAGCTGGGCATGGAGGTGCTGCAGGAGGGGGAGGGGGTCCTGGGACCTGCACGCAGACCCGGCCTCACCAACCTCTTGTCAGGGATGCGAAAGTCACGCGCCAGCTGCTCCGCGCGCTTGTTCTGGCCGCCGAGGATGAGGGTGGTGACCGTGTCATGTAGGGACAGGTCTAAGAACTGGCCCCCCAGCTCGTCTTCTAGGCGTCGCTGCAGCCGTAGGAGCCGCATTTGATCCTCTGTGGCCTGGGAACAGGGATAAGGCAGGACAGGGATGAGAGGGACAAGTAGGGAAGACCGGGAGGGGAGGAGAAGAGGTTGTAGAGAAGAACAGGCCAAACCTTGGCTGCAAACTCATTCTTGGCCTTGTAGAAGGCGTCAGCTGCTGTCTGCAGAGCCGCAACTCGCCCCTCGATACGCTGCCAGGGAAGAAGGGACATCTGAGCTCATAGCACAAAGGACCTCAGCCCTCCCCACCTAGGCTACGGTTTTCTCCCCCCATCCCTGTGCCCAGGGTCGCCACTGCCAGCCCTACCCACTGCGCACAGCGCTCTGGTGTCCCTAATGGGGAGACTAGCTCCTTTGGAACCAACCCCCATCCTGGCCTCACATCTTCTCAAGCTCTCCCTCCACGGTGAGGACCAAAGGGGATGCATGTCACATTCAAGGCCTAGACTCCAGAAGGAGGCAGACCAACGGTGCAGCCCGTGGCCCCGCCCGCCCCGCGGCGCTCAGACCTCCTCTGCCGCGTAGCTGGCTCGGATGTGGAAGCCGCCCAGCTCCTGGTGGTTGTCATCCTGATTGTAAAGGTCCTTCAGCGTCTCCAGCTCCTGATGCTTACAGAACTGGGGCCGCAGCAGGTGGGCAGTCAGCAAGGCCAACTCAGGGGCTCAGGAGGCTCCACCCAACCCTGCCCCCCTGCACACACCTGTCGATACAAACTTAAGGCCGTGGGCTGGTTCCGAAGCGTCATGAAAAAATCTCCTCGATTCAGCTCATTCTTCAGGTGCAGCAGCACTGTGAACACTGTGGGATGATAGGTGGGATGAGGGTCCAGCCCAGCCGCTTGCCCAGCCTAGGTCCCCAGCTTTGTCCTCACATAAACCCTGCTCACCCAGGTCAGTATCCCCACTCTCGATGGCCTTGCTTAGTGCCAGTTTGCTCCTCTTCATCTTTAGGAGAAGGGGAACCTGCTCCCCAGAGCGTGGCTCATACTCCAGCAGCTGTGGGGTGGGAGGAAGGTACAAAGAGAAGGAGCTGGCCTGGGGGCCTTTAGCACCCACATCAGAGCATCCAGGGAGGACTAGGCGCCCACACCTTGATGGCCAGCTCCGTGCGGCCACAGCCATAGGCTCGTGCAGCAATGTCAGAGTAAGAGACGCCAGGCGTGTCCCCCAGCTTCTGGTTAATGGCTCGAGCAACATCCTCATCAGAAACGTCCTTCTGTTGTACCTGCAGAGAGAAGGGGGTGTCACGCGAACCTAGCTCTCACCCTTTAACCCTCACCCCCACTGCCTCGATCAGGACCCACCCTTTCAGCTCTACACTTATTTCCTACACCTCACCAGGGCCTGGAAGCTCCTAAATGCCCTTGAACTCTGTCCTCTATCCTCACCTTGTAGCAGGCCCAGTGGGCCAGGATTCTGCTGACGCCCTGCACTTCAGGAAGCCGCAGGTACTCACATATCTGAATGGCCAGGGGGTAAAGCCTCCGCAACACAAGCCTGGCAGACAAGGAAGATAAAGGGCACCAGGGATAAAAGTGGGGTAGAAAGAGGGCAGAGTGGCCGCAGCCTGTAACTCCAGACTCCCAGATCCTAAGGCAATGCATCAGGAGTGGTGACCACAGCAGTACACCAGGGGCTCTAATGCCTGCCCATTTACAGCCCTCCTCCCAGCACCCTTGGGCTTGCTGTACCTGTCCAGCAGCACCTGGATGGTGAGCTGCTTGTATCTGTATTTTATCTGGTTAAGGATCCAGCTGGGAGAGAAGTCCTATTTGCCCAGGGACCTTCAGGCGGCATCTCCATCCCCTTGCCCCTCCACCACAGAAGTAAACACCCTGTCAGCACATGTGGGGATACTGGCTATAGGTGAGGGGGATCCCGATGTGATAGTCACGAACAGCATTGAGTACACGAAGGTCCTGACACGTGCGCACGAAGCTGTCGGGTGGAAATCTGTCCAGGAAACACTTTCCGAAGGAGGCCGCCTGAAAAGAGCCAGAGGGCAATAGAGAGCTTCCCCTGCTGCCAGCCCACCCCTGCCCAGCGCCCCCTTCCTTAGCCCTGCCATTCAGACCGACCCTGAGCAGACTCTTCTGCATGTCTGGCCAGTGCTCATGTCCCGCGGCTTCGATGCACTGCTGCACAGCCTGGGGCAGCTGCCCCAGCTCCTGGATCTCCCGCAGGTACTCATCCGCCTTCTGGCTCTCTTTCTGGGGTTGGGGGAGGGTGCCAGGGACAGTGCGTCATGACCGAGAATACCTCCATGTCTGGCCCCCAACCCCTCTGGACTGTGGTTCAAATAGGCTGGTTTAGAAGGTTGCAGAGGAGCCCCAAATCCCCTCAGCCCACTCAGTCCACCCCCCAAGGTGCCCACACACACCCCCATATCAGCCCACAGCTGCCTGTTAGGGGCCTGAAACCTCTCCATAGAGCCCTGACGTGTGCCTAGACTGGGGGTAGTGGGAGTTCTCTGCCCCTCCCTATCACCACACGGAGGACACCAGGTCCCTTTAGTCCACCTGAGCCAGCTCTCTCTAGCCCAGCCCAGCCCAGCATCCTGCCTGCACCCCTGTCTTGACGGGCAGCACTTGGCTGCAGGGGCAGGGGCTGGGCCAGTTAGGGGAAGGGGAAAGAGAGTGCCCTGGGGCCCAGGCCTTTACCTCATATTCCTTCTGGGCCTCCAACAGCAGCGCTCCAGGGGCCATTGAGGCAATTTTAAAGATCTCCTCGCTGGCCACTGGGGGAGGAAATTGGTGAGTGGGAGAGGGGGTCAGGAAACCCTCGGCCCCGCCTCAGTGCCCTGATCCTACTCTGCGGCACCAGCCCAGGGCAGCTGTGGTGCTGAGGAGCCCCTGCCCCGGTCACCCAGTGCTCTTACAAGGGCCTCACCTGGAACCTCGTGCAGGAACTCATGGGTACTGCGGGAGAAGATGCGGACCCCATCCAGCTCAGGCACCAGGTAGGAGTCCTCATCCAGCACGAACCTGTGCTTGGTCAAGGTTCCTAAGAGTACCCAGAGATGGGGGCAGGGCAGGCGACCCTCCTTCCTCCCCCCCACTCCCAGCAGCTCTCCAAGGATACTGGATGCTCTCAGGTGCGTCACCCACCACCATCAGTCGCCTCTCCCAAGCCACCACGACGGCCCTCTCCTTGCTGCGAGGACGGCTGCACCTGTGGGCAGCACCACACACACACACACATCTGGGACACAGGATGCCTGGCCCACAGCCACGTCTCCCACATCGCTGCGTATATCACTTTGCCTTGGGACAACCCTGCACGGGCTTGCTGCCCCTTATCCCATTCCTCTGGTTGACCCGCGTGCTTCCCTCTCACCCTATGCTGTCAGCTCCCAGGGGCATCTGGGGCCCACAGGGGACTGGCCCCTCAAATTGCACTGGCAGAGAAGACAAGATTCAAGCTCCACTTGGCTTGGTCAGTAGATAGGATGAATCAACAGGAGACAAGGCTATGTCCACTTCTACCCCTAGGATAACGCCCCCATCCTTACCAGACCATCTGCTTCGGGGGAGCCCGGATGTTGCAGTTGAACTCACACAGCTTCTCCTGAAAGGGTGCAGGAAGTGTCATGGCCCTGTCTCAACAGTCACTAGTCTGGTTCAAAAGTCCTATCCCTAACCCCGACAGAGCTTTCCTGGACAAGGCATGGTGCCCCTGTGCCGTCCTAGGACCACACCTTGAGAGATGCTGTTCCCATCCAGATGTAGCCCGTGTCTGTGAAGAGCGCCAGGTGTCTGTAGGTGAAGGAGACAGCCATCTGCAGGAAGCTGCTCACTCCTGGGGCCAGGCCAGGGGGGGTCTGGGACAGGGCCGGGGAGGACACCAGAAATACTGACTTCTCAGAGCCTCCCACTGCCTCCCGCAGTCCCTCCAGTTTCACTCCCACTCAAGGCCCCTCACCACTGCGGAGCAGGCTGCGTGGTCCAGGAGGTAAAGATCAGGTCCTACAGCCAGAAGAATGTGTGCCACTCGGTCCTGGCACACTGTGGTCCAGCACGAGGGTGCACTCTGCAGACCTGCGGCCAGGGAAGTGGACAACCTCAGGCTGACCAGAGCCCACGGTTTCTGCCTCTGATGGTCCCATGGACTGGAGGCACATTTGTGGGCAGTGAATGCTGCCTCAGGGGAGTCAGGGCTCACCTGGCACCTCTGGCATCCGGCGGAGTTTGAGGTCGCCCACGTTGGCACTGAGAGTGAAGCGGTGGGCCCCTGTGAGGATGGCCACCCCAGAACCAAACTCAGTATGGAAGATCCGGGCATCTAGAACCCGGTTCTGGAGCACCTCCTGGAGAGAGGGGCCATGGGTTGAGGGTGCCGCAGAGTCCCAGGCTCCATCCCTTTCCCTCAGCCCCCTGGGGCTCCTACATTGCCCATGCTGAAGTGTCTCCGGAAGTCACCGTGAAGCCCATAAACCAGCACGACCCCGTCCTCCTGCACGCAGAGCAGCTCCTCCTCAGCCGACCAGCCCAGGGACACCACGGGCCCACTCTTCCACTGCAGAGGAGAGGGAGGTTCTGGAGGCTGTCCTCGGGATGCAGAACCCTGTCTAGCTCCCAGCCGCAGGGCAGGCAGGGTGCTTACCAGCAGACTGGCCAGAGGCATACCAGAAGCCGAGTAGATCTCGAGAACCGGCCGTGTGCTGGCAGGCTTCTCCTTCCGCCAGGGGTTCCTCAGCAGCGCTGCGGTTTGAGAAGAAACCTTCTGTCCTAGCTGCCCAGGCCCACCCCCCGCGAAGCAGGCCTTATGAACTAGCTCCTTAGGTCCACCCCACATGCAGCAGGCCTCACGAGAACCATAATTAAAAGCATCTCAGTACAGTGGAGTGGGGGTGGGTAGCATATGGCAGTAAGAACCGCCCAACAGCAAGGACCCCAGGAATCGAGGAGCCTGAGTTCATCCCATGGTCGCAGAGCATACAGTGGCAGAGGGGCGACTTACCAATGGGGCCCCCATAGGGTGCAGCGGCCACCAGGCAGTCCCTTAGTTCCTCCTTCAGGTCCCAGTCCATGCTATACAGCTCATATTTCCTGCCCACACAGAGACAAGCAGAGATTAGCCTCGTCATGACCCTGCATCCAGACGGAGTGAGCCCCAGAGGTGCCCCTAATGCCTCCATCTGTCTTCCACAGGGCCCCCCAGGGGCAGGGAGGGGGGTGATGACTAGAAACAGCTAGGCCAACTGACCACATGCATGTTTAGGGACAGCAGGTGAGGGAGTGGAGGGTGCTGGGAGGGCAGGCTGTGCAGCCAATATCCAGAGCATAGAGTGAGGTGAGACTAGGGTGGGGTGGTTGGCTTGGGCCTGCATTAACAGGAAATAAGACCCTCCAGGAGGGCCTCTCAGGTTAGGCAGCCTTTCTTCCATTTCAGGTTCTTAACACTGAATCTGGTTATGAGCTTTATACCCAGGGGTCCAGCTTAACGCCTGTTGATAATGAAGTCAGTTTTAGAGGTACTGAGTGAGCAGTGGCTGAAAGAAACCCAAGAGAAGCCTTTAGTGAGTCCAGAGCTGGGGAAGAGTCCTGGGTTGCAGATGCCAATCTATGAATGCTTGACTCACAGGAGTTACGTTTGTAACGGAACTTAAAATTTGTAACAAATTACAAACTGGCAAGAGATGACTACAATCTGAGTGTGCGTGGGTCACCAAGAGACGTGCTGCATGAGAAGACAGAGCAGGAGGCTTGAGGCATGCCATCATTTGATGGTTGGCGGTGAGGAAAAGGGGACAGAGTAGGAGTAGACACTACTCCAGGATACCAAGAGAAGACAATGTTTAAGAAGGAGGGTGTTTCGGCTAATATCATTTCAGGAGCCTTCCCCTTAAAGATCAGGAAGATGCCCATCATCTCTTCCTACTGACATTCTTCTTGGCATTCTAGCCAAAATAATTTAAGGAAAAAAACAGAGGTTTCCATTTTGAAGAAGGAATGAGATTGCTACTACTTATTTACAAATATCAAGATTGTCTACTTAGAAAATCCAAAGCAGTCTATAGAACAATGAAAGGAAGAGCTCAGTAAGTCACCAACAAAAATCAATATATTTTCTATATCAGTTAGTTTTCTATACCATAGCAGGAACTAATTAGAAATATAACTTTTAAAAAAGATCCTAATCGTGATAGCAGTAAACCTATAAGGTACCCAAGAATAAACCTAATAAAAAATTTTTGCAAAATCAAATTGGTTTACTCAAGGATATAGAAGACAGAGAAACATTCTGAAGGATCTATAAATACACAAGAATTTCAATAAAAGTCAGCCCAATTTTTTGATGGGTAGGGAAGCACAAACTGATTTTACAGTTCATCTAGGGGAAGAAAAGATTATCTGAAAGAGAAAATACTGGATAATATTTAAGAACATTTGAAAATATGAAAACACATAATATATCAGATATCGGATACACTTACAAACTAAAGTTAATTAAAACTTGTTCTGGCACAGTAATAAGCAACTAGATCAATGAAAGAAAAGATAATCCAGGAAAAGACCTGGGAATAGAGTGTATAATAAAGAGGACATTTCAAACTGGTGCAAATTGATACTTGAAATGAGACAATGGACCATATGGGAAGAATCACAATAAATGCTATTTCATTACTTAATCTCTATAATAAAATATTTTACAGATGGAATTCAAGATATAAGTGTTAAAAAAAAAAAAGCCATAACAGAACAGATCTTGCTTATTTTTACAATCTCAAAGTAGAAAAAAAATTTCTAAACATGATATAAAGCCTGGAAGTCACTAAGAAAAATAACAAGCGGGTCTAAATAAAAATTAAGAACTTCTGTGTACTTCTATATAAATGGTGTAAAAACAATATATATTTATATTTGCTTCTATCTGAAAAAAGAAACTCTACAAAGTTTCTAAGAATCTAGTAACAGTGGTTACTTGCAGGTGAGGGGTGGGATCATTTGAAGAGAAGCAGGGATGGGAATGAGACTGAGTTTTTAAGCCACAGTAATAGTTATTTATTAAAATAATTAACATTAAAAATTTTTATACATTAAAAAAATCCACCAAAAACAAACTAGAAAAACAAACTATGAAAAGGGGAAAAAATGTAACACATGTGAAAAAGGAATACTGTTCTTAAAAATACAAAAGACTCTAATTAATTGTAAAAAGTGAAAATAAAAGTAAAAGAAAAATGGTCAAGGGCTATATCATAACTATATGAAAATATTTAAAAACAAAACATAAAAAACTTGAGAAAAATGTAAGCTAATATTTTTATAATGTGAACTATGCAAAAGTCTTTCAGAGTAAGACAAAACCCAGAAATTACAAAGGAACAGACTGATAGACTTTATCATATAAAACTTATGTATGTTAAAAACTAATACATAAAGTAAAAGTCAAGTGACCACTGTGAGAAAATTTGTAACATTTGTAACAAAGGGTTATTATAGAGAACATGTAAAGAGCCCCTTTACAAATCAGTAGAAACAAAACAACAGAAAAATAGTCAAAGGACAGGAACAGACATACTTAACAACTATGTAAATATGAATTTTAAAATTATTTTTATGTCTTGGCCATCTGAGTGGCAAAAATTAAGAGTCTAATTAAGTAGCATGCAATATTGTTGAAGATGTGGAAAAATGAACACTTTCCTACATATTGGTGGGAGTATAAAATGATTCAACATTATGGAAGAAAATGAACCACTTCTGTATCCAACTTTTCAATGTGTACCACTCTAACTTAGCAATTTCCTTCCAAGAGTCTAACCTATGAAACTACTTGCACAGGTACACAAAGGTTTGAATTCACTGCAGCACTGTTTAAAATAGCTAAAAAAAAAAAATCCTGGAAAAAATCTTAAATGCCCATTAAAATGAGACTGGTTAAATAAGTTATTGCATGCCATTTTGGGGAATATTATGTGCCTATTAACAAAGTGACTGTGTATCTTGACACAAAGTGACCTCTAAGATATGTTGTTAAGTAAAAAAAAAAAAAAAAAGGCAAGCTGTGGTGCAGTATGAACCATATGAATCCACTTATGCAATAAGAAACTGAGCACATATTTTTACAAGCATATTTACATATAATCACATGTATGTGTGTAAATACATGGAAAAACTCTCATTGGCCTCCACACTAAGCCACTGTGGAGAGACAGCGGTTACCTTTGGAGAGGGTGGTGAATGGGGGAGGGGAACAGGGAGACTGACAATTTGTAGGCTATAAACTTTTGCATTATTTGAATTTTTAAACCCCATATGCATTTCTTTTGACCTTTTGTTACTAAAATCCTTGGATGGAATCTGATGGGAAGGTAGGTATTCAAACAGACCTAGCACCCGCTCCAAATTCACCCTTCCATTATGTGTTCTGTGATAACAGACGGTATTCTTTTAAGCATTTTTCCTTCACAGTGAGCCTGATGCTGAGCCTTCTCAGCAGAGGGCGCTGGAGGAACACTGCATGAGGAAGAGGTTTCTGTGGCTTCCAGCAGGGCAGTCAGCCAGCAGCCAGGGTGTGAAGACATCTGGTGGTGCTCTGACCCAGCCATGCAGCAACCTCCGAGGCTTGTCCAGACTGGCTCCTTGGACATACATGGGGTTTCTGGCCTCCTGTCTACACCAGGCCCTACTTCCTCCGCATGCCAAGATGACTGGCCTCTGGCTTACCTGCCTGTGCCCTCAAGTGTTTCCACGGACCCCCTCTGCACAACCATGCACCCAGTCTCTGGTTGCGGCTCTCCTTATAGGCACTGTGTGCTCCAGGCCACTGGCATCAGCTCCTTAACTCCCTCTGCATGCCCACACCACTGACCCCTAGTTGCAGCTTGCCTGTGCCCCCCTACCTCCTGAACCTCAGAGGGTTGCTTCTTCCTTGCCAAGCAACTGTGGACCAGCTCTGGCCCAGGGAAACCAGTAAACTTCACTGCCATCCAGTGGGCTGCAACTCTGTTTTCTCTGAGATCTGAACCTCAGCCTGGGGAAGGACCCTCCTTCCAAGTCTGTCGTTCCTTAAGTACTCTCCTTTAGCCCTAGGCTACAGTATAAAAATTTCTCGCATCTTATACCGTTTATCACAATTTAATAATTCCTTACATTTATTAAACGTTCCCAGTTTACATCTCCTGACTGGACCCAGACTAACTGGCACAGGGAGTGGCCCCAGGAGATAGACCCCTAAAGATGGGATTTGAGGATTGGTTTGGTCATGTGCTTGGACGCAGTGCTGTGTTCCCTGCCGATGGGAAATGGATGCTAGTAACCCACTGCGTGCAGCAGCATCACAAATAATCAAAGCTGCAGTTCAATGTGGTGAACATGCCAAGTCAAACTCAAGCTTTGGGAGTGACTTCTGTGCTTGACTGTATGGCAATAATGATGATTATAAAGGCTGTGGTGTGGATGGGTTATTTTGAGTGCAGTTGAACATTTACAAACAGAAAATGACAAGGTTAGGTCCATTAACTTTCAGCTGAGGTCATGGTCCGAGAAGCAAAAAGCTTCTGTAACAGCCTAAAAGAATCTCTTATTTCTTGTAGTCACACAGCTGCTACTGTGACTCAAAGACAGAGTTTAATTGTATGGGTTGTTAAACAGTAACGGTTAAATTCTCCAGCACACCATTTCTCACGTGAAAGTTAGGGCACTACTTAGAAAAGAATGGAATCCTGACATCTGGAAGGGAGACAACTGGTTAGGCCCACATGAAACTGACAATCTTGAACCCCCAAGTCATTCTGAGTCTTCCTCACCAGTGGAAGTAGCTCCTGTGCCCGAGGAGACTAGCATTCCTCTACTTGAAAACCCCGTGATGACCTCACTTGAGGTAGATGTCTCGGGAGCCTCCCTCTCCAAGGCGGACCTGGCTAACACTCCTGCTGAGTGGTTAATCAGCCAAGAGCAGGGGCCAATACATGGCCTCAACATGGCACCATTCCTGAGTGAGCAGTCTGCAAGTCAATTACCATGATGGACCTCTTACATCATGGAGGCAAAGATTTATCCTCACTGGAATACAGATTTCTTTACCTGTAATGCCTTTGCGAGCACCCACCATCGTGGACTTACAGAATGTCTCATCTACTGTGGGACTTCCCTGGTGGTCCAGCAGGTAAGACTACAAGCTTCCAATGCAGTGGGCCCAGGTTCAATCCCTGGTCAGGGAACTAGGTGCCACATGCGTGCCACAACTAAGAGTCCATGTGCTGAAACTAAGAGCCCACGTGCCGCAACTAAAACCAGGCACAGCCCAAATAAATAAATATTAAATAAACGGAATGTCTCATCTACCGTTGTAGCATTCTGCAAACCTTGCAACTAATCAAGGACTTTATTGCACAGCGAAGGAAGTGCAGCAGTGAGCTCAGGTCCATAGAATCAACTAGTCTTACCTTATATTCCATTACCCAGAAGCGGCCGGTCAAAATGTACTGACAATTCAGTTACAGCACCAACTGGGAGACAGTATCCTAAAAGTATGGGGCTTACAGGATGCAAGCTTACACTTTGCATCAGAGACCATTACATGGTCTCCTCCACAGTCAGAATATGGGGGACTGGGAATCAAGGGGTGGAAGTGGGAGTGGCTCCTCTCACTATTACACCTACTGACTCTCATTAAAATACTCCTTCCAGTTCCAGTAACTCTGAGACCTATTGGTTTTGAGAGCTGAGTCTCCAAGAGGGGAATGTTCCCATCAGGGGACACAACAATGGAGTCACTGAAGTGGAAGATAAGAGTGCCACCTTGCCGTTTGGGGCTCTTATGCCACGGAAACAACCGGAAAGAAGATGGGGTTAATTTACTGGCTGAAGTGATTATCCTGATGGCCAAAGGGAAATCAAGTTGCTGCTACATATGGAGGCAAGAAGGACTACATCTGAAACCCAGGGGATCGTCTGAGGCCGCTCTTAGCACTTCCATGCCTAACAGGAAAGATTAATGAAAAACCTCAGCAACTAAAAAAAGCAGAATGACAGAGGTTTGGGTCACTTCACTATGTAAAGAGCAGAGCAGTGAAGGTTCTGGCTGAGGGCAAGGGAAATATGGAATGGGCAGTTGAAAAAGGAAGCCATAGATATTAACTATGATCTTGGGACCAATTACAGAAATGAAGACTGTAGCCACTTTGTGTATTTTCTCTGCACTTGTTACATGTATGTGTTTATATATATATACTAGCCATTATCTTCTCTCCTTCCCATTTTATTTTTATACACAAATTATTAGAGGTTAACTTTAAAATTCAATGTTTAGGTAACAGAATATTCAGTGGGACTGTAATTCAATTTGAGGAGTAACTAATCTGGTGATTGATACAATGACTGTTAAGACTGTATGTCTTCTCATTTTGGGAAAGAGTAGTTTACTTGTAAGAAGGATGGTGGTATCCTGTTAGGCAGAAACACAGAGTTGTTTTGCTGTTGTGAGGGACTTGAAAAGTGTGTAGAGGGCGCTTGTGGAAGCTGATCAGCCAAAGAATGGACTGTGCCAGTTATTGATTTATTACCTCCCAGCTCCAAAGTCACCCTTCAATACATGCTCTACAGTGAGCTGGATGTTATGCTTCCTCAGTAGAGGGCCCTGTAGTAAACGGATACTGCAGGAGGAAGGGGGTCTCTGGCTATTTCCAGCAGCTGGAAGGTCAGTCAGCAGCGTGGGAATGAGGGCATCTGGTGACACTCCGCCCCAACCATGCACCCAGAACACACAACCCCTTGGTGACCTCACAGCCTTGGCCTGGACTGGCATCCACCTTCTGTGGTTCTCTCCACAAGACACCACATGCTCCAGGTCTCCAGCTCACACTGGTGCTCACTGTGGAAGTCCAAGAACCTGGCCACCAGCTCTGGGTCACCTGTGCCCTGTCTGTGCCCAAGAGGGCTGTTTCCTGCTTGCCCAGTGACTGTGAACAAGCTGTGGCCCCGGCAAACCACCAACTCCCCCACCGTTCAGTGGGCTGCGACTAAACCTTCTCCAGTGAGGTCAGAACCTCAGCTTGGGGAGGGCACCCCCTTCCAATTTGTCCTTCCTTCCTCCTCAGCCCAAGAAAAGAAGAGTTTTATTTTATCTTATACTTACTTTATCATAATTTAACAGTTCTTTATATTAAACTTCCCCTATTTAATAACTGTATAGTTTGTCTCCTAATTAGAATCATAGTGATATTACCAGTGTCACATTCCACAGACCACTTGCTTGTAAACAAGGGGGAAATAAGAATTTATAATGGAGGATGTGGCCATCAGCATCCAAACACCTGTCAATCTCAACTTCCCTTGTAGCAGACAACCTGATACAATGATGCCTCCAGATGACGCCTCCAGATGTGATGCAGCAAGAACACCACACACGCATCACCTACAAGGCATTTCTGCTGAAAATGTTAACCTGAATCTGATCAAGCCTTTAGATCTAACACAGTTTCAGGAAATACAGGCTATGATAGAGAAAAAAGTTCAAAGGCACTGCACGGAAGCAATGGGGCAAATCCAGAAAGTGACTTGGTCTCTAAAACAAGTCAATGTCATGAAAACAAAAGATAGGGGTGAGAGTGAGGAGGATAATGTTCATGTTTACAAGACACTTAATTAAAAGAGGTAAGCAGGGAATTCCCTGGTGGTCCAGTGGTTAGGACTTGGTGCTTTCACTGTGGGGGTCTGAGTTCGAGGAACTAATATCTCTGAAAGTCACACAGTGTTGGCGGGGTAAGCAAATGAATAATTCTTATTTGGGTCTCAACTTGAAGACAACTGGAGAAATCTGAAGAAGGACTGGTTGTTAGATGATATTAAATGTTCATTTTGTTTGGTGTGAAATAACACTACTTTTATAGGAAACTGCCATTTTTTTTCAAAGTAATACACATTGAAGTTGCGACTATAATTTACTTTAAAATGTAGCAGAAAATGTATTTGATTGAAAAGACGTCTAGGGTTTCTTTTTAAATGATCCCCAAAAGTAATGTGTGCTGGAGGGCGGAGGGGTGGGTAGATGAAAAGTGAATGGCAAAGTGCTGACACTTTCTGAAGCTGCGTGATGAGCACATGGATGTCCACTACATTATTTTTAGAACAGTAATGTATATTTGAACTTTTTTCTTATTTTTTTTTTAAACTTACAAAGTAGTTGAAGCAAATGTATTGCAACAGGATAACAATTTTTAAGCCTACAATGGCTATGGGTATTCATTCTACTATTCCTGCTTTATGGTACATTTAAAATTTTTCATTGTGAAAGGTTAAATACAAATTCCAAGAGAGAAGGGAAGTCACCTCTACCCAATGCCCCAGGTAGTCAAGCTCAAATGAGGCCTGAGCTGTGTCCAGTGCAGTAACAGGATGTCACTGAGAAGAAGGTGGTCAGGCCAGAGTGAGTAGTCAGTGGCAAGAAAGAAAATGGAAGCAAGTATAGATGGCAGCTTTCGAACCTTTGGGGAGATGAGGAGGAGGGACTTGTCTATTTTTTGAATAGGGAAGTTCATTTTGTCAGGATGGGGAGATTTGAATATAGAGGTTGAGATCTGATAAGGAGGCCTTGGCGACAGGGATGGTGGAAAACAATGCAGAGCAGAGGTCTTCAAATTTGCCTGCAGCAAAGAAACAGCTGGTCGCTTGTTAAAATACAGATCACACTCCCAGGACCCATCCCAGACATAATGGAGATCTGGCCTAGGAAGCTGCATGCAGCCAGCATCTTGGGTGACCTTGATGCAGGGGGTCCTGCACAACAACAGCTGGAGAAACCTGTGGCAGCGGCAGGGTAGGCGGACAGCGCATGGCTTCTGAGAAGGCAGGGCGACAGCACATCTCCTCAGCAGGCTGGGAACACAACAGGCGGGTCCTGTCAGGGGAAGCCTAGGCTCTTTCTTCTAGGCAACGAGTTCCAGCTCTCTGGGAAGCACGAGGTGAAGTCAGCGATTGGGAAAAGGGACCCAGGGAGGCTCCAGCTGCAGGCCAGGAAGTTAGCATCTACACAGAGTGGGGTTGGGAAAGAGGCGTAGGGCTACAGGAGTAAGGCTCAGGAAGTGAAGAGCGACAAAGCACAGGCCACCTCCTCAAACCTTCGAGGTAAAGAAGGCTTCTCGGGGACAGGGAGGTGGCTCAAGCTATGCCTCGAGGTTGGCCTGGGGTATGGATGGTGCAGACTGAGAGCAGCAACTCAGAAAAGTCTAGAGATGAGGACTTTGTAAGGATAGGCCACATCTTCAGTAAGGAAGGCCAGCTACATATTTCTCCTCTACCTGCAGGTCCTGGAAGTGGAAACCCCCACAGCAGCAGTAAATGGACCCCAGATTCTAATACCAGAAAATAACTAAATCTAGCAGGTCTGGTAGTCTCAATTCCAGCCCCCTCCGGGAAACAGTGACAAAATCCCTGCTGCAGTGCAGCTGAACTGCTGGAAGAGCACAGTCCACTGCAGTAAGAGAAGAGCTTGTGGGAAAATAGATGACCTCCAGCCTGTCCAGGCTGGGCTATCGGACCACTGTGAAGGAAGAAGTGCATCAGGTTTGG
This sequence comes from Hippopotamus amphibius kiboko, assembly GCF_030028045.1. NCBI lineage: Eukaryota > Metazoa > Chordata > Mammalia > Artiodactyla > Hippopotamidae > Hippopotamus > Hippopotamus amphibius. The sequence goes on along the minus strand of NC_080197.1, from coordinate 31,354,016 downwards.
CCTTGGGGAATAATCCATCAATTCCAAAATTCATGGGCCCTGAAGAGAGACCACCATCACCCCTGAAATCCTCTGACTCCAGCCTGCCTTAAAAATAAATACTACTTGATTGAACTTGGTGTACCTCCAAAAAAATAATAAATAAAAAATAAATAAATACATAAATAAATACTACTAATGTATCCTTGTGCATTGTTTCTGGAAATGTAAAATGGTACAGCTGCCATGGAAAACAGTAGGGTAGTTCTTCAAAATATTAAACACAGAATTACCATATGATCTGGAAATTCCATTTCTGGGTGAAAACAGGGTCTCAAAGAGATACTCGTACACCATTGTTTATAGCAGCACTATTCACAATAGCCACGAGGTGGAAGCAACCCAAGTGTCCACTGACGGACAAATGCATAAATAAAACGTGGTATATACGTACAATAGAATATTATTCAGCCTTAAAAAGGAAGGTAATTCTGATACATTCTACAACACAGATGAACCTTGAGGACAGTATGCTAAATGAAATAAGCCAAGCTATCTAGAGTAGCCAAATTCATAGAAACAGAAAATAGAATGGTGGTTGCCAGGGCTGGGGGAAGGGGAGAATGAGGAGTTGTCATTTAATGGGTATAGAGATTCAATTTTGCAAGATGACAAAGTTCTGGAGATTGATTGCACAACAATGTGAATATGCTTAGCATTCCTGGACTATATAATGAATAAGATAGTAAATTTTATAGTATGTGTATTTAACCACAGTTTTTATAAATGTTCATGTTTATGTGTGCAAAATGGACAAGCATATAAACCTATAAAACCTAGGAAAATAGTCAACCTCCCTTCTACAAAGAGATTTGCCAGTATGAAATGTATCTTCAGTCTCCTCTCTTCCGCCATAAAAGATCTTTCCAAAGTATCTGAAACATTGTGTTCAAAACCAAGTTCACCAGCTTCCCCACCAAATTCACTCTTCCTTTCTCTTTATTTTAAGCCAAAAATCCAAGTCATCCTCAATTTGTTGCTCTTCCTCCTCCCTACCAAGTGCAACTCAACACAAACGCCTTCAATTTTACCGCCTTAATATCTCTCAGACTGGTCGTCTTCTCTCCATCTCCAGTGCTCACTACCATCAACTTCTCCTTCGTCTACTCCACTAGCCTCCTAACCAGCCTCCCTTGTCTCCATTCTTGCCTGCCCCTTCCAACTTGTCCCCCCACTGCCTCCAGGAGGAACTTAAAACACACACACACACACACACACACACACACACGCACACACAAGCGCACAATCCAATCACATCAATCCTTTCATTTAGGCTCTCCACTGTTCTTCAAATAAAGGTGGTCTATAAGGCCTTGCAGGATGTGGCCCCTAGGAGAAAGACAGTTACCTGTCTCTTGTCCTGCCCCCTTGTCTGTAGCACTCCAGCCACGTTGGCTCTCTCTATTTAGGTCACTGAGAGTGTCCTTGTCTCTCCTGCCTCAGGACCTCTGTATGTGCTCTTCTTGGATCCCATTCCCTGCACCTAAGTCCACTCATCTTCTGGATGGGGTATAGTTTCCTTCAGAAAGTCTTCTTCACCTCTGACTTACCAATCTGTTATATGCTTTCTGAGGACCCCACACACTCCTTCAACTCACTGCTTATGATCAAAAAATCATTAGTGGTTATCAACTGTCTCCCTGCTGGCTGCACGTTCTGAGGGCAGAAAGGGTCCATGTCTTTTTATTGGCCCAATATACATTCAGTCTGGCAAAGGGCTGGACAAAATTATTTAATGGTATTATGCCAAACTGGGTTTTTAGAATAAAAAAGGCTAAAATTCTGGAGCCTCATAAGAACTAATCATTATTACCTTTCCTTGCCCTCCCAAATGAGTGATTTTTCCAGAACACGTACTTCCAATGCAAAAGAATCCCATCCTGAAGATAGCGCTTGAAACGTCTGCCACCTGTTTATCATCCATTCACTTATTTGAACACGTATTAAGTCCTGGCATAAGCTATGCACAAATACAAATAAAACCAAGTATCTACACCTAAAATATTTCCATTCTGGTAGAGAAGCTAAAACACTTATTTTGTTTTCCTACTTAAAAACAAAAACCCTATGCTTTAACACAGGTTCTAGAAGAAGACTGGGTTCAAATCCTGGCTCCACTACCTGTGTAACCTGGTCACCTAATTTCTCTGTGCTTTAGTTTCCTCATCAGTAAGATGGGGCGAAAATAATGATACTTACCTCATGGGGTTGTGAGACAGACAATTTAATACACACAAAGTACTTAGCATGGTGTCTAGTACATAGAAAGGCTCAACATCCATTACCAAGAATAACACATCCTCTGCAGCAAGGCTTACACCTCTACTCCTTTCTGGCAGTACAGCACAGGTAAGGGTAGGCTACCCACACAGGTCATGCCGACGGCATGTACTCTATATTTATCTCATTTAAAACCTTATTGGTATATAAACAAAGCTAAGACTTCATATGATAAACAGGAGTTCTACGGCAATGAGGTCATCATTTGCAGTACTCTATTTAACAAGACTGTGTAGGCAACAAATATTTTCAAAATTAATACAAGTTACTGTTTTTAAAAGTATATTCTGGTGGCGCAGTGGTTAAGAAACCGCCTGCCAATGCAGGGGACACGGCTTCAATCCACGGTCCGGGAATATCCCACATGCTGCGGAGCAACTAAGCGCATGCGCCACAACTACTGAGCCTTTGCTCTAGAGCCCAAGAGCAAAAAAACTATTGAGCCTGCATGCCACAACTACTGAAGCCTGCGCCCCTAGAGCCTGTGCTCTACAAAAGAAGCCACTGCAATGAGAAGCCTGCGCACTGCAACGAAGAGTAGCCCCCGCTCTCCACAAGAGAAAACCCGCACAAAGCAACAAAGACCCAACATAGCCAATAAATAAATTAATTAATTAATTAAAAAGTATATGCTGTGCTGTAAACATCAAATTAAATTACATGGCTACCTATGTCAACTGACATCTCTTCTCCACACAGTTTAAATCACTGTTATTTCCTACTGACTTCACCAATTTTTAACTAAATTTTTGCAATTTTTCACATTGTACAGGCAAATTTTTAGAATTAGAAATAAACAATAAATGCAACAGATCTCTAAAAACTGCATCAAGGCATATATCCATCTCAGACATGTTAAGGGCTGACATTGTGTAAATTAAAAATTACATTGGAAGTTTTAATATGTGAATAACAATGGTATATGGTTTCACTACCATGAACAGTTGTCTTCTATTAAAATAAGACCCCAACAGGACGCCTTTGAGATCTTTAGTTACAATCAATAAAGTATTTTTTGTTTTATTTTATTAGGCAACCACTACATAGCAAGCACTGTTCTAAATATGCACTGGAGATAAAGAGGTGCAAGAAATGTGCTCTCAGCCCTCAAGGAATTTGGTTTAGCAGAAGAAACCTATACAAATATTGCCGTATTGGGCCATACATAACAGACCTTAGCACTGGGTCCTGTGAGACGCAAAGGAAAGTCAGCTGAAAATCAACTCTATTGGGATTAGATCAGGGAAAGTTTCAGAAAGAATCCTTAAACTAAGTCCTGAAGGATGACCAAGAACTCTCCAGTGAAGTAAAGAGGGAAATGGCAGTGCCCACAGAAGGAACTGCAGGCTGGTGCAATCACAGTGAGCCATGAGACATGTGTTTTGGGATCCTGTTCTGTGCAAGTGGAACACAGTTTTGGGTAGGAGCTGAAGAAGTTGAAGTCCAAGTTGAAGAGACAAATGGGACCGGTTTATATATATAACACAAGAAGGAGTTTGTACTTTATCTTACAAAGAAGGGAAGCCATTGAAAAAAACCCTAATTAGGGTAATGATGTGATCAGTCTACAGTTTAGGGAGATTAGCGGTTTAGGACCCCATGACTCCCATGAGAGGGCGGCCCCAGCAGGGGGTCCTCACTCGCGCTGCCTCTGGATTTACTGACGATTCGCCTCCTTCTCCCCGCCTTAGTCAGCACTGTTACCCGGCCGCCGTGCAGCCCCGCCCCCCTAGGAGCACCTCTGCGGTCTGACTGCAGCAGCACTTCCCGACAGGAGACCGGGCACTCGCTGTCGCCCCTGGGCGGCCACCTTCAACGTGATCTGGGCATCCCCCCGGGGGCTGTCAGGCCTGGGCTTCGGCTGTGCGGTGCCCCTACTCAGTCTCCGTCTCCAGAGCAGGGGAAGGCCCGGCCCTAGGAGGCTGTGCGTTAAGTGGTAGACACCGCGGGAGAGCCGGCGAGGGGCGGACCCCAGCGCCCGTAGAGAGCAGGACGCGCGCCGCCGGCTCCGCCCGGAGACCCGAGCCGGCGGGCCAGCGGGATAAGCCAGACCGTGGGCGGGAGGGCGGGGCGGCTCACCGGTAAAAGGCAGAGTCCCCGAGCGGGTTCCAGTTCGCGGTGTAGCAGTCCATGACGGGTGCGGGCGGCGGCCGGCCAGCGCCGAGGAGACACCCGCCTAGCGCTGGCAGGCAGGCACTTCCGCTTCCGCCCGTCCGGGTCACGTGGCGAGGCCGCCGCCACGGCCGTCACCACGGCGGGCGGCTGCACTCGACCGCCGCCGCCGCCGCCGCCGCCGCCGCTGCCGCGCCCCCGGACGGGCCGGGCCCTGGCTCCTGCCCCCCACCGCGGCCACCCCTGCTGCTTTCCTGTCCCCTGGGACGTTGGGGGTCGGGCAGGGCGGGACATGGGTGACCGGAAGTGGGAGTTGTGAGCGTCGCCGCTCGGGGCGGGGAGGGCCGAGGCGCCGTCGGGCCTCCGCGACTCACGCATGGAGAGGGCTGGGCGTCGGGCTGCGCACCGACCGCTAACCGGGACGCGCGGGCTCTGCGGGGCAGAGGCTGTGCTGAAGCGACCGGCCTCTTCAGGCGCGGGAACATGAGGCTAGGCTCGGGGCCCGCGGCGGGCGTGGCGCGCGGTGTGCGGGCCTGCCCGGGTCGCGGGTGAACGGCGCGGAGCCCCGGGACTTGGTAATTGGCGCGAGCGCGCGCGCGCATGCGCGGGCCGGCGGCACGTGGCGGGGCGCAGGGCGGCACCGCGCGGGAAGCGCCGCGGTGTTCTGGAAGTCCGCGGGCCTGGCGACCTCCTGCCTCCTGTGCCGGGCCTAACGGAGGCCGGCACCACCATGGGTCCCACTCTGCAGCCCCCACCTGGTCCCTGTAGCCCTGAGCAGCCGGGAAGGGGCCCGCGCGGGTCTTGTTTATCCTGGGGTGGGCCCTGGAGCCAGCCTGTCCTGAGTACCCGCCCTCGCGCGGCTTAGTGGCCTCTCCCTGCAGCCCGTCGTTGTTGGCGGCGGCATGGTCTTCTGTCTGGAGAACGAGGAGCCGCGCCGCCCGCTGCGGAGCACCATGGTCCATTTCCAGGCCTCGGAAGTCCAGCAGCTGCTACACAACAAGTTCGTGGTCATCTTGGGGGACTCAAGTGAGTGCCCTTCTAGGATCACACTTCCTGGTCCCGCACATGCAGCCTGTTTTATGCGTCTGGACCCTTTGTCTCCATCTCAAACCTCCTTCCTCATCTCTGGTCTCTTCCAGTCCAGTAGGTTTTCTCTTTGTATTTCCCCAGCGCCTTCCACAGGTGTCCTGATAGATGTAGCCTGTCAAGCTTTTCAGCTGGTCGTTGCTCAGCATTTTTCTTCCCTACAGGCGCCACCCCCCCCCCCCCCCCCCCCCCCCCGCCCCGTGTCTCTCATGATAGAGGGTGGATTGTGTTGTCTCTTGGGTGACTTGGCTGACTTCTGCCAGGTGATCTTGGGTCACTATATACTGATTTGAGGAGTGGTGTACAGCTAGAAGAAACAGACGCAGTGCCAGGACTTTTTAACCTCAGCTTTTCTCCTGCCTCTAAGTCAACACTCCACGAAGGTGGGGCTGGGCAACCCCAGCCCTGGGAAGATGAGAGACCTGGATTTGGAAGGAGCTGGGGTGGAGTGAGACCTGCCTCAGCCTCAGGATCTCTGTCTCCCTGCAGTCCAGCGGGCTGTGTACAAAGACCTGGTGCTTCTGCTCCAGAAGGACTCACTGCTCACAGCTGCCCAGCTGAAAGCCAAGGTGAGGGAAGCTTGGGGGCCGTGCCAGTGGTGGGCAGGCACAGACTCTGGCCTGGTAGGGTCCTCCCCTCTGGCATGGGTCTGACCAGCTGGGTGTGGGGGTCGGCAGGGGGAGCTGAGCTTTGAACAGGACCAGCTGGTGGCCGGGGGTCAGCTGGGTGAGCTGCACAACGGGACGCAGTACCGAGAGGTCCGCCAGTTCTGCTCGGGTTCTGGCCACCACCTTGTACGCTTCTACTTCCTCACCCGCGTTTACTCTGAGTACCTCGAGGGAGTCCTGGAGGAGCTGACTTATGGACCTGCCCCAGACCTGGTGATCATCAACTCCTGCCTCTGGGATCTCTCCAGGTTGGCGCCGGGCAAGAGGGAAATTGGAGGTGGAGGTATGGCTCAGAGGCCGCCCACCGCTGTTCTTTTGCCCACCCTTTGTGCCACCCAACAGGTATGGCCGCTGCTCGATGGAGAGCTACCGAGAGAACCTGGAGCGGGTTTTCGTGCGCATGGACCAGGTGTTGCCAGACTCCTGCCTGCTGGTGTGGAACATGGCAATGCCCTTAGGAGAGCGTGTCACTGGGGGTTTCCTTCTGCCTGAGGCAAGTGAGGAGAGCTCCTCAGGACAGAGAATGGGGCAGCTGACTGGTAGATAGAGGACCTTCCCTCCCAAACCTGCTTCATTCTGTGGCTCTTAGATGGTGCGCTTTCTCACTCAGCTCCAGCCCCTGGCGGGCTCTCTGCGGCGGGATGTGGTGGAAGGGAACTTCTACAGCGCTACGCTGGCCGGGGACCACTGCTTTGATGTCCTGGACCTCCACTTTCATTTCCGACATGCAGTACGGCACCGTCACCGGGACGGTGTCCACTGGGACCAGCACGCCCACCGCCACCTCTCACACTTGCTTCTGACCCATGTGGCTGATGCCTGGGGTGTGGAGCTGCCCAAGCGTGACTATCCCCATGGTGAGCCCTACCACAAGTGGGGAGGGTAGTGATGCAAAGAGCCCTCAGAGCACAGGGCTCATAAACAACAGGACAGAGGTCCTCAAGGGGAGTAGAGGCCCCTTGAAGGACTGTTGTGGATCCTGAGTAGTCCTTCCTTCCCCTGGCTTTCTGTGTGGTCTAGCCGTGTGGTCACCTCTGTGTATGTGAATCAGTGTTGAGCACGTAAGGCAGCATGTCAGAAGACCCTTATGCTACAGATAAACAGGAAAGGAATGGGATGTTTTTAGGTAGGAGTGGATGTGGGGGGTGGAAAGGCAGAAACAGGAAAGGCAATCCAGGCAGGGTGTTAGAAGCGACGCAGCCCCTTGGCTGGTGCTGTCAGCCCCTCAGTTCCTGCCTTCTTATAAAGGGGACATCATGGGTGATTGTTCCTTGTCTTTTTCTGCCCTGGATCATGTCCTCCAAGGGTATGGTTCCTGCCTCACTTGTTGACAGCTCATCCCTTTCAGTCCCAGTATTTAGTGCAATTACTGTGTACAAAGTACCTACGGGATAGTGTTTATTGAATTGGAGACTTGAGTCATGTTAGAAGGCTGTAGTAGCACTAGAGGGTGTGAGGGCACAGAGAGGCCAAAAATGTCACTTTTAGCCCAGAGTTGGAGCATCAGGGAAATGAATTAGGACCTTGATTATATAATGGTCCAATTTCTTTTTTTTAGGTGAGAACTAAATCTCATCTAAATCAGTTGTAGAACTGATCCCCAACAAAGGAAGGGATCCTCTAAAGGTTGTAAGGCTAACTTGTTGTGGCTCAGGTCTTCTGAATCCAGTTTGGAGCCACAGAAATAGGAATATCAAAAGGAAGAGTTGGGTGGGAGGATGAGTTGGTGAGTTTGGTCAGGACAGATCTCTTTGAGGTACTATGAAGATGTTGAGTAGATTTGGAGTCAGTGATGCCCAGCAGGGAGATGGCAGCTGAGGGCATGAATGTGAACAGTGATGGAAAAAGCAAAACAATAGCCATGTTTTGGAGTTGGAAGGGAGGAGGGGCTGATGGAGGAAACAAAAGGAGATGAGAGTAGAGGCACTCTCAGGAAGGACAGAGCCTATTGGTCATATCATGTGACTGTCAGGAAGTGAGGAAATGGTTATATTTAGTAGGAAAAGTGTTGAAGGAGTGGAGTAGGGTTAAAAGAGGCAGTGAGCAGTTGATGAGAGAATGGCACCTGGGCAAAATACTCTTTGTGGGAGGAAGTGTGAAAGGAACAGGGACCTACTGGGAGAAGGAAGTGACGGGATCTTTGTTTTTGAGAGAGACTTACGCTCATTTTGTTGGTTTGTGGGGAGGAGCTGGGAGAGGTAAAAGCTAAAGATGCAGGAGCTGGGCAACAGAGGGAGAAGACTGGAGGGGAGCGTGAGGTCAGAACAAAGACAGATCCACGGACTATTGAGACAGGCAGGGAAGAAGGAGCACAGCTTGGGCTTGGCCTGAAATGAGAGGGGATGAGGAAACCTGGGTAGGAAGTAGAGGCTGCCATGTTCTCCAGGAGGAGGGAGTAGAGGTTTAGAAGTGGAAAGCCAGAGTTCAGGGCAGCCCGGCTGCCCAGGCCTACCTGAAACAACCATCCTGTTCCTAGACCCGTGGATTGAGCACTGGCCAGAGCTGGATCATCTCTTCCAGGGGAGCCACGGGCAGCCCTCAGACTTCAGGGAGCAGCTGGCCTTGCCCCCACCTTCTCCTTTACCCCCTCCCATGCCTTTTCCCTACCCTCTTCCTCAGCCCTCCCCACCTCCTCTGTTTCCACCCCTGCCCCAGAATCCCCCTTTTTTCCCAGGCCCGCCCTTCCCACCCCGTGAATTCTTCAGTGTTAATCCAACGGAAGACTTCTCGATGCCACCCCACTTAGGTAGGTGCCTCCACAACTGCCCAGCACACCTTTTCCAGCCTGTGTCCAGGTGGGCTGAGAGGAGTTGGGTAGCCCCTATGCCCCCCAGGGTTGGGTTCAGTCACAGCAGAGTCTGGAACAGCATTGGTAGACTCATTAATTAGCTCATTGATTGTCACAATTTCCTGACTTGGAGGTAGGGGAAGTGGTGTAGCCATTTTGCAGATGGGGAAACTGAAACCCAGAGAAACTCACTCTGAAGGACCAGAACTGCCTGAAGGCGGAGCTGGGGTCATCCTGGCCAGAAGCCCACTCTGATAATGGCTGATTCTTTTGTAGGATGTGGCCCTGGAGCGAACTTTGTGCCTGGCCCCCTGCCTCCTCCAGTCCCCAGCCCTGTCCCCCATGGTCAGCACCGGGGCCTGGCCATCCATCGGGGGATGCCACGCTGTGTTCAAAACAGCCCCTACCATGTGCCGCGAATGGGAGCGCCCTGCAGGCAGCGTCCCAGACACTCAGATAGGCTGATCCACACATACAAACTGGACAGACGGCCTCCTGCCCATTCAGGGACATGGCCTGGGTAGACTGGATCTTGCGCTGGGGCTGGATATGCCGGTGGTCCTGCAGTGCCTGCTTGCCACCCCAGGTGCTGGGCCAGAATATCTTGCTGTGCCTGGCATTGTTGTTGTCCATTGCTGTCACCAATAAAGGCATGGAAGAACAGAGTGGCATCTTTCTGTGTAAGGGAGTGGGTACCCAACCATGATCTTAAAGGCTGGGGAGGCTGCCTCTGGGCTCTCTGCAACCTTGGACCTTTTAACCCACACTGTTTAGAAATCAATGCATCCTTCCTACTGTCTCACACACTCATTTACACCCTCACCAGAACACGTGTACTTAACAAAGACCCTGGAGAGGTTCCCTGTTGTCAGCCCCTCTTTGGGATTGGGAAATATCAAGGGCTACATTGAAATTGTCCATATTTTATATGGAATTTGGAATCTGGCTAGTTCTCACCTATATCAGTCTCACTCATTCATGTGTATGTTCAGTGTTCATCTGCTCCTGGAGATAAAAGACAAATACCTTACCTTTCACAATTTCTTGACAAATGGTACGCACTCAGTAAGTGGTTGGAACTAAAGAAGCTCCCAAGCCCAAGTGGGAGACTGATAAGAAACCCACTACTTAATAGATACACTATGCAGTGGGAGCAAAGTGAACACAGACCAACTTCTTTGGTCGGTGGGCGGTAGAGGAGGAGCCGAGGGAGAGTTCCAAGGTGGGAAGTAGGGAGCTGTGCCAAACTCCATAAGGAAGTTAAAGAAAGAGAACAGTGTCTCAGCTTTGACAAATGATCTTGACTACGAAGCATCAAGGGTGCAGTGTGGGTTAAATGTACTGAGGTGGGGGATGGAGCTTGGCAGTGGGCTGATCAGGAAAACAAGGAAACACAGAGACCAACTAGGTAATCTTCAAGTGGAATATGATGGAAGAGAGGGATGCAGAGTTACTGCATTACCTTTCCTTACTTGTTATTGCAACTTTACTTTGTCAAAGGATGTAGTCTTGCACAAATGGAAATGGAAATAACAGACCAGAGAAGTGTTGATCCTTGCTAGGTATCTACTAAGTGCAAATGAAGGGAAGCTACTAAATTAACACACACTGGTGCTGGGGAAACTGGTATAGACAATGTGAGTTAATAAAACCCTTTAGAGAGCAATGTCACCAGGGGCAGTGAGACTCAAATGAGACAGTGTCTAAAATGAGCTTGGTTTTCTTTGGTGTAGACAAAAAGTGGAAGGGAACATATAAAAATGAAAATGTCTCGTTACACAGATATATTTTAGATAATTATTACAAAAATTAATTTTTTTCTTTTCATTAGTTTGTGCAGTCTCTTATTCACTCCTTTATGCCTTTGCACAAAACCCTTTTCTCTGTCTGCACCTCTGAATCTGGGGTTTCTCTGTGTTGCTGGGGAAAAATATACACCTAGACCGATTATGGGAAAAAGTAATATGAGTTACGCAGTTTCACTCATGGGGCGCTCTCTGTTGCTTGCCATCTTGTTCTCTAAGAAATCCCTTTCACCTTCCCTACTGAGCCTTTCTTAGGCGTTTCCACTCCCTTCCAACCGCATCCTGAGTCTGGAACTCTCACACTTGTAAGCACCTTGGAGGTAGGCTGCTCAGTGTGCTCCATGGCCCTGTCAACCTACCTCTGTGTTTCTCATTTTTACCCCATCTTGCTATGTGGCTCCCATTGCCCATAGTGAGCCTTTATTACCTTTCCTTCAGCATCCCAATGTAGATTTGAAATCTATTGTAAGAATAAAATGGAGATAAATTATTTTATTTTCAGTTTGTTGTCATGTAAGCATATAGTACAAGACACTTGACTCCTGTGTTACACATTTTATAAAGTTGTGACTGGGAAACTGGAAACTTAAAAAATAGTCACATGCAAGTCATTACATGGATTTAAATTGTTTCCTGGATTTTGTTTTGAGATGTGAAAACAAAATTTTGTGTTTCTCCAGTATGTAGGCACACTATTTGCTAATTAAGCATGACAGAACTCAAACTTCATTGACAAATCATTTAAGAAGAAAATTTTGCATAGACTCCTCATTCATGGGATCTTGGTTTTTAAAGAATGACTCCAATATATTCTTTCCTTTGCCATACTAAGATATTCCTGAAAGGGGTAAAAGATGTACCTCATTGTGACAACAACCTTTATTTTTCAGGGAAAAAAAGTCAAGAAATTTGGGGATTCTTTTTTTCAAAAAATTTTAACCCAACTGGAAGTTTCCTACCAAAAGCAGATAACTTGTCTTTTGTTACATTATCCAGCTCATTGCATTGATTGTGTATTGAGTTCCTTTTAGTGTTTAAGTACATCCACCATGTACATTGGTGAAATATAAACTTTTTGATTGCAAGATTTAAAAAAAAACTGCTTTATTGAAGTATAACTGACAGACAATAAACTGCACGTATTTCCAATACACAATTTGATAAATTTTGACATGTATATGTGAAACCATCATCACAATCAAGATAATGAAATTTATCCTTTTTATAATCCCCCCGTCACTCTTCCCCACAACCTCCTACATCTTCCCACTCCCATCCATAAGCAGCCATTAATAACTGATCTGCTTTCTGTTACTATAGATCAATTTGCATTTCCTAGAATTTTAATAAATGGAACCATTCAATAGGTAGTCTTTTTCATCTGACTTCTTTCACTCAGTCTAATTAGGGGAATTAATGTAACAACACGGAAATTCATCCACGTTTTGTTGTATCAGTAGTTCATTCCTTTTTATAGCTGAGTAGCATCCATTATATCCTATAGCAATGTTTATCCACTTACATATTGATGGAATGAGTTATTTTCAGTTTCTGGCTATTACAAATAAAGCTGCTATGAACATTTGTGTACAAATCTTTGTATGGATGTATGTTTTCATTTCTCTTGGGGAAACATCTAGGAATAAAATGTCTGAATCATATGGGAGATGTATGTTTAACTTTTTAAGAAACTGGAAAACGATTTTCCAAAGTGGTTGTCCCATTTTACATTCCCACTAGCAGTGTATGAGGGTTGAAGTTCTTCCACACCCTCGTCAACGCTTGGTATTGGTCTGTCTTTTTAATATTAGCCATTCTAATGAGGGGAGATGTGGTTTTAATTTGCATTTACATTACATTTGATTAACAATGTTGAACAATTTTTCCTGTGCTTATTTGCCGTATATATCTCTTCTTTGGGAAAGTTTTTGTTTAAATTTTGTTCCTTTTCACCACTCCCCTTTTTTTAAACATTATTTATTTGAGAGTTCTTTATTCTGGATCCAAGTCCTTTATCAGATGTATGTTTTACAAATACTTTCTCCCAGTCTGTGGCTTGTCTTTTAATTTTTTAAAAAATTTTATTTATTTTTGGCTGCATTGGGTCTTTTGCTGTGTGCGGGCTTTCTTTGGTTGCAGCAAGCAGGGGCTACTCTTCCCTGCGGTGCACGGGTTTCTCACTGCAGTGGCTTCTCTTATTGTGGAGCACAGGCTCTAGGCACGTGGGCTTCAGTAGTTGTGGCTCATGGGCGCAGTAGTTGTGGTGCACAGGTTTAGTTGCTCCACAGCAGGTGGAATCTTCCTGGACCAGGGATTAAACCTGTGTCCCCTGCATTGGCAGGCGATTCTTTCTTTCTTTTTTTTTCTCTAAGAACTTTTACTGAGATGCAATTGACATACAATAAACTGCATATATTTAAAGTGTACAATTTGATATTTTTGGCAGGCGATTCTTAACCACTGCACCACCAGGGAAGTCCTGGCTTGTCTTTTGAATTGTCTATTGGAGAACAAAAATCTGTCTGCTTCTAAAAGGTTTATAGTTTTAGGTTTTACATTTAGGTCCATGATGTATTTTGAATTAATTCTTGTATATGGTGCAAGATATGAATTGAAATTCTTTTTTTTGTTGTTGTTGCATGTGAATATCCAATGGTTCCAGCACTATTTGTTGAAGATTGTTCTTTCTCCACTAAATTCCCTTAACATTGTTTAAAAAAATCAGTTGTACATATACATGTAGATCTATTTCTGGACTTTCTGTTCCATTTATCTATCTTTTTGCCAATTCCAACTCTCTTGATTACTATAGCTTTATGATAAATCTTGGAATCAGGTAGTGTTAGTCTTCCCACTTTGTTTTTCTTTATCAAAGTTATTTTGAGTATTCTAGGTCCTTTACATATCCATATGTTTTTTTTAAATACTTTTAAATTTATTTTTTTGGCTGTGTTGGGTCTTCATTGCTGCGCACAGGCTTTCTCTTGTTTCGCAAGCAGGGGCTACTCTTCATTGCAGTGCACTTGCTTCTCATTGTGGTGGCTTCTTTTGTTGCAGAGCGTGGGCTCTAGGTGCGTGGGCCTCGGTAGTTGTGGTTCGCGGGCTCTAGAGCACAGGCTCAGTAGTTGTGGCACACGGGCCTAGTTGCTCCGCAGCATGTGGGATCTTCCCAGACCAGGGATGGAACCCATGTTCTGTGCATTGGCAGATGGATTCTTAACCACTGCACCACCAGGGAAGTCCTTTCATATGAGTTTTTAAATCAGTTTATTAATTTCTACAAAAATGCTGACATTTTGATTGTAATTGTATTAAATGTATAGATCAGTTTGGGAATACTTGACATCTTAACAATTTTGAGTCATCCAACCCAGGAGCAAGATATGTCTCTCCATTTATTTAGGTCTTCTTTAATTTCTCTCAGCAATATTTTGTAATTATCAGTGTACAGATCTTTCACATACTTTGTCAGATTTACCCCAAGTGCCCATATTATTTTATTGTAAATGATGTTGTTTTTTAAGTTTCTATTTCTGATCATTCATTGCTAGTGTAGAGAAATACAATTGATTTTTGTATTTTATCTTGTGTCATAACCATGATCATGTACATGTTACTTTGCTAAATTCACTTATTTTAGTATCTTTTTGATAAATTCCATTGGATTCTCTACTTATATAATCCTGTTGTCAGTAAATAAAGACATTTTTACTTCTTGCTTTCCAATCTGTATGCTTTTTTTTCCCTTTTAATTTCTTGCCTTATTGTACTGGCTAGGATGTCCAGTACAATGTTGAATAGAAATGGTGAGAATAGATACAGTTGCCTTGTTCCTGATCTTAGAGGAAAAATATTCAGTTTTTTCATATTAAGCATGAGGTTAGCTGTAGGTTTTTCATAGATGCCCTTTGTAAAGTTGGGGAAGTTTCCTTCTATTCCTAGTTTGCTGAGAGGTTTTCTTTTGTTTTAAATCAGGAAGGGATATTGTATTTTGCCAAATGCCTTTTCTGTATCTACTGAAATGATCATACTTTTTTTTAGTTTGATAATATGGTAAAGTACATTAATTAAATTTTTAATGTTAAACCAATCATACATTCTCGGCTTTAAAAAGGAAATAGATTGTACAGTTTGAACGTGATAGAGTAAAGATGTTATTCCCTCCTCCTCTCAGAAATCACCCAAGAAAAAGTGAAAATGAGAAACAGAAATGTAAATACCATATCTGACGACCAGGAAAGAGCAGAAACTCCAAACAATGAATTAGGTGGATAGGCTGAAAAAAGCAGTGGAACCACTGCTTGGTACAAATCACTTTGGAAATTATCAGGCAGCATTTATTAAAGTTGAACATTTATATACTCTGTGATTCAACAGTTTCACTTCAAGAAAATGAGTACAATGAGTACATCTAGAAGCAGATCTACCAAAAGACTTGTACCAGAACATTCATAGAAGTTTTTTCATAGAAGCCAAAACTTGGAAACAACCCAAATGTCCAACAACAGGCAAGTGAATAGAGTCGTCCCATACAATGGGATAGTAATAAAGGAGAACAAAATACTGATAGATGCAATGACATGGATATATCTCACAGATGTAATCTTGAAAGAAGCCAATAACTAGAGTATATTTTGTGTGATTTTATTCTGCATGATTTCAAGAATAGGCTAATCTATGGTGATTGAAAACAGAACTGTGGTTACCTTTTGGGGGAGGTATTGACTGGGAAAGAGCATGATGGAACTTTCTGGGATGATGAAAAAGTTCTATCTGGACGGTAGTTACATGGACACACACAAATGTACAAATTTATTGAGCCAGGGACCTCCCTGGTGGTCCAGTGGTTAAGACTGCCCTTCCAGACTTCCCTGGTGGTCCAGTGGTTAAGACTGCCCTTCCAGACTTCCCTGGTGGTCCAGTGGTTAAGAATCAGCCTTCCAATGCAGGGGACATGGGTTCCATCCCTGTTCCTAAGAGAACTTTAGGAACCTAGTTCCTAGAGGGGGGAACTAAGATCCCACATGCTGCAGGGCAACTAAGCCCTCGCTGCAACTACTGAGCCCACAAGCTCTGGAGACTGTGCACCACAACTAGAGAGAAGCCTTTGGGCTGCAACTAGAAAAGTGTGCCTGCTGCAACAAAAGATCCCTCATTCCACAACAAAGATCCTGCCTGCTGCAACTAAGACCTGATGTAGCCAAATAAATACATAAATAAATATTAAAAAAAAAAAAAAAGGCTCGCCCTTCCAAAGCAGAGGGCACAGGTTTGATCCCTGGTTGGCCCGCATGCTGTTGAGTGAGGGCAAAAAAAAATTTTTTTTTTATTGAGCCGTACCCTCAGTATATATGTGCATTTTATTTGTATGTAAAATGTATGAACTATATGTCAATTAAAAGGGAACCAGTGGAGTTCCCTGGTAGCCTAGTGGTTAGTATTCACTGCTGTGGCCTGGTTCAATCCCTGGTCGGGAACTGAGATCCCACAAGTTGCGTGGTTCAGCCAAAAAAAAAAAAAGGAACCAGGATTTCAGGATTTCCAGGAGTGGTTTAACATTAAAAGACACCTAAAAATTTAACTCACCATATAAACAGAATAAAGCAGAGTAAATAGTTCTTGTAGTAGTAGACACAGAAAAAAATTTTTTTTAATCATTCAACATCCACTCATGATCAAAACTGCTGGCAAACTAGGAATAGAAAGGAATTTCCTTGATCGCATAAGGGTTGACCATCAAAACTCCACAGTAATTCTTTTTTTTTTAAACTTTTTATTTTTTTATTTTTTACAATAAACTGCATATATTTAGAGTGTACAATTTGGTATCCCAATCTCCCAATTCATTCTCTCCACAGTAATTCTTAATGGTGGAAACTTAAAAGAAGTTCTTCAAAAATCAGGATCAAGTCAAAGTACCTGTGAACAGCAATTCCATATACCATTGTCTGGGAATTCCAGCTTGTACAGTCAGAAGATGAACACAGAGGAAGGGGATCTATCCTCTGGCTTTTAGATGAATGTGGTATCCCTGAGTTTAGAGGGCTTCACAACTTTCATATGTTACAAATATTTTGCAAGTATACAGTATCATATCAATTTTAAAAACTGGTTATTGGTTAGATATTTGAAGACACAGGCCAGAAAATATGATAAAGGCTACAGCTCAAGTTTTTTTTTTTAAATATATTTATTTGTTTATTGGCGGCGTTGGGTCTTTGTTGCTGTGCATGGGCTTTCTCTAGTTGCGGTGAGCAGGGGCTACTCTTCATTGCTATTCCTAAGCTTATTGCAATGGCTTTTCTTGTTGCGGAGCATGGGCTCTACGCCCAGAGGCTTCAGTAGTTACAGCACTTGGGCTCAACAGTTGTGGTTCTTGGGTTGTGCGGCATGTGGGATCCTACCAGATCAGGGATCAAACCCGTGTCCCCTGCATTGGCAGGCAGATTCCCAACCACTGGGCCACCGAGGAAGTCCCTTAAGTTCTTTTATTTTTAAGATGGAAACTATTTGAAAAGTAATAGAGGGCTTCCCTGGTGGCACAGTGGTTAAGAATCTGCCTGCCAATGCAGGGGACACGGGTCTGAGCCCTGTTCCGGGAAGATCCCACATGCTGCAGAGCAACTAAGCCCGGGCACCACGACTACTGAGCCTGTGCTCTAGAGCCTGACAGCCACAACTACGAAGTTCACGCGCCTAAAGCCTGCTCTCAGCAACAAGAGAAGCCATGGCAATAAGAAGCCTGCGCACCTGCAATGAAGAGCAGCCCCCCTTGGCTGCAACTAGAGAAAGCTCACCCGCAGCAGCGAAGACGCAATGCAACGAATAAATATAAATCAATAAATAATTAAAAAAACAAAACAAAAAACTCGCGTGGTACTTCCAGGATGGACTGTGTGGCTTCTTAAAAAGAAAAAAAAAAAAAAGAAGACAGAAAAGTAATAGAGATGTTTGCTCAGCAGAAGATAACTTGTCCAAAGCTGGTTGCATCCAGATCCTGATGGAACCTCACAAAAGACAGCTCTTTACTCCAGGAAGAATGGAATACTTGACTAGGGTTGGGACAACAGTCGGAGACAGTGAAACCGGATAGATTGTGCCCTTCCTTCTCCAGGATTCTCATGAGCGCTGCCCTCGATGCCTCTGGGTTTCAGGCTGGGGGACTCAGGCTAGAGATTTGAGTTAAGGAGATTCTGAGAAATCAGTGAAGCCGCCACTGTGAAGACAGTGGGCCGTAGATGCTTCTTTCTAGCCCCAGGATCTACTCTCTCCCCGACTGCCGGCCCGGCCCATGAGATACCTCACCCCCTCTCCGCTTCCTTCCCACACCCATCCAAGCCCGACTCTTTCTAGCCAGAGCTGGAGAGCTCCGCCAGCGGGGCGCGCCTCGCACCGAGTCCGCGGGCTGCGATTCCGGGGTTGGGGTGGAGGTGGGGGGCGGTGTTGATCTACGGGGATGGCTAGCACCTTCCCTGTGTGGGTGCCCACAACCCTCTGATCCCTGACTAGGTTGGGATTTTCTTCCCAACGTCAGACCCATACCCACCCCACTCTGCCTCCACGGTCAACGCGCCAGCTCGGCGCTCTGCAGCGGTCCCCCTGACCCCTCTCCGCGCCTGAGCCTAGGGATTGCGCAGCGCCCCGCACCCCGCATCTGCTCTTGCAGCGACCTCCCAGCGCAGCGCAGGCCTCCTCGTCCCCCTCCTCCCCCTCCCCCCTGGACCTAATAGCCCCCCTCCTCCTCTGCGGCACGGACTCTCGGCGACGAGAGCTGCTCCCCACACCCGCTGGCCGGGGCGCAGCCATCCCCCTTCACCCGCACAGACGGGCCTGGGTGAGAGCGCCCCCTGCCGGCTTCCTGTAGCTGGTCCCGCGCGGTTCCCCGGGCGCCGCACAGCCTCCGTCCAGGGACCCCTCTTTCCTCCAGGGTGGCTACAGGCAACTCTGGCTCAAGTGGAGCTCCCAGCCTTATGATCCCCTGGACACCGCCCGGCGTCCCGGCCGCTCCTACTCATTGCTCCCCGTTCCTTGGGGCAAAGGAGAGTCATACCGGGCTCTCCTGCTCCTAGAGGCCCCAGGGTGAACGCATGCCGCTGTGGATCCCCTCTCTGCTTTCTCAGATGCAAGGCCCCTCGCGGCTGACACTTCCTCCTCTTTGGTTCTTTATGCTCCGCCTGATCTGATTATTTTTCTGGCCGGGCCACACGGGTTCCTGGATCCCCACCCCTACCCCAACCCCATCTGAGTCCCCTGAGGGGTGGGGTGGGGCGGGGGAGGGCCGGCAAAGAAGCTCACCCAACAGCCCAGGTCACTCAGGCCTGTGGGACAGCTTTCCCTTCTTGGCCCAAAGGCTTAGAACTTCATTCCAGCACGTTCATTCTCCCCAGATTTGCATTATAAAGGGTTTTAAGTCTAAATGGATGAATTCGTCTACGTTTAAAGTAATTTGAGGAATTATGTTTTTCTTTCCTTTCTGCAAGGTCCCTCACTTTATTTCCTTTTATCTGTATACTCCATCTCATTTGCCTGGCTCTAGAGTTGGCCATTCCATTCTATGTTTTGTTCTTATAAAAACAAAAAATGTGTCTGGTTTTGCTGGCATGCATTTTAAGTTTGTGTAAAAAGAATCACATTGTTTCACATTCAGCTTCTTTTCACCCAATGCTAGGATTTCAAGATCAGTTCATATAACTTCCACCCCTGCTAACTGCTGCCTCGCCTCCATGGTACTCATCCACCATGTTTCACCTTTTCCATCTCCTGCCACCACCAATGAATGCAATCATCGTGCTCAGACGAATCCCCTCAACATATCCCCTCACCTGCAGCGCTTCTCATAGTGTGCATGTGTATCCCCTGGGAGTCTTGTTAAAAATGCAGGCTCTGATTCATCACACCTGGGGTGAAGACTGAGCCTCTACATTTGTAGCCAGTTTCCAGGTGATGGCTAACCTGCTGGCCCTGGGACCACAGTTTGAGGAGCAAGGCCATTATGGGCCTCTGTGAGAATTCATTTTGGGTTGCTGGGTCACAGGGTATGTGTTGATCTAATTTGATAAGTACTGCCCATCTGCTCTACTGTCTGGCTGTGCCACCCTACCCCATACCAGCAATGCAGGAGGGTAGAAGATATCTATTTATGTGGAGAAGGGAAGAAGGCCTTCTCCTTGCTCTTGCCAAAATCCTGCCCCCCAGTGTGTCTGGTCTGGGCCAAAACCTCCTCTCTCAATCAGAATGGCCCCAAGGCTGCTGGGTGATGTCCCTGGCCAGCAATGCACGGCCAAGTCAACAATGGGACCAAGATTGGCACCCTGACTTCATCTCTGACAGGAGCTTAAAGAACAGGCATTGAGAAGCCCTGGGGTCTTCAGTTATTATATTTCCTCCATTGTTTTCCCTTTCATAGCCCGTTAGGCTGGACTAGGACTCAACCAGCCTTGCCATTGGCAAGTAGCTATCCTGTGTCTAACTTCTCATCTCTAAAATGGAATAGTAACAACATAGTTATAGTTTGTGGTGTGAGGATTCAGTCCAGGAACTTTGCTCACATGCCAAGTGCCCCACAGAGGCCCCAAGACAGGTGTTTTTGCCTTTGGTTTTTTTTTTTTTTTTTTTGTCTTTCTCTTTTTTTATATATATAATTTTATTTATTTATTTATTTACTATTTTTTTGGGGGTACACCAAGTTCAAGCATCTGTTTTTATACACATATCCCCATATTCCCTCCCTCCCTTGACTACCCCCCCCCCATTGCCTTTGTTTTAACCAAGAAGAAAATGAAGTTCAAGAAGGCTTAGCAGTTTTTACCAAAGCCATGGAGCTAGAAAGTGGCATTGCTGGAATTCAAACCCAGCCTCAGCTAATATACTAAAGCCCATGCTAACCATGAAGCTATGCCACCTCCATGTGCTGCCTTGCCCTAGCTACCAGGGCCATATTCCAGGGAGAACCAAAAGGAAAAAGGAAAGAAGGACTGTATCCAGGGTTTCAGGTGCTGATAGCCAGTGGCATGCAGGATTGTGAAACTCCATAGCAAATGGGTTGTAGCAGAAATGAAACTGGGGGGCTTCCCTGGTAGCACAGTGGTTAAGAACCTGCCTGCCAATGCAGGGGACATGGGTTTGAGCCCTGGTCTGGGAATATCCCATATGCTGTGGAGCAATTAAGCCCAAATGCCACAACTACTGAGCCTGTGCTCTAGAGCCTGTGAGCCACAACTAATGAGTCCACGTGCTGCAACTACTGAAGCCTTCATGCCTAGAGACTGTGCTCTGCAACAAGAGAAGCCACTGCAATGAGCAGCCTGTGCACCACAATAAAGAGTAGCCCCCACTCGCCACGACTAGAGAAAGCCCGCTTGCAGTAATGAAGACCCAACACAGCCAATAAATAAAAATAAATAAATAAATAAATTTATTTAAAAAAATGAACCTGGGTTCTGGGGGCTCGTCCCCAGGGCTTGAGTATTTAGCTGTCAGGGGAGGGGGCTTTTGGTTGAGGGATTTAGGAGCAGGGATTTTAGGGTTATGTATATAGTGGGGTCAAGGCTGGATAGGAGATGGGGAAGGTCAGGGATTAGGTGGAGGTCTGGAATGGGGTGGGTGTCAAGTGGGTGGGGCTTATCTATCAACTCTCTTACCTGCACTAACTGATCACTCACTGTTTTGTTTGGAGCTGATGTGTGAACAGCCGGCATCCTGGGCATCAAGGGATGCCACCTTCCAAGTCCCCCCTGGTGCTGTAAGCCGCTTGTTGGCTTGGTTTTAGAAGCCCGTGGGCTATGCCTTCCTCACTCACATATCTGTGCAAGCCCTCTCCCGGCACCAAGTCCCAGCCCTAAGCATTTTACAATCAGAAGAGTTCAACATCTGCACATTTTGAGTTTCATGGCATACGACCTTTTACAGCTTGTTCACACTCATCCATCCTCTGTTGACCATTGTAGGGCCCAAATTGTAGCCATAACAGAACATTTCTCTGAAGGTCTAGAGAAGCTTTCTGCTCTTTTGAGTTCGATACAATATTGTACAGTTTTTTGGTCTTTACAAAGTACTGCACACATAGATATCATTGCCTTTGATTCACAACAGCTCCATGATAGGACCCATTTATACCAAGGCTCAAAAGAATTAACTGGCCAAAGCCACATGGTGTAGGCGGGTGAAATGGGACGTCTTGTTTGTTTTTCCATAGCAAACCTCAGCAGTCTTTTTTTTTTTTAATATTTATTTTCAATTTTCTTTATTTTATTTTTGGCTGCATTGGGTCTTTGTTGTGGCAAGCAGGATCTTTGTTGTGGCATGTGGGATCTTTTGTTGTGGCTCACAGGCTCTTTGCTGTGGTGCATGGGCTTCTCTTTAGTTGTGGTGTGCAGGTTTTCTCTTCTCTAGTTGTAGCGCGGGGGCTCAGTAGTTGTGATGTGTGGGCTTAGTTGCCCCGCGGCATATAGGATCTTAATTCCCTGACCAGGGATCTAACCCGCGTCCCCTGTGTTGCAGGATGGATTTTTTACCACTGGACCACCAGGGAAGCCCCCTCAGGAGTCTTAAAGAGTAAGTGCTCTCTGGGAACCTCACTATGCTGGTTGGCCCATTTCCCAGATTTGGGGATGAGGACTGAGGCAGGAGGTAGAAAGCCTAGGGAGTGGGGAATGCTTGGGCAGAAAGGTCTGGAAAGTGAGTTGGCTGAGGTCTCTTGAGGCTTCTGGCTAACCCTCTCCCAGCTACGTTTCTGTCAGGGGGCCCTTTCTAGAGCCTGGGGAAGTGGAAAGAGGGGGTTGGGAGGGGAATGGCAGATACAGGGGCACCCAGGTAGTTCTCTGTGAGTCTGAAGCTGGGACAGTTGAGCAGAGCAAGAAAAAGATGCTGCCGGCTGCTTAGGGGGCCCCAGTGGTGTTACCAGATGCATGTGGGAGCTTTTGATGGCTTGGCCAAGCTCTGCCCCTGGCTAAGCCTTCTGCCCTAACCTCTCTTCTCAAAGTCCCCAGCCCCCCACACCAAGTGCCTGCACCATCAGCTTGAGGGAGGTGCCCAGAGGTCAGGGCAGTCTACCCTGCCAGTTCCAGCAGCATCATACGTGCACCGACTTGTCCCAGGTAGGGACTAAAGGTGTGGGGCCTGCTGAGGCAGGAAGGCCCTGGTCCCACTGCCCTCCCGCTCCCCTGGGCCTCAGACCCTAGGCCAGGGCTCAACAGACACAAGCAGTGGGATGGGGTTGCCCTTCTATTAGTCCAAGTCCTGAGCATGGCCTGGGTAAGACATGGAGGTGAGGAGGCCCACGAGGCTCAGCAGCGTGGAGAACAGCAGCAGGAAGGAGGCCGTGAAAAGCAGTGCGGGGAGGGCGCTGAGCACCAGCAGCAGGACAGCTGGCAGCAGATGGCGCCACACCGCAGCTGCCACAGGCCACAGGGCGCTCAGCAGGTGGGAGCCGGTGGTGAAGAGCGCGTGGCACAGCACCAGTGCCAGCAGCAGGTAGAGGATCCCCTCCAGACCCCACAGCACACGCTGCAGCGGCTGCCGCCAGCCTGACGTGGTCCACCACTGGGTCCAGCTCAGGGGCACGTGGCACATGCACCAGCGCATGCAGCCCTCCCACGTGACCCAGGCCGACCAGGGCGCTGCACGCTGTGGACCCTCGCCGGCCCCAATGGCATCTGTCTCCACTCGCAGCTGCTGCATCACGGCGGGTGCACCTAGGGAGAAGGCCAGGCCAGCTGCAGGAGCAGCCCTGGAGATGCCTGAGACCTCAGGGTGGGTGAGGGTGCAGGGGTTAGGAGGGTACCAGCATGGGTGGGGTGGGGCTGTGAGCTGGGGCCCGAGGCTTACCTCTGGGCAGAGCCACCTAAGTCATGTTGCTTCCTGCAGCGCTCAGGATGGCCTGGCAGCCAGAGTTGATCCCCCACTCTCACTCCCCCCACCCTCCCCAGAGGAGCCCATTGTGACCCAGGCTGGGGTGGGGTCCAGCCAAGAGAGGAACCACTGCAGGGTGTGAGATTTACCTGAGCCTCTCTCATTGATCCTCCAGGCTGGCAGGGGAGCCTGGTGAGCCCACAGGTGTAGTTTCTCATGTTTTCTCATGGAAAGCCCTCTCTGGATCCCTCCCATCCCTGCTGGCCAATATTCAGTCCCACTCTGCTCTCTTGCAATTCTTTCTCTCTGGACCCTCATTCTCTAGAACCACAGAGGAAGCCAGAATAGCCACCCCCAACCTACAGGTTCTGAGAGGGCTCCCATACCCTTGGGCTCCTTGTCCCTTATCTCTCTTTTTACCGATGCCCTCGGTCTCAGACCTAAATATCCACTGTTCACATTGTGGGGCCAGAGATCCCCCAAGATGCAGGCAAGGGGATAAAGGAGCATCCTCCCACCTTCCCAGCCCAGGGTGGAGGAAAGGATACCTGAGGAAACAGCATGGCCAGTGTATTTCTGGAGGGCACTCAGGCCCAAGGATGGAGGCAGAAAGGCAGGGCAAGCACAGCCAAGGGCACACCATGGGCTCCCAGGAGTAGCCCCAGGCCCGGGAGCAGCAGCAGCAGAGCCTCCTGGATGCTGAGTCATCCTGTGACTGCCACCGTGGGCAGGAGGGGAGCCTCCTGCTGCCCTGGACCCTCACCGGCCCCCTGACTCTGGCGCCTTGGGAAATGTGTGTGCTGTGGCCATGTGGGACCCGCAGGCCTCTGGAGAGAAAGGGTGGCAGCTGGGCTTTGGGAGGTTGACCCCTTGCTCACCTGCGCACCCTGCCAGGCTGCTGTCCTCTTACCGGTGGAGCAGGTCGAAGGCCAGGAAGCTGACCAGTAGCAGCAGCAGCAGCGAGGCTGGGCCAGGTGTGGAAAAGACTGCCCGAATTGTCAGCGCCAGTGCCCCCAGCCCTAGGACACTGTCCAGGACCTGGGCCCGGCTAGGGCCCCAGGGGGACACACATGGACCCTCTGGGCTACCCGATCCCTCCCCAGCACCCACGCCCCTGGGAGGGACTGGGGTAGGATAAGTAAAGGCTCTGGGCCTGGGTAAGCAGAGCCCGGTCATGGAGGGAGGTGGAGGTTATAGGAAGGACTAGGGCTGGGAGGGAGTGGGGGGAGGGGGGCGCATGGGAGGGAGTGCGGCCCTGGCAGACACTCAAGCGTGAGCTCGGGCAGTGGGGAGTTGGGCTCTTTAGGAATCTCCGCCTCCCCACACACCCACCCACCAAACCCTCCTCACCTCCTCCCACTTCTATCAGCCATTCTTGTGGGTTGGGCAGCTGGAGCATTGTGACCTATGGCCAGGTGGGGCCCTGGGGTAAGGAGAGGGCTAATGCTGGCTCTGGCCTCATAAGTAGTGGTGGCTTAGGTGGGGTTTAGCCAGGAGGTCTGACTTTTGAGAGCTAAGACTCATCCTCTTGTCTTTGCTAATTCTCCACCCGAGGGCCCTCTCGTGGGGATTTGAGTTGCCAGGAAGGCATTACAACACCATCACCACCTTGGCAGCTTTCTTTGTCTCGCCGTTCCCAGGGTTGAGTGTCCGGGGAAAGTCACTCAATCTTTCTGTCCCCGGCTCTCTCCCCGGAAAGTAGGATGACACCTGTGATCTCTTGGGTGGGATTTTTCAGAACTGCAGTCCTGGAATGCAGAGATAGACTCTGCCAGGAAGCAACCTGAGCCTTTCCAGGGAGGGACTCCCACATGACCAACTAAAAGGGGGTGGGGCAGGAGGGGGCTGTTCAGGTGTTTGAAGCACAGTGGTTTCTGGGAGGTGTTTTGGGTACTGGCAAAGAGCATGTGACTGTAAGAGGACTACAATATAGTAAACCCAAAATTGGAGGTTAAGGTTACCCTCCAAGAACGAAATTAAGGAACATGAACATGTATGAAAGGATTAGTCACCTGGAAAAGAAACCTATCTTCACTGATAATCTGTAAATGGTTACAGAATTTCCAGCACATTTCAGTTTAGTGACTTGAGAGGCAAGAGTGGGAATGGGTCCTAATTGAGAGAACTTAATCCTTGTTTACATACCATAGTTTGAAGGAAAACTGATGGAGGTAGGGGTAGAGGGACAGTGGCCATAGAGCTCCTAGGAGAGAAGACAGAGCAAGAGTCCGTCTGCTTATCTGCCTCCGTCAGGCTCTGTTCAAAGATTCCAGCCTGGTGATGTTGACATCTTTGGTGGTGATGGGCTCAACAGCCATCGAGCCAATGCCACCAGCCCGTGAGGCCATTCATTGATTGCCTTTTTCTGAGTCTTCCCAGGGCAATAAAGCAATACCTGTTAGTGCAATAACGGCTATTTTGTACGCCAAGGCTGAACAGAAATACAGAGACAGAGATTTTGCAGGTGGCTTTATTTTCCTGCCCAGCAGAAAGGAAGACACAGACAGCAGGCTCGTGCCTTAACAACTGTGCCCCTCCTCCTCGGGAGTCAGGGAAGATTTTATTCATGGGGCTCGCAATCTGAGGTAAATGATAAGGATCAAAATGGTGAAGGTCTCGCATTCTTCTCCTTTGCATTATTTCAAAACAGTCATAGCTGCTGTCAGGCCAATTGGGGTATGGCAGTCTGTTAATTGGGTCTGTTTGCCTCTGGTTTATCTGCTGGAGACCTTTCTGAAATGCAAAAAAACTACAGGGGTGATTTGTTACAAGGGGTGTATAGAATGCCAGTGCTGGGATAAGGTTAGGGAGTGAGAGGGAGGATGTAACTCACACAGAGTTAAGGGTGATAGGTGCTGAATGTAATTTACATAGTATCAGAGTATCAGCCAGTGAGGTTAGCTTTGTGAAGTGAAAATCTAGTTACTACAGATCAGTGACAGTTAAAGTAAAGCAAAGAGTGATTAACTGTTTCAGGCCAGGTTATGTTTCTCCTCTAGTCTGTTCACTGTTCTCTTTGTTCTCCTTGTTCTCAAGCGGAAAAAAAAAGAATTCTCACTCCTATTTGCATTGCAACATGCCCAGGCAATTCTGAGGGAAAATGATTTACACACTAGTAACATATATCTGTCTAAATCATTATCAAGTGTGAGGGTAGAATAAAGACATTTTAAGCCAAACGAGGTTTCAAAAACTTGACCTTGCATACACTCTTTCTTAGGAAGCTACTGGAGCATGTGCTTCAGAAAAATAAGGAACTAAACTAAGAAAGAACTGAGGCTAAACACAGGAGAGCGATGATGAGAAAGACCTGGGATGTCCGCCATGTTTCCAGGTAAGGAAAGCAAACAATCCAGCCTAGAACCAAAAGATAGATGCTCCAGGAGGGATGTCTCCAGAAGAAAATGAAACTGATTATCTGCTGTTTTTAGACATATGCAAAATGTTTGGTTCTGTTGGAAGTTTTGGGATTGAATTAGCAACTAGTGCCTTGAAAACCAAGCAAATGATAAAACAAAGTAATTGCTAACTCCAGGGAACACAAAAGGTTGAACAATAATCTTTACATGGTTGTAATATAAGCGCTGAATATTGACTCCAGTGATTTAGTTCTTTTGGGAGGATGGCAGGAGGGAAAGTGTATGTATGTTTTGGTGTATGTTGGGGGGAGGGGTGCTAGGAAAGCTAAATCTTTAATTCCATAGCAGGAAATCCACAGATAACATCTAAACATAAAAATCCAGGAAATAGCAATAGAAGCATAAGGATAAATACTAGGAGAAATAACAAACAGAAAAGTGGTTGACTTGGGAGTGGAGAAGCATAGAGAAGAATCTCCTGTTATAGACCTAAATGTGATTTACCTTTAAAATTATATTCTGTAGTATTTTGATTAAAATAATTTAGTTTAAAAAAAGCAAATCAATAAAGGGTCCTATGGTGGAGATCAGGAATATACCCTCCCAGGATGAATGAAATACCAATTTCCTAATGTTATGTGGATGTACTCTTGTGGCTTGAGATAAAATTTCCAGTAACAGCAGCAAACACCATCAAACTCAGAAAGCTGTGAATCTCATGCATTTTAGATGGAGTTGCTCTAAACCTCCATCTAGTGTTTCTCAGCCCACATGAATCTCCTGGAGTTGAATCCTCTGGGGATCTTTTAAAAATGCAGATTCTGGTATAGTAGGTCTCAGCAGGGATTCTACAATTCTAACAAGCTCCCAGGGGATGCTGATGCTGTTGGTCCCCAGCTACATCATGAGGACCAAGACTCTAGAAGACATTGATGTATGAAAGAGAGATAGCTGGGGGAGGTAGTGGTGAGGGCAGGTGGGCATGTGAGGAGATGCATCCAGGTGCCATGGGAGTCCCTACCAATACTCATCTGCATCATAGGGATAGCACTTAGTGGGGAGTGAGTACCAGGGACAGGAGATTAGGAGTCATAGAGAGGCAGCAGATTTGGCTACTTCTCAATTTGTGCAGCCAGACACATAGTTGCCTCCTCCCTTCTCTTGATAATGTTTTAGTGCATTTATGTATGTGGGAGTAAGAGGACTGTGTTAAGCTGTTTCCCTACCTTTAATTCATCTGGTTAACTTAGGGGCCCCCAGGAACCATATATTACTTCACTTCATCACAGCAACCCAAAGAGGAAGATATTATTGTTCCCATTTTACAGATGAGAAAACTGAGGCTCAGAGAGGTAAAAGTACTGTTCAAGGATGCCCAAACAAAATGAACAGCAGAAGTGGGATGTGACATTAAGCCTGCGTGGCGCCAAAGTCATCTATCATCTCTGCCTCCAGCCACCCAACCACACTTGGGAAGCAGCCAGGAGAGTCCCAGCCCATCCCTTAAGAAGCCAAAATCCCTTTGGGGCAGGTATCTCCATCCAGTCCAGCTCAGTCCTGCTCAGTTGTGCTTTGCAATGTATCCTTGCTCCCGTGAGGCCAAGAGAAAGCCTCCACCTGGCTCCCAGGGCTAGAGATCTGACTGTGCAAGTACCTGCACCCTGGGAGCCACCACCTCCAGACCCTGCTTCCGGGCTTCGCGCCTTCGCAGCACCAGGCAACCAAATGACCAGGGCCAGAGGCGGCAGCTGGGCAGGGAGAACAGAAGGGATGAGCAAGTTAGAAGGGGCATAAAAAGGTGCTGAGGGGCTCAGGGGGCATAGAGAGGCACAAAGGGCCCCTAGAGGTTTCAACAGGGCAGAGAGGTAAGGAGTACAGAGTGGTAAGAAGAGGGATGAGGGGTGCAGGGGACAGAGGAGGTACCAGCATTCCGTAGATCCGACCCCTAAGGGATTGGTGGGAGATGGCCAGCATTCCCCATCCCACCAGTCCCTTTGGGGGCAGGTCTCCCCGTTCATTGCCTGCCAACTCCTCTTCTGTAAAACCTGGCACTGTTGACAAGGTTAGCTCCCCTCCAGCCCTGCTGGGTCCCCTCTAACTTTTATTATACACATACTTTTTGAGCACTGACTAGAGGCCAAGCACCGTTCTAAGCCATGAAGTACAGCTGTGAACATTTGGGTATAAAATAAAAGGCTCTTGTGGGGTTGTTTACCTTCTGCTGGGCGGGAGGGACCCAGGCAGTGAACACACAACACATAACACAAGATAAATTCAGAGCCTTGAAGTCAATAACAGAACAGAGTGAGAGGATATAGTACATGTGGAGGCTGGAGTTTACTTTTGTCAGAATGGTCAGGGAAGTAAGTGACATTGAAAGGCCATCTGGGGGCTTCTCTGGTGGCACAGTGGTTAAGAATCCGCCTGCCAATGCAAGAGACATGGGTTTGTGCCCTGTCCAGGAAGATCCCACATGTCACGAAGCAACTAAGCCAGTGAACCACAGCTACTGAGCCTGCACTCTAGAGCCTATGAGCCACAACTACTAAAGCCTCCACACTGCAATGAAGAGTAGCCCCCACTCTCCACAACTACAGAAAGCCCGGGAGCAGCCACGAAGACCCAATGCAGCCAATGAATGAAAAATAAAATAAATTCAATAAATAACTAAATCTTAAAAGAAAAAGAAAGGCCATCTGAGTGTTGGGTGAAGGATGCAACCTTGGTGAACCAGTGCAAAGGCCCTGAGGATGGATGGGGCTGGTGCATTGGAGGAACAGCTAGAATGCCTGTGTGGCTGGAGAGAGATGAGCCCTGGGGAGAACACAGGGAGATGAGGTGGGAAAGGTGTGGGTGGGGAAGAACCTTTTCAGGAACCACCTGGAAGGTGAGTCCACTAGGACGATTTGGCTGTGGTGTGGGGAAAGGCTTGGAGGGAGTGGGAGCCTCAGGAGGCTGACCTGTCCTAGCCAGATTCTGCCTCGACCCTCTCTCATCCCTCTGTGAAACTTGGATGAGGGTGGGGCCAGAGGCAGGGAAGTGGCCAGATTGGGTTTTGGCGGGAGGTGGAGAAGTCCTCAGGACCTGTACAGACCCGCTTCTAGCTCCACGGGAACCCTTCCTGGCCTCCCACCTCCGTCAAGCCTGGGGCCGCAGTACCATCTTTCTGCCGCTGACTCGGCTCGGCGCTTAAGGACCCTCCGCTTCCGCACGCCTTCCTTTTTCTAAATCCTCCCCTGGTGCCTGGGACCCGGTAGTGGCTTCCAGGCGGGGCGCTCTAAGGCGGGAGCAGGACCCACTGGGGCCCTGTCCCAGTTACTTCCTTTCGGGGATTCTCTACCCAGAGCGCATGGGGTGGACCAAATGCCTTGAGGAGCTCCGTGACTCGCGTCTATGAGAGCATTCTTACTGCGGGTGGGTTTCAGTTCCTGGAGCGCATATTTCTTTCGAGACATCCGGAGAGATTGGTGCTGACACGCTGATTTGTTCATATGGGTAGTGACCTTGCATAAAACATTTACTCAGGACCCCCTCGCACTCCAAAGGATTCCCGGCCATCTCTGGGAATCGCTTCTTTCTTGGGGATGGCAGTGTCTCCCTGGCGGGATTCTTGCAAGGCAAAGCACCGGCCAGAGGCGCACAGTGAACGAATGCCTTCCTTCTGGGGAGGGGACCCTGGCGTGGGGGAGCCAAAGGGGACCTCAGAGGGGGAGGGGGATGGTCCTGGGCTCTGGAATCCCGGGATCGGGTCCCGAAGACAGAGACCCAGGGCTGCCGGCTCCCAGAGGAGAGTGAGGCAGGGGAGGGCAGGACGCGCATCAAGCCTCTCCCTCCACCCCCGGCCCCAGCCCGCTGGGTATCGGCTCGGGCTACTCTCGTCGGGTTATGTAACCCCGGAACGTGGCAGCCGGGTGAGCAAAGGAAGAGGGGAGGCTAAGGAAAGGAAGAGAGAGGAGAGGCGGGGCGCTGGGGTGGGGGGTGGGAAGCGCCGCTTCTGGCTGGGCCCCTTGGATGTCCTTCAGAAGGATTCCTGGAGAGCCAGCCCCTCCCCCGCCCCGTACCCCAGCCGGCGCCTCAGTTTCCCCTCACCCTTCTTTCCGTCCCACCCGCCCTGGCAGGGGGCTCTGGCTCTGGATAGATTTCCCTCTCGGGTTGCAGTTTCCTCCCCAAAGTTCTCGGCTTCGCTACGGAGGCGAAGTCGATTAGCTGCTCTGAGCCTCAGTTTACCAGTGTGTAAGATGAAGTTTGTCACGGGTAGAGCGCCTGGCACGGGCATGGTACACAGTAGGTGCCCACTGTGGGACGCGCGCACAGGATTGCGTGGATTCCAGGGTGCCTGGTCTTTGCCGACGGTAAAGGGCAGCGCCCGAGCGGGGCTGGTGGGCTCGGGTGGGGGCATGCGGGCGGTCGGTGGGTTGCGGAGACCCTGGGCGGCCGGCCTGGGCCCTCCCCTCGGCCCTCCTCTCCCGTCCCCTCCCCTCTCTTCCCTCCCCTCCCCTCCCCACCCCTCGGCTCCGGGGTCCGAGGCCTCCGAGCGGGCTGTGGGCGGGCCGAAGGCCGCAGGGGGCGTGCGGCGACGGCAGGAAGGGGCGGGGGGCTCCCGAGCCCCAGCAGGAAGAGGCGAACCCACCGGACACCGCGGGCCCCTCGCGTCCCCGCGTTGGAGCCCGCCATGTGGGGTCTCCTGCTCGCCTTGGCCACCTTCGCGCCTGCAGTCGGTGTGGGTCTGGGGGCGCCCGGCGCCTCTGTGCAGGGCCTGGCGTCGCCCGCGACCACCGAGGGCCCGGTCTCGACCCCGGCCCCGCGTAGCAGCC
This sequence comes from Hippopotamus amphibius kiboko, assembly GCF_030028045.1. Lineage (NCBI taxonomy): Eukaryota > Metazoa > Chordata > Mammalia > Artiodactyla > Hippopotamidae > Hippopotamus > Hippopotamus amphibius. Next base: position 31,322,216 of record NC_080197.1, on the reverse strand, counting down.
CGGCACAGCCGTCCGCGGGGAAGGAGAACGGTGAGCTCCCCGCCTACGGCCCGCTTCTCCCGGGAGTCGGTTGTCCCACTCCGCCGACCCCTCCCCAGCACGGGCACTCCAGCCCCCCCCCCCCCGCCCCCAAGCCACACACGCCACACTCCCTGCCCAACGCCTATGTGGGGACCCTTCCCCACCCACACACTCCCTGCCCGGTACAATGGCTGCTGACTCAGCAGCGCCAGTTCCCGGCCAGACTAAGTCAGCAGTCCTGGGACAGGAGCCAGTGGGATGCTGCCTCTTCCAGCCCCAAACTGTCCCTTTTCACAGATGAGGAAACTGAGGCCAGAGCCAGGAGGAGGGGAGAATGGTTCAGAAAGGCACCAAGGAGGGTGCAGAGCAAGGCTGTGAGAAAGAGCTTGAAGGCAAGGGGCTGGAAGGAAAGAACAGAGGAAGGGAGGAAGAGCTGTCTGCCAGGTGGCCTGGAGGAAAGGCACTGCCTGGGGAGGGGAGGGGGAAGGCTGCCTGACTTCCCACCTTTTCAGATGTGGGAGTAGAGAGGAGGAAAGCAAGGGGATTGGCAGCCTAGGAGGGCTTCTTAAGAGAGGCAAGTGGACCTGGTCCTGAAGGGTATCTCTGAATTAGGAAGAGCCGAAGAGGAGGGCAGCCCAGAAGGAAAGTGGGTGCAAAGGCACAGGGCACCTGACACGAAAATGTACAGCATGATCTGGGGGCATCTGTGGAGCTCGGGTGTGTGGGGAACTAGTGGCACCTGCCCTGTGCGGTGAATGCTTTGTACTGAACGGCAGGCAGGGCAGGGGTCCAGCTCTGGAAAGCCTGAGTACCCGGGCAGACATGGATTTGAGGACAGGACGTCTCAGCCCAGAGGGCAGACGTAATTAATGAGGTGGCACAGAGGCTTTGGGGCATGAGGCCAAGTCTGGAGCCAAGGAAGGCTCCTTGAAGTGCATCTGGGCTGAGATGCGAAGAAGAATGGGAATTAGACAATAAAATCAAATGTGGTGGATGATATGACAGGGGACAGCCAGGCAAAGAAGGAGTTAAAGAACCAAATTCAACTCCCTGGAGCGAGCACATAGTTCCTAGTGGCAGTGCAGCTCTCTATTGGTGAGGGCCAAGCCTGTGGTCACGTCAGAGGGGAAAAGGAATCAAGGGAGTGGCTGGAAAGGTAGGTTGGGGTCACACTGCCAGCCTTTAAATCCATGCTAAAGTCCTTGGATACGTGTGGTGGGGCCTGCTGTGGACTTGCAGGCTTTCTTGGGCTGGCAGACTTCTCCATCTGGGGTTTCGTGCCATCCTTTCCTTCCCTGGTGCTCTGTCTCCTTGGTCCCCAGGGACCTCAGACCAGCATATCCCTATTCGAGTTATCAAGAAAAAAAAGATCATCATGAAGAAGCGAAAGAAGCTAACTCGCCCAAGACCCCTGGTGACTGCTAGGCCTTTGGTGACCACCAGCTCAGTGACCACCAGCCCAGTGACCACCAGCCCTGCAGGGACCCTTAACCTCCCCGAGAAGCAAGAACCAGGTACCACCGCTCCAGGGACCCTGCCCAGACTTGCAGTTTCTGGGGCACCAACTCACATAGCTCTTGGTCTCCCGGGTACAGACATGCCCCCAGCCTGTCCAACACACGGGCACGCCTAGGCTCAGCTTCCCACCTGCCCTGACCACTCTTTCTCTGATCCTGTCTTACTGCTCTGTCCCTGTCCCAGACTGTCCCCCTTTGGGCCTGGAGTCCCTGCGAGTTTCAGATAACCAGCTCGACGCATCTAGCAGCCAGTCCTTTGGTCTTGGACCACACCGAGGACGGCTCAACATCCAGGTCAGCAAGGCAACCCCTAGGACCTACTTCCCTGCCCCTCCCACCTTCTGTTCAAGGCCTACCTCACAGGTGTCCCTGGTTCTGATTACTGTGTCCTGTGCCCACAGTCAGGCCTGGAGGATGGTGATCTTTTTGATGGCGCCTGGTGTGCCGAGCAGCAGGATGCCGAGCCATGGCTGCAGGTGGACGCTAGGCACCCCACCCGCTTCTCGGGCATTATCACACAGGGCAGGAACTCCATATGGAGGTGAGGCAGACAGTCCAGGCCAGGAAAGTCATGGGAAGGCTCAGGAGGGCTGGGGTAGGAGTTCTGGGGACCACCCATGATCTCTCTCCACCTTTCCTGCCAGGTACGACTGGGTCACATCATACAAGGTCCAGTTCAGCAATGACAGTCGGACCTGGTGGGGGAGTAAGAATCGCAGCAGTGGGATGGACGCGGTGAGAGGTCCCATGGTGGCTGGAGCCCTCTATGTGGGAGTTGGGCCCCTAGCCCACTGTAGGGTGCTGGGCTGGGCTGGGGCTCCTCTGAGGACAAGGAACAGGTGCCCACCTGGGCATCCCAGGAGAAAGAGGATTGCTGTCAGGATGGGTGGCACCCAACAGACAGCCTCGAGAGGCAGGCTACTTTGGACCATGCCCGTATCCTCCCCAAATACTTCCTCCAGGCCACAGCCTCCTGTTGGAACACCCCTTCTGGTGACGGGCCTCAGGTCCTTGCATCACTTCTCACCTCCTCGTAGTTCTGGTTTCCCCATCTCGTGGACCCCTTTTTCACCCCAGGCTACAGTGTGAGGTCCTGGCTAGCTTCAGGATTGTCTGCTTCTGAGTCACATGGCCATATTAGTCTAATGAGCTGTGACCAAACCAGAAAGCATGGCTGCCTAGGCTTGCCCGTTGGCAAAGGCTGTGGGCAGCGCTCTGTGTTTGACACAGTGGGCAAGTCTCCAGCCGCACCTACCCGGGTGGGTTTTTCAGTGAGCTCAGAGGCCTGAGCTCCTTCCCTGGGCCCTGGGCCAGGCTGCTGGGGTTTAAGCCGCCCTTACAAAGGACTTGATGCCCCAGGTATTTCCTGCCAATTCGGACCCAGAGACACCAGTGCTGAACCTCCTGCCTGAGCCGCAGGTGGCCCGTTTCATTCGTGTGCTGCCCCAGACCTGGCTCCAGGGAGGTGCATCTTGCCTCCGGGCAGAGATCCTGGCCTGCCCGGTCTCAGGTGGGCAGTAAGACAAGGGTTGGATGGGCAGGGTGCACCGTCCGCTGGGAACTCACCCTTTATTGTGAACTCATCCTCTACCAGATCCTAACAGTCTATTCCCTGAGGACCCCATGGTGGGGTCCTCCGACCCACTAGACTTCCGGCATCATGATTATAAAGCCATGAGGAAGGTAACCCCTGTGACCCAGGAGGGAGGATCTGCCCATCTCGGGTCCCCTGCCCACCAGGGCATAACTTGCTATGATTGGCCTCATGTCCTCCCCCATCTCACCCTCGTGTTGACCCCTAAACTGCCCCAGTTTCCCTTGTTATGGCGCCTCCCTTATTCTGACCCTGTACTGTGCTGTGATGTCCCATCTGTACGGGCCACCGCAAGCTTTTGAAGTCCTCCCGTGGCCATGTGGTCTGAGCCCTGGGTCTGATCCTCCCATGCCCCGCCCCATGCTACACTCCGCCCTCCAGCTGATGAAGCAGGTGAACGAGCAGTGCCCCAACATCACCCGCGTCTACAGCATCGGGAAGAGCCACCGGGGCCTGAAGCTGTACGTGATGGAAATGTCGGACCAGCCTGGGGAACATGAGCTGGGTACTGGCAGGTGGCGTGGGAGAGGTGGGCACAGCGGCGGGAGGGCAGGGGCGTGAGCCAGCTGCGAGCCCCGCTGTGCTCCCAGGAGAGCCTGAGGTGCGCTACGTGGCGGGCATGCACGGGAATGAGGCCCTGGGGCGGGAGTTGCTCCTGCTCCTCATGCAGTTCCTATGCCGGGAGTTCCTGAGAGGGGATCCGCGGGTGACCCGGCTGCTCACCGAGATGCGCATTCACCTGCTGCCCTCCATGAACCCCGACGGCTATGAGACCGCCTTCCGCCGGGTAGGCCACTTGGCCCGAGGGCCAACCTGCTTCTTCTGCCGTGGTGCCCGGAGCCTGCTTGGCTTGAACAAACTTCGTCCCTGGCAGGGCTCGGAGCTGGTGGGCTGGGCAGAGGGCCGCTGGAACCATCAGGGCATTGACCTTAACCATAATTTTGCTGACCTCAACACGCCACTGTGGGAAGCAGAGGATGATGGGCTGGTGCCTGACACTGTCCCCAACCATCACCTGCCACTGCCCACTTACTACACCCTGCCCAATGCCACTGTGAGTATCCTGGGGGCAGTGGTGGAGGGCCACCCTGGGGGCCTTTGTCTCTGCCTCCCGCCCCCCTGACCTGCCCTTGTCCAGGTGGCTCCTGAAACGCGGGCAGTGATCAAGTGGATGCAGCGGATCCCTTTTGTGCTAAGCGCCAACCTCCACGGGGGTGAGCTCGTGGTGTCCTACCCCTTTGACATGACTCGGACTCCGTGGGCTGCCCGCGAACTCACACCCACCCCGGATGAGGCTGTGTTTCGCTGGCTCAGCACTGTCTATGCCGGCACTAATCGGGCCATGCAGGACCCAGATCGCCGACCCTGCCACAGCCAGGACTTCTCCTTGTATGGCAACATCATCAACGGGGCCGACTGGCACACAGTTCCTGGGAGTATGTGCCCGAGGGTGGGGTTAGCTCCGTCCCCATAACTCTGCCCCAGTAAGACAGTCTCACACACAGTGCTGGTGTCCACTGTCACCAGGCATTGTCTCCCAGAGGAGGGCGCCAGGAGGGCGGGGATCCCATCCTGCCCCTTTAGGCTCCAGTGTCTGTGGTACCCCTAGGCATGAATGACTTCAGCTACCTACACACCAACTGCTTTGAGGTCACCGTGGAGCTGTCCTGCGACAAGTTCCCTCACGAGAACGAGCTGCCCCAGGAGTGGGAGAACAACAAAGATGCCCTTCTCACCTACCTGGAACAGGTCGGATCTGAATCCTTGCCCAGCCTGCCTGAGTCATTCCTGACAAGTCTGTTCTCCCTGTTGGATGCAGCTCCCAACAGAGGGGTCTCCTAAGGTCAGGCTGAGCATTCTGACTCACAGGTGCCATGAGTCGCACTCACTTGGCATCAGGTTGACTTGGAGGGATACAGGGCAGGAAGCGCAGTTTGCTAACAGGGTGGCGTCAGACATCGTTAGCGGATGGGAGTAACCTGACAGCAGTCCAGGCAGTGGTCCATGGAGCTGACCCAGAGCTGTTCTCAGAAAAGACTCTGAGTATGCAAGTGCAGGAAGTGCCCTGGCATAGACACGTCACTTTCCACAGGAACTCACGTCCCTTGGAACGACTCTGTAAGTATAGTTTCCACAGGTTCTCAAAGACAAGCCCAATAACAAGAATCACTGAACTTGGGAAATCCCAAAGATATGCCCTCCTGCCAGGCATTTCTAGTTCTCCCGGTAGAGATGCAACGTATCAATCAGGAGATGTTTTCACCAGAGTATTGTCGTCTAGAAACAGAGTAGACGCACCACCTTTATCGAATTTGCAGGGAACAGAGCCAGGAGAATGAACTGCAGGGCACATTTTTATGCAGAAGGAAAGGGGTGTTGATAACCTGTTCCCACACAGGTGCGCATAGGCATTGCCGGAATTGTGAGGGACAAGGACACGGAGCTTGGGATTGCTGATGCTGTCATCGCCGTGGATGGGATTAACCACGATGTAACAACGGGTGGGTGTGTGGGGGAGGGGAGGGGGGGGGTGGGAGGCTTTAGCCGGGCGGGAAGCTGAGGGCCACTGGACCCTGATCTTGCCCTCCCTTCTCTCAGCATGGGGTGGGGATTATTGGCGCCTGCTGACCCCAGGGGACTACGTGGTGCGTGCCAGTGCTGAGGGCTACCACGCAGCGACACGGAGCTGCCGGGTCACCTTTGAAGAGGGCCCTGTGCCCTGCAATTTCCACCTCACCAAGACTCCCAAACAGAGACTTCGAGAGCTGCTGGCAGCTGGGGCCAAGGTGCCCCCGGACCTTCGGAGGCGGCTGGAGCGGCTGAGGGGACAGAAGCATTAACACCTGCGGCCGAAGAGCCCCAGGACCTTGGGTGGGCTGGACCTGTCCTGAACTGAAGGAGGGGGCACTGGCAGTGGGGAGGGAGGGACACAGTGGGGAAGGTGCTCGGGCTCATTAAAGCTGCTTGGCACCTCAGCCGATCTTCCTGTGGTCCCTACGTCCCAGGTCCTCCACTTGGGCCAGGCCTCAGCTTCCCCTCTTCCCTGTCCTATTCTCTACACACTTGCATACTCTCCTCCGTTGGCTTCTGGAAAAATAGTGTGGAAAGAGGATCCCACCTGGGTTCTGCCTGAACGAGGGCTTGGCAGAGCAACTCATCAGCCCATCCGCTTCTGTGGCAGGCGCCACTTGGTGCCGTTCATCGTTCTGTAAGCACCTGCTTGGGGCCAAGCATGCAAGGAGTTCGAGGATAAACAGTGCCCGTCCATCTCCTGGGGCTCCCAGTCATGCGAGGGGACAGGCGTGCCAAGGTGGAGGCTGGCTGTGTGGGAGGGGAGGCTGGGGAGTGGTACACATGGGAGTGAAGTACAGCTCTGCAAGTCAGGATGCAGTAGAGGCGACGGTTCTGGGAGTTGAGGCGGGAGGCGGGTATGGTGGTGGTGGGTGCGGGGTCGGGGGGGAGGACATGGACAGGGACAGCTCCAAAGGAGAAAACCAGAGATAGACCAGCTGAGAGCATTTGGATTTGCTTCAGCAGACATTTTGGAGAGTGTCGGTAAATAATGCCAGGACTCAATTAGTTTTTTTCAGACTGAAGGGGAAGTTATGTGTCAGTAGCCTGCCAGGAAAACAACGCACTCTAGGTAATTCCAGAAGAGGGGAATTTAACGCCGGACAATGGATGTAAAGGTGTTGGAAGAAGCAGATGAGAGAAAGGGAGAAGGAAGTTTTACTTAGAAATTTGGAGGCTGATAACACCCTTGGTCTGGTGTTTAGAAGCCTGTGTTTGCTGGTGTTGGTGCTGGAGCCCACAGTCACCTGTGGTCACCAGTAGCCAGCTGTGACCACGTGCGGTCGCCTGTTGTGGCTGGAGCCAGAAGTAGAAAGATTTCCGTCCTTCCACTTTCTAATCTCCAACCTATGAAGTCCACGGGCAAAATCTGACTGTAATGTAGTTTGCAAAGAAGCCCACAAAATGTAGTTTCCAGGCTCCTAACCCCCCTGCAATTCAGAGGAGAGCTTGCAAGGGCAGGAATGGGGCAAATACTAACAGGCGAAAGGTGGCACAAAGGCATCCATGTAGCCTGTTATGTAAGCTTTGCCTCGTGCTGGGCTGTTGTATTGTCTCTGTCTCTACCTCTCTCTCTCTCTCTCTTTTTTTTTAATACTTATTTACTTATTTATTGGCTGCATTGGGCCTTTGCTGCACGCAGGCTTTCTCTAGTTGCGGCGAGTGGGGGCTGCTCTTCATTGCAGTGCGTGAGCTTTTCATTGTGGTGGCTTCTCTTGTTGCCGAGCACAGGCTCTAGGCGTGCAGGCTTCAGTAGTTGTGGCTCATGAGTTCAGTAGTTGTGGCTCCCGGGCTCTAGAGCACAGGCTCAGTGGTTGTGGCACATGGGCTTTGTTGCTCCGTGGCATTTGGGATTTTCCTGGACCAGGGATTGAACCCGTGTCCCCTGCATTGGCAGGAGGATTCTTAACCACTGTGCCACCAGGGAAGTCCCCTCTCTCTTATTTTCAATCTTAGATCACCACAAGGGATTTAGTGTCACATCTCCCATCTCCCCGCTCCTTTTCTCCCCACCTCCAGTGCTTCTTGTACAGCATAACTTTAAAAAAAATTGTTTTTGTTCATTGAAGTTTAATATACATCATGAAAAGTACACATAAGTGCACAGCTTATTGGCACAGTAAATTAAAAGACATGACAACTGTATATTACAACAAACTCACTTCAAGTATAAAGATATACATACCTTGAAAGTAAAAGGATAGAAAAAGATGTATCATGTAAACATTAATCAAAGGAAAGCAGGAGTGGATATCTTAATATCAGATAAAGTTGACTTCAGGGCAAAGAAAATTACCAGAGACAGAAAGGGACGTTATATAATGACATAACTGAACACACCCAGGCTTATCTGCTGGAAGTTTCCAGCGAATCTTTCACTTCTCTCTTGGGTACCCTAGGAACAGCTAGTTCAGCATAACTGAAATGGCATGTGAACTCAAGCTCTGGATTTCCCCACTTCTAGCAAGACATGTCCCTGGCCAGAAAACTCCCTCTGTTACATAGTTGTCAAGGGATTCTGAGGTTCCTACTACTTTCCTCATATATATGCAGAGTAGCATGGGAATTGAGCCCCTCTCCTGCTCTTTTAACAGCGAGATCAGCCCGTCCTGGCCTCAAAAGCCATCTTTTGGATAATGGGACTTTGAGGCATTATATACATGACCCCAGAAGTTCCCTCCGATAAACCCTTATTTGTGTCTATACCATGTGTCATTAGAGGTGTTTGTCTTTGCATTACACTTGACATATATGACAAGATGAAGAACACTCCAGCACAATCTAGTAAAACTGAAGGTACATGTGCCCCTATTCCTGGGTATACAATGTATGTTATAGGGAAACCTGTGCACGTGTACAAAAAGATACATGAGTGCTTGTAGCACCTTTATTTGTAATAGACTCAAATTGGAATCAACCCAAAAATCCATCAAGAGTGGACTGGAGAATAAAGTATGGTATGTTTATGCAATGGAATTGTATACAAGAATGAAAACAAACAACCATTGTACACAACATGGATGATTCTCACAAAAACAATTTTGAGTGAAAGAAGCAAAGGACAAAAGGAAAGTTAAATTGTATTGTTTATGGATGGATAAAATAATAAAAGCAAGGATATGATTATGATAAAAGTTAGGATAGTGATTGATTCTGGGAGGATCAATGGAGCAACAATCGAGGAGAACATGGGGGAGCCGGGGGGGGGGGGTTCTGAAGTGCTAATAACATTCTTTTACTTTAAAAAAAATAATTTTTTTTACTATGGCTGCATTGGGTCTTCATTGTGGTGCACGGGCTTCTCATTCTGGTGGCTTCTTTTGTTGCCGAGCACGGACTCTAGGTGCAAGGGTTTCAGTAGTTGTGGTTCGTGGGCTCCGCAACATGTGAGCTCTTCCTGGAGCAGAGATCGAACCCGTGTCCTCTGCATTGGCAGGCAGATTCTTAACCACTGTGCCACTGGGGAAGTCCTGAATCCTACATCTTTGTTTTTCTTTTTCAAAATTGCTTTGGCTATTCTAGTTTCTTTACCTTTATATATACATTTTATTTTTTTATTATTTTCTAAAAAATATTTATTTTTTAATTTAGGCTGCACCAGGTCTTAGTTGGGGCATGTGGGATCTTTGTTGCTGCGTGCGGGATCTTTATGGTCTGGCATGTGAACTCTGAGTTGTGGCATGCTGGATCTAGTCCCCCGACCAGGGATGGAACCTGGGCCCCCTGCATTGGGAGCTCAGAGTCTTACCCACTGGACCACTGGGGATGTCCCTATATACATTTTATTTTATTTTATTTTTTTATATAAATAGTTTCTTTTCTTTTTTTAATTAATTAATTAATTTTATTGGCTGTGTTGGGTCTTTTTTGCTGTGCGCAGGCTTTCTTTTTAGTTGCGGTGAGTGGGGGCTACTCTTTGTTGTGGTGTGCGGGCTCCTCATTGCCATGGCATCTCTTGTTGTGGAGCACGGGCTCTAGGCACGTGGGCTTCAGTAGTTGCAGCACATGGGCTCAATAGTTGTGGCTCACGGGCTCTAAAGCACAGGCTCAGTAGTTATGGTGCATGGGCTTAGTTGCTCCGCGGCATGTGGGATCCTCCCGGAGCAGGGATCAAACCCATGTCCCTTGCATTGGCAGGCAGACTCTTAACCACTGCGCCACCCAGGAAGCCCTATATACATTTTAGATTTAGCTTGTCTGTATCTACAAAGAGTCCCGCTGGAACTTTGATTGGAATTACATTAAATTTACTTAAATGTGGACTTCCTAGGTGGCGCAGTGGTTAAAAATCCACCTGCCAATGCAGGGGACACGGATTCAGGCTCTGCTCTGGGAAGATTCCACATGCCATAGAGCAACTAAGCTTGTGCGCCACAACTATTGAGCCTATGCTCTAGAGCCCGTGAGCCACAACTATTGAGCCCGTGTGCTGCAACTACTGAAGCCCATGCACCTAGAGCCTGTGCTCCACCACAAGAGACGCCATGGCAATAAGGAGCCCGCACGCCACAACGAAGAGTAGCCCCCACTCACCGCAACTAAAAAGAAAGCCCACGCACAGCAAAAAAGACCCAACACAGCCAATAAATAACTAAAATAAATAAATTAATTAAAAAAATTTACTTATAATTTGGGGAGAGACTATACATCTTAAATATACTATGTCTTCAAATCTATAAACATGGTATGTTTTTCCTTTTATTAATTCTTCTTTGATTGCTTTCATTAGCATTTTGTGGTTTCTAGCATACAGATCCTGTATATATTTTGTTAGATTTATATCTAAGTATTTCATTTTTTTGGAGCTATTGTAAATGGTACAGTATGGACTGAATTCTGCCCCCCTCATATTCATATGTTGAAGTCCTCCCCCACACACACCTCAAAATGTTACTGTATTTGGAGACAGAGACTTTTAAAAGGTGATTAAGGTTAAATGAGGTCAGATTGGTGGGCCCTAATCCAATATGACTCGTGCCCTTATAAAAAGAGGGAGCAAAAAAGAGGGGGACATCTATGCCCAGAGAAAAGGCCACGTGGGGACACAGTGAAAAGACGTCCATCAATAAAAGAAGAAGAGATGGGGCAGGAGAAACCAAATCTTCAAACACCTTGATCTTGGACTTCGAAGTTAGAACTGTGAGAAAATAAATTTCTCTTCTTTTAGCTACCCAATCAGTGACAATCCTAGCAAACTAATACAGTTACTATTTTCAAAAATGTCACATTCCAGTTGTTCATTGCCAGTATATTGAAGTATGATTGAATATTGTATATTGATCTCAAGTCTTGTGACCTTGCTAAACTTGTTTATTAGATCTAGGAGTTCAAAAAAGATAGATTCCCTAGAATTTTCTGCATAGATGATCATATCATCTATCAATAGGGATGATTTTATTAATTTGTTTACAATATTAAGCATTTTATTTCTTTTTAAATTTCTTTTTTTTGCCTTATTGCACTTGCTATAACTTCTAGTAATATATCAAATAGGAATTAAGTAGCAATAGCTGAAAACTCCCCAAGTTTGGTGAAAGACATAAATCTGTAGATCAAAGAAGCACAAGAGTGGTAAGAGTGGATTTCTTTGCCTTGTTCCTGATTTTAAGAGGGAAACATTCAGTTTGATGTTAGCTGTTAGGTTTTTATAGATGCCCTTCATCATGCTGAGAAGGTTCCCTTCTAATCCTAGTGTGCTGAGAATTTTGATTAGGAATGAACGTTAGATTTTGTCAAATACTTTTTTCTGTGTCTATTGAGATGATCATTTCTTTTTTCTTTTTTAGTTCATTAGTATGGTGAATTACATATTAGAATCACATCCCAGTTAGAAAGGAGGATCAGAAACAGTTCTAGTTCACAGAGAATGGTCAAAAATACTCACTTGGAGTTTCACACTGGGGTTATGTTAACTTTCCCAGTCTCTGTCATAATATAGTTTGAAGATACCTGGACCATCTGTACATCATGCAGAATACTACAATGGTCCTTTACATAGCTGATATCATACTGGTTAGGCAGGATGAACATGACTCAGCTAGCACACTAGAGGCCTTGGTAAGACACACACACTCCAGCTGGTGGGAAATAAACCCTATGAAGATTCAGGCAACTGAAACTTCAGTAAGGTTCTATGGGATCCATTAATCAAGGGCATGCCACAATATCTCCTCTGAGGTAAAAGACTAATTGCTGCATCTTGCATCCTCCACCACAAAGAAGGAAGCACAGTGACTGGTGGTCTCTTTGGATTCTGGAGACAACACATTCTTCACCTAGGAATACTGCTCCAGGCCAGGTATCAGGTGACACAAAAGGCTCTCAGCTTTGGGAAGGATCAGGTGCTTCTGTATATTTGCCTTTTTTTTTTTTAATAATATGTTTTTGAAAGATTTTTCTTTTTGATGGGGACCATTTTTAAAGTCTTTATTGAATTTGTTACACTGCTGCTTCTGTTTTATGTTTTGGGTTCTTGGCTGTGAGGCATGTGGGATCTTAGCTCCCTGATCAGGTACTGAACCCACACCCCCTGCATTGGAAGGTGAAGTCTTAACCACTGGACCACCAAGGAAGTCCCTGTATATTTGTCTTAATTATTACTGTTAAGAAATAAATAATATAAAATAATACTTTTTTTTTTTTAACTTGAGGAAGGGACGTCTTTTTCTAATTTCAACAAAGACACCATATGTACTAGAATGTGCTTGAGGTGAAACCTGTTTCATATTCATGGAGAGGAAGACAAAGGTAGGTCCAGCCTGTGAGATAAGACACAAGCTAAATGCCCTGCAGTCTGTTAAAACCTGGAAATTGTGGAGGAAATAAAGGCCAAGTTTCAAATTTTAATATTTATTTATTTGATTTTTGGCTGTGTTGGGTCTTAGTTGCGGCCCGCAGGATCCTCCTTGTAGCACGTGGGGTTCTCTCCAGTTGTGGTGCACAGGCTCCAGGGTGCGTTGGCTCTGTAGTTGTGGTCTGCAGGCTCAGTAGTTGTGGTGTGTGAGCTTAGTTGCCCTGCAGCATGTGGGATCTTGGTCCCCTGGGATGGAACCTGTCCCCTGCATTGAAAGGCAGATTCTTAACCACTGGACCACCAGAGAAGTCCCTCCACTGAGCTTGTTATTTCAGTTATTGTATTTTTCAGTTATAATATTTCCATTTGGTTCTTTACGTGTTTTATTTCTTCACTGATATTTTCTATTTCTTTGCTGAGGCTATTTTTTATTTGTTTTAAACATATTTGTAATCGTTTGTTGAAGCATTCTTTTTTTGAATGTTATTATTTATTTATTGGCTGAGCTGGGTCTTTGTTGCTGTGTGCGGGCTTTCTCTAGTTGCGGTGAGCAGGGGATATTCTTTGTTGTGGTGCATCAGCTTCTCAGTGCAGTGGCTTCTCTTGCTGTGGCTCATGGGTTCTAGGTGCACGGGCTTCAGTAGCTGCAGCCCATGGGCTCAGTGGCTCTAGAGTGCAGAGTCAGTAGTTATGGCACACGGGGCCGAGTTGCTCCACTGCATGTGGGATCTTCCCCGACCAGAGATTGAACACGTGTCCCCTGCATTCACAGGCGGATTCTTAATCACTGTGCCACCAGGGAAGTCCCTGGTAAAGCATTCTTATCATGACTGCTTTATCTTTGTCAGATAATTCTTACATCTCTGTCATCTAGATGTTGCATCTACCAGTAGTCTTTTTCTCATGTATTTTGCGATCTTCCTGGTTCTTGGTATGAGAAATCGCTTTTGACTGAAATGTAGACAGTTTTGCATTGTTATGAGACTAGATCTTATATAAATTTTATATTTTAACTGGCTTTTTCTGATACCACTCTACCAGGGCAAGGTGGGGTGCTGCCAGGTAGAGGTAGAAAGTCTAAGTTTCTCACTTGACCTCTGTTGACACCTAAGGGGTGGTATTGCTTTTCACTGATGGGCAGAGGTGGGAGGTCTGGCTCCAAGTGTGATCTCCACTGATACCACTGGTTGGGGGTGGGCTTGTTACCTCTGGGCCATGGTCAAAGTCCTGACTCCTTACTGGGTATCCTGGGACACCATCCCAGCAGGAAGAATGAGAAGTCCCTTGTTACTGCTGAGTGGGGTGGAAATGCAGGCTTTTCACATGGTTTTCACTGACGTGGTGAAACACGTGCTTAGGGGCCCAGGGGAGGCCTCATTACTAGCCAGCGGGGATGAAGAGCTCGGCCCTTTACTTGCTTTTTTCTGGCATCACACAGGCAAGGTGCTGGGGTACCTCATTGCAGCCTGGGCAGGGTGGAATTTTAAGCTCCCCACTGGGCTTTTGCTGGCGTGAGTGTAGATGGGGCCACAGTTTCTTCTGGTGGATTTGGCTGGAGTATAAACTATTTTTGTTTAAAAGGTACTGTCTTACCAGGTTGCACCTTTCTTGATCTCTTGACTAGAGACAGAGCAGGGTTTTTTTGGGTCTTTGGTTGTTCTTTGCACCCACTGGCATTTCTGAGTTGCCAGCTTCCTCAGTTCCAAATCTGGGGTATGTGGGGTAAAAAGAAAACCCACCAAACTCACTGCCGAGTCTTTCCTCAGATACTGAGGTCCCCAGATAATCTGCCTCCTTTTCTCCACCTTTCAGAGTTTTTCTGCATTTGTTTTAAATTATACTCAGCAGAAGGAATAGGGAAAAGTACATCTACTCCATCTTCTCAAGTGGGAGTCTCTGCTCTTTGGTTTGTTTCATTGGTTTGTTTGGTTTTTCGTGTGTGCATAAAGTGCTTTCCACACATCTTTTATTGTTCCCTAGTGCCCCCTCTCGTCAGCTTTCCTGGTGAGTGTCCCCTTTCCAGGCTCACGCTGCCGGAGCCCACTGCTGTCTTTCCCTCTGGACACTGCACTGCGTCCTCTTGGACTTCCCATCTCCTCTCTTTTCTCATTCCTGTGGTCTTCCCCCTAGCCAGTCAGTAATGTCCACGTTGCCCAAAGGAGAATTAAGATTGCTGTCCCACATGTAGATGGCCAACAAACACATGAAAAGATGCTCAACATCACTAATTATTGGAGAAATGCAAATCAAAACTACAACACGGTATCACACCTGTCAGAATGACCATCACAAAAAAATCTACCGACAGTGCTGGAGAGGATGCGGAGATAAGGGAGAAAAAGAGAAAAGGGAGAAAAGGAAACCCTCTTACACTGTTGGTGGGAATGTAAATTGGTATAGCCACTATGCAGAACACTAAGGAGGTTCCTCAAAAAACTAAAAATAGAACTACCATATAACCCAGCAATGCCACTGCTGGGCATATGCCCTGAGAAAAACATAATTCAAAAATATACATGCACCCCAATGTTCATAGGAGCACTTTTTACAACAGCCAGGACATGGAGGCAACCTAAATGTCCATCAACAGAGGAATGGATAAAGAAGATGTGGTGCTATATACAATGGAATATTAGCCATAAAAAGGAACAAAATAGTGCCATTTGCAGAGACGTGGATAGACCTAGAGATTATCATACAGAGTGAAGTAAGCCAGAAAGAGAAAAACAAATATTGTATAATATCGCTTATATGTGGAATCTAGAAAAATGGTACAGATGAACTTATTTTCAAAGCAGAAATAGA
Source organism: Hippopotamus amphibius kiboko (assembly GCF_030028045.1). Taxonomy (NCBI): domain Eukaryota; kingdom Metazoa; phylum Chordata; class Mammalia; order Artiodactyla; family Hippopotamidae; genus Hippopotamus; species Hippopotamus amphibius. Next base: position 31,306,915 of record NC_080197.1, on the reverse strand, counting down.
GACACAGATGTAGAGAACAAACTTACAGATAGCAAGGCGGGAAAGTGGGGGGGATGAATTGGGAGACTGGGATTGACATATATACTATGTACACGTATACTACTACGTATAAAATAGGTAACTACTGAGAACCTACTGTATAGCACAGGGAACTCTACTCAGTGCTCTGTGGTGATGTAAATGGGAAGGAAATCTAAAAAAGAGGGGATATGTGTATACATATAACTGATTCACTTTGCTGTACAGCAGAAACCAACACAACATTGTAAAGCAACTATACTCCAATTAAAAATAAATAAATAAATAAATAAAAGATTGCTGTTCCAGCAGTACGGAGCAGGCTCAGCAGTCTTTGCTTGTTTTAGGAATTGGCTCTTGAGTGTGAAACAGGAAGGCTTGAGGGAAACAGGAGTTGATGCCAAGATGAAAACTTGGAAAGAGACTAGAGGGACAGCAAGACTGCCACCCCCCTTCCTGGGGGACCAGCTGGGGGTCCCCTGACTTGGGAGGTAGAGGAGAAGGAAAACGAGGTCCTACTTGGGAGGGGGAGAAGGACAGGCACAAGAGGGTGGGTCAGCTTCCGGAGACATCTGTGGCAGAGAATGGCGAGCCCTGGGTCAGCAGAGCCAGTGCAGACCCCACCTGCCCCCCGCCCAATGAGTGACCATTACTGAGTCAGCTGTTCCACTGGCTATGTGTCCACCTCTGGTACAGAGCTCTGCAGAGCCTCATCTGATCTCCCTGGGTGGATCCCTGCCCTTTGTTTGTTGATGGCCCAAGACACTCCCTACAAGATCTGCTTGAAACAGAAGGGGTAGCCTTGCCACTCAAGTAGGTGTGATGCTGTGAAGAGGGGGCCTAGGCCTTGTTCTTGGAGGTACTAGGTAAATGGGCAGAGGGGAGAAACTTTGTGTCCCACCAGAGCCTCCCTACCCACCAGTGCACCCATCCCCTACCCGTGGGAGTGCAGGCTGCCACCCTTCCGTCAAGTACTGCTCTTGGCCCAGTGGGAGCTGCTTGATGCAGGGGTTCCATGCTGCACCCCACTCCGGCAGCCTGCAGCCAGTGACTGACTGGCTGGGGGTATTACTGCCGTCTCCTTGCCAACCGTCGTGCCCTTCGTGCTCCAGGGCTCGTTGTGGCATCTTGTCAGGCTCTGCTGTGACACCACGTTCTTACTTAGCTTCCCCCCTCCCACGTCCTGCCTTCCCCAGCCCTTTTCTTCCAGAGAGCACTTCCATGTGCACCCCAACCCCCATTTCAAGCTCTGCTTCCAGGGAACCCACCTAAGGGAATGGGCTTACAGCAAGTGCTGCTTAAGAGGTGGGTCTAATGTCAATGTCGCCCCTCCTCCTCTGTGTTGAAAGAGGAGGCCTTGCTGCTGCTCTTTCTCCTGCTCTGGCAGCCCCCGCTCCCCACGTACACACACAGGCACACACGCCTCCCCGCAGCCCCTCCTCTCCCACCTTCTGCTACTGAGCTGCTCCCCTGAGGAAGTGGGCTTGGAGGAATTTTGTCAACCTTGAGGCTTGATTATGAGTTTTTGGTTTTCAGGTGAGACCAAGAGAGGGGATGCCCCCACCTCACTCAAAAAGGGGCAGAGCAATGCCTAGCAGCCTCTTTTTGTTTTTATATAAATTAATTTTTATTGGAGTCTAGTTGCTTTACAACTGGCAGCCTCCTGCTACCTGCTCCTGGCCTGGTGTGACCTGAGCCTGGGGACCCTGTAGGGCTCCACGCTGCGGAACTGCGGGGGCACCACTGACAGGCCTGCCAAGTTCAGGCCTGTTGAGCAGCCACTCGACCACATTCCACGCGGCAGCCGCAGTTTGTCTTGGCGAGGTGGCCCTCTGGGCCTGCCTCCAAGAAGGGCCTGGGGAGCAGCCCAGACAAACCCGCTTTCACCACAGAAGCCAAAGCTGGCTGGGCCTGAGCTGGTGCCAGCCCCAGTGGCTAGACCCTCCTCCACCCACCTGAAGGTGGACCCAGGCTCTGGGTGAGGGGTTGGGTGTGTGGAGGGGGCTAGGCTCCCAGCTGGGCGGAACCCCGAGCGAGGCAGCAGGGGCAGGGACCAAGGCCAGAGGGCTTTCCTGCCCAAGCCCCCACCCTGCCACCCACGCAGGCCTTCAGGAACTGGACCCTGGGATGGCTGCCCATTGTAGTGCGGCCTTTGGCCATGGTGCCGGATGGACAGCCCCTTACACCCTGGCCATGGGGAGGCACCCATGCCTTCCCTGGGAACCCTGGAAGCCCACCTCGAAGGGGCAACTGCATGGCCAAGGGTGTCTCAGGGGCCGTGTTCTCTCCCAGGCTGGCAGGGAAGGAGGAAGGAAAGGCTTTGGAGAACCAAGATGCCAGGATGCTGGGCCCCAAGGAACAACAGACCTGCTGCTTGATGGTGTTTTTCTTCTCCTTTTAAACACTGGGCTCTTTTTCTCTCAAGGAATGTGCAAAAACGGGTCTTGTTTCTGTTACTGCCCTGTTGGGAAGCCTTTTTTATATCTTTAGAGTCATGAAGTCTCTTCCATTCTGTCTCCAGTGGGGGGCATCTATGTACTCAGAACACCCCCCTTTCCCTTGGCAGTCCCTTCAGCTCTAATCCCAGCACCTGCCCCCCTCCCCCCATCTCCCTGGGGGTGGCCCTCTGTGCTCCCTGCCAGGACAGAGGCAAGGCGGGAGTGGGGGTGGGGTTGGACACCTTCCCCTTTGAGAAGTGAGTGGAGGCAGGGGCTCCAGGACAGAGGGTCCATGAGCACCTTTCTGGAACTCCAAAGGAAGGGACCCAGAGCTAAGAGCCCAGCTGAGGAGAGACAGGTTAGAATTGAAGTAGAATGACTTAGTGAGAGATTGACTTGTTTTCATTCCTGTATTCTTCCCTTCCCCTCTCTTAGGAGGCAGCTGAGGTATCATGACAGAGTGAAGTACTCAAGTGATCTGCATATCTCTGCATTTTGTTTCCCAGAAGCCTAGCTTCTTGAAGTGGGAAAGGTGAGGGCCCATGGGTACCTTCTGGGAGAGGAGTACAAAGAGAGAAAGAGATAAAAGAGAAAGAGAGAGAGACAGAGACAGAGGGAGAGAGAATGGGGCTACATGTTAACAAATGGTATACCCTGGGTAAAGGAGATATGGAAGTTTACCATTAAACATACAATTAATGCAGTTAACGCAATGGTTTAACATTAGACATATAATGAATGTAATTCAGCACATTTACAAAATAATGGAGAAATTTATATGATTCTCTCAATATATGCACAGAAGCATTTTCATAAAATTTGGCATCTATTCATAATTTAAAAATTTTTTTTAGAAAATTAGAAATAGAAGGATACCTATAAAACCAAACATGATACTTAATGTTAAAAGTTTACCTTTCGAGATCAGGAACAAAATAAAATTGCCCGCTAACACTACTACTCAACATTGACTGAAGGCACCAGTGGTGTATTTTGGCAAGAAAAGGAAAGAAAAGAAATAAGGAATGGAAATGAAGGAATAAGACTGTCCTTTACAGATGACATAATTATCAGTTTGAGAAAATGCAAGATAATCTATGGATAAAGTATTACTATATGTGAGCTAAGCAAGGTTGCTGAATACAAGGTTATTGTACAAAAATCAATTGTATTTCTATATACCCACAACAAATAGCTAGAAAGTGAAATTAAGAAAATGATATCATATATAATAGCATAAAATAATCAGATATTGAGGAAAAAATAAAAGATGTGTAAGACTTCCACACAGAGGCCTATAAAATACTGTTAAGAGAAGTTTAAAAGAGCTAAGTAAATGGAACAATATACAATATTCATAGATTGAAATATTCAACATCTTAAAGATATAAATTCTCCATTAATTGATCTATAAATTCAATACAATTTCAATGAAAATTCAGGAGGCTTTTAAAGAATAGAAATTAATAAATTGATTATAAAATTTAAATGGAGATGCAAAGGACCAAGTGTAGCTAAGATAATCATGAAACACTAAGTTGGACGATTTGCTGTACTGGATATCAAAACTTACTGTAAATCTAAAGTAACTGAGATAGTGTGGGATTGGTATAAAGGGAGACAAAAAGACCCATACATATAGGGACACTTAATTTACGATAAAGGTGCCACTGACCTGCAGCGGAGAAAAGATGGTCATTTTAATAAATGGTGCTGAGCCAGTTGATTACGCAGATGCACACACACACACAAATTAAACTTGACCCCTACCTCACACCATATATAAAAACCAAAATATCTTCTTGATTTGGGGGTAGGTGAAGATTTCTTAAAAGGATACAAGAAACGCTAACTTTAAAGAAAAGATTGATAACAGATTACATTCAATGAAGAAATTCTAGTTATCAAAAAAATCCCTTAATGAGAGTGAAGAGCAGGGGAGTGTGAAAGAAGTGATAGGAGGACCTTAGTCCATCAAAGAGGTCAGTGCCCCCCACCGATCAGGACTCTCATGTTGGGGCCTTCTTGTAAACACCAGACTTCAAAGCTGGTGGCTTCAAGGTGGCTCATTCCCTTCTGCCACCGAAAGGGTGCTGTTACTGCCTACTGGAATGGCAGCAGAAGAAGGAAGCTCCAGGGTATATGTGCAAAGGTGTGGACAAGGAGGGGAAGGTGGCTGGTCCGGGCGTAGGAGTGAGGAGCTTCCGAGAATTACCGAAGAGCCTGGCTCTTCTAGGGGACAAAGACACTGTGTGTGATCTGTGAACTTTTTCCTATTTGGAGAAGTCAGCCTAGGGAAGAGAAAAGAGATTTGGGGGTCCATCTGAACTATCTCAACCACGTTTAATGCTTGCCTCATTCTAAGTTGACCATATGGTGGGGAAAATACACCTTAGAGGTTACTCTGGCAAACAACTACTAGTTTACCTTCAAGGGCATGAGGCTTAATTTTTTTAGCATTCACATTTAGGTCCACAATCCATCTTAATTGACCTTTGTGAATGGTATGTGGTAGAGGTCATTCATTTTTTCATATGAATATCCAATTGACCTAATGCCATTTATTGAAAAGACCATTCTTTTCGCACTGCATGGCAGTTTCCATTTTCCTAGGAGATTTTCCATTTTCTTTCTTTTCTTTTCCTTTTCCTTTTTTTTTTTCTTTTTTTGCTGCACTGTGTAGCTTGTGGGATCTTAGTTCCCCAACCAGGAATTGAACCCCTGCCACAGCAGTGAAAGAGCCGAGTCCTAACTACTGGACTGCCAAACAGTTCCCTGGGAACTATTTTTCTTTTTGGAAGACAGTAAGGGCCCAACCAATAAGGGCAGGCATGGGAAGAAGGAGGACGTTTTGCAAAACAGTCAGCAGTAGGGCTAGTCAAAGCTGCTGCTGGGCTTCCCTTGAGTCAGTGAGGCCTGTCCACCGTGGGTCCTGTCTGAGCCAAGTACAGCCTCAGAGGCTGCTTGAGGATGCAGGGCACAGCAGCCTGGTTCTACTGGGAAATATATGTGGGAAGGAAGCAGAGGATTTCCTGGGAGATGCTCTCTCTCTAAAGGTCAAGCGACCAAGTATCTGACCCCCTAGCGTACTCCCATTCAATCGGCCCTGTGGGAAAAGAGCCCGGTGGTAGGCTGATGCTAGGAAGGGTCGCTTTGTCATCGGGCATCTTGGTACCTCAACTAGAAACAGTCTGAGCAGAGTTTCTGTCACCTGGTCCCAGGAGGGGCAGGACCTACAGATGATGAAAAATTCATAAACTTACTTCAACCAGGAAAAACCAGCTTCCTTTTCCACAGGCTGATTGCCTGGGGCCACCTCCAGTACACAGTGTTGTTCCCCATCCAGACCTCTTTACACCTGTCTGACTCCATCAGCCAGCCCTGCATCTCTTCACCTGAGAGCTTTCTGTAGCTTCTGGGGCCTGTTGCCACCTGCGAGGCCGCCTAGAAGTCCCAGGAAGGTGGTGTTCCCCTCCCACTGCCCCCGGAAACTTCTGCCCACTGATTGACAGAAGTCAGTGTATAAATACACACTAGCTTCCTTGCCTCTCAGGTGGAAAATCTCTGAGGTGTGTGTTTCATACAGTTTCCTAAAGTTCCCTGGTGGGATTAAGCTCCAGAAAACTCACAGGAGTGACTTGCTCACAAACACACTCTGTTGGGCTTCCTTACATTCCCTGCCTCCCTTCCTCCCTCCCTCACTGGTGCTTGCTGAGATTGCCTCCCAAATAAACCCTCTGAATACAAATCTTTGTCTCAGGCTCTGCTTTTGGGGGAATCCACACGAAGAAAACCTCTATTCTGGGTGCATGATGCCACTCTGACCAACATGAACACAGGCCCTGGGGCAAGCTTAGAACTTCCACCACCGGCCTGGGATGTCCAGCACCTGCAGGGGTCCATCCCCATGAACCAATCAATCCTATCGTGTCTACAAGGCCTCAGGACTGTCACTAGACTAGGACCTGGTTATATGCTCGCATTTATTGGGCAGTGGGGTCTCCATACAGATTTATGTAAGATCAAGACCGAGCTTCTGCCACTTGGCTTAGTGGTGCCCTGACTCAGGACGACTGGGGCTATGGACAGTGGAGTCCCTTTTGACTAGAGAATGCTGGACGTCCAGAGAGGTGTTCTGAGGCCCAGAAAAAAAATGCCCTTGGTGCTCTGCTGGAGTTGCTGCAGACCCAGATGCAGGCCCAGACTTGCTTTCAGGCTTGTCTTGTACTGACCCATGACTCATGGTCCAGTTTCACTCACTCTTCACTGATTTATTGGCTACAAAGAGGGCTGGTGTGCTATTTGCCAGATTTGGTTAATGGTTTTCATCTCAAGTGATAGTCCTGACTAGAGACTGTGTTAAAATGATTTTGTGACCCTGTTGGTTCTACTTGTCCAAATCCCCTGATTCACTATTCCAGAATTTGCTTACAACATCCTACAATGAAGCATAGTGGTGGCTTTTTCTCTGCAGGAGGGACAGGCAAGACAGAAGTGTCAGAGAGTTAATCTCCTGGGAGTAGCCCCCAGACAGTGACAGATGAGGGCTGGAGGATCAATATCCCAGATCCTCTGCCCCTTGGGTGGGAAAACTCTGAGGTATGTTCTACACTGTCTTCCAGAGTTCTCCAGCAGGGAACTTGTCTCAGGTTCTGCTTCTAGGGGAACCAAAACCAAGACACACGGGAAAGAATACTGTGTTAGTCAGCCTGGGCTGCCATAACAAAATACCATAGACTGGCCAGCTTAAACAGAGAAATTCATCTCCTCATCGTTCCCAAAGCTAGAAGTCCCAGATCAGGGTGCAAGCTGATTTGTTTCCTGGTGAGGATTCTTCCTGACGTGGAGGTGGCCGTCTTCTCACTGTGTCCTTACATAGTGGAGACAGAGCTCCGGAGTCTCCTCCTCTTCATACTAGGACACCAGTTCCATCAGATTGGGGCCCCACACTATGACCTTATTTAACCGTCATCAACCACCTCCCTAAAGGCCCTGCCTCCAAGTATAGCCACAAAGGTGGAGGGCTTTGGGCTCCCTGTATGAATTTTGAGAGGACACGATTCAGTCTGGGGCAAACATCATAACTGATTAGCTCTGCCTGCTGTGGATGAGAGAGTGGGCAGTATTCTATCTATCTATCTATATCTATCTATCATCTATCTATCTATCTATCTATCTATCTATCTATCTATCTATCCATCATATATCTATCATCTACCTATCATCTATCTATCCATCTATCATCTACCTACCTACCTATTATCTATCTACCTATCTATCATATATCTATCATCTACCTATGTATCATCTATCTATCCATCATCTACCTACCTACCTATCATCTATCTATCTATCTATCTATCTATCTATCTATCTATCTATCTATCTATCATCTATCATCTATCTACCTATCATCTATCCATCCATCATCTACCTACCTACCTACCTATTATCTATCTATCTATCTATCATCTATCTATCTATCTATCTATCTATCTATCTATCTATCTATCTATCTATCTATCATCTATCTGCTACATCGTGCTGCTTGCAGGATCTTAGTTCCCCAAACCAGGACCCCTGGCAGTGGAAGCACTGGACCGCCAGGGAATTCCCAGGAGTGGGCAGTATTGACTCAAATGGTGGCTTCAGCACAGTTGTGAGATCTATGAGGACAAATATCACATCTTATTGATACCAACCACAGCACCTGACCCATTCCAGGAATGAGTAATAACCTGCATCTGGTACAGATTAGTGCTCAGCAGGTGATCAGCCTGGGAGGGCCCCAGAACATGGAAACTGCTTGGAGCCTGAATGGAGCAGGGCATGGCTGGCAGGCTTAGGGGCTCTGTAACACAAGCTGAAGGCAGGAACTGGGGGGAGGCCAGGCACGTACTGAGAATAAGGCAGGATGACCCGAGGCTACCCTGTCACAGGTCCAGGTGAGACGAATCCCAGGTACTGGCAGGAACATAAGGGAAGAAAGTGGAGGCCTCTAAAGGGCAGGACCACCCCATCTGCCTTGGCAAGTGTATTTGTCCAGAGGGCTGCTGGGCATGGGCTCACAGGATGGGATGGACAGTGTTTCCAGAGGCCAGAGCCAAGGAGTGCTGCTAGGAGGAGAGAGAAGGAAGCCTGAGGTCTGGAGCTGGACCCTTGGATCTCTGAACAGTGCATCAAAAAAGTGGCTTCCAGTGTCAGAAAGCTAGACCTTTGGGGTCTAGGGAACATGTCTCAGAGAAACAACTGGGATTTGTCTTAGGAGCTGGGTAAATGAGCCTGAGACTCTTGCCTTTCTACCAATCCTCCTCCCAAACTCTGAGACAGGAGAGCTGGAAAGTGCCTAGGTCTGGGGAGGAGGGAGGAGGTTTGGGGTGTCACTTAATTACACAACCCTAGAGCCAAAAGCAGCCCTACCCAGCGGCCTCCAGTCAGGAAGGATTTCACTTCTGAGCCTCTGTACATCTGGGTGGTATTTAATTTGCTTTGTTCTGGTTCCCAGCAATGTCCTCCTGACATCCCCCACTTTGGTCCTGGTCAGACAGCTGGGGGACTGAGTCCTCAGTGCCCCAAATGTGCTCCCAGCCAGAGCTCTCAGGGCTGAGTCCGTGTCCTGAGTCTTCAGGTCTGCTAGTTTCCCACCCCTCCCCAACCCCCCCCAACCCAGTACCCAAGAGCAGATATGGGGCAGGGAATACTTGCTCAGTTGAACTCTGATGCTGTTGAAAAAGCCCAAGGTATAAGAAGGCTGCCCGGGGAGCACGGTTTAGAGCTGCAGAGCTGCTGAGAAAAGCAGACCCACCAAGCAAGCAGACAAGAGAGGCTGGGTGGCCACCTGCATCTGTGTTTATTGTTTTCTCCAACCTCAGCAGAGCAGAGTATGGGGCCAGGGGCAGCTGGACCTGTTCCATGGTTCTACGGGGCCAGCCAGAGTCATCTGTGTGTGGGGCCAGAGTCCATGAGACATCCACTGAGGGCAAGATCTACAATCCAGAGGGCCTGGCACCTCCTCTTCTGCGCCCTTCATGCCCAAAGCCCCCACTGGGATTCATGACGTGGCAAGCATGAGTGCGAAGGACTCAAAGGGAGTGGGGCAGCCATAGAATCAAGTGGCTGTCAGAAGCTCCATGGGAGCCTAGGCAGGCCTCCTGAGGCGCTGGGCACCACCCCTTGCCCTGGAGAATAGTTGGGATGCCGGGATGGTTGAGATGGGTCAGATGCAAACAGGACCTTCCCAGGCCACCTCTCCCTGAGCTCTTTCCCATAGTCCCCATCCCATGCTCCTGTCACCAGATGCCCTTGGTCTGCACAAGGTCCATCTCTTCCAGGGGAACCAACCAGCAAGTGAGGTCAGGCATCTGGCACCTCCCCGGGATGCTCTCCTAACAAGAGCATCAGCACAGTGCTGGGGCTTCCGACCAGCCCCAAGGAAGGGAGGTGAGAGAAGCCTGGGGGACTGAGGGGCCCTGGAGCACAGGGAGGAAGGCCTCTCCCCGTTCAGGCCTGTGGGTTGACGTCTGCCTGCAGTCCTGGCCTTGCACCTGTCTGTGCTGCCATCCAGGGCATGGGTGGGAATCCTGGAGGGACCACTGGTCCGAGCTCAGTGGGGGCAACACCTGTAGACCTGGTGGGGAGAGGGAAAGACAAAGGTCTTGAAGGAAGGCTGGCTGCAAGGGGACAGCAAGCCACTCTCTCCTCTTGTTCAGCCTGGGCCACTGGGCTGGGCTATGTGGCCCTGACAGCTGTCTAGATGGGCCCTGGAGAGGGAGACCTGGACCCCAACTCCCCACCCCTGCTAAAGTCTCTTGGAGAGAGCCCATCCAAGGCCAGGGGCAGGTGGCAAGACCCAGCCAGAGACCTACCGTAATTAGGAGTACGCCAGGCCCTGAAGCCCCCGAGCTGGAGAGTGGAACTTGTCAGAATCTTCAAAAGGCTGGTCTGCAGTAACCAAGCAGGGGAGCCGTAAGCCATGTGCAGCCTGTGCCCCCCTCGACTAGAGGCAGCATGCAGGACCTATGGCACTTTTTGAGGGCAGAGCTATCAAGCCTTGAAAGTAGTCAACCCCCAGTCCTAGGCTGGGCCCAGCACTGCAGATAGGTGAGGTGTGCCCGCACGAAACCTCTTAGGAGGTATAGCCCCAAGCCCTTGTTCCCCGTTTCCTCAACTGAGAGATGACTCTGGGCTCTTCTTCCCAGCCTCTCTCCTGCAGAGGGCCTGTCTCAAGGCGAGGAAGCAGACAGCCATGTATCAGGACAGGAAAGGACAGAGGTCAGCTTTCAGGAGTCCTGATCCCCAACACAGTGGCAGCAGAATGTCTTCCTCCCACATCCCCACAAAATTCATCACTCCCATCACCCTTGCCACTGCCTAACCCCCTCCTCATGGTTTGCTGCAGGACAAACTGGTCTGTCCTTCCTATTCACTGAATTTTAAGCTTCGGACACACTTAGGTTAAGAAAAATTACCCAAAACTTAGAAACAAGGCCAAATATAACTGTGTTCCACTTCAAATCATCCTAAAGAATCATCTAACAAGCCCCTTCCAAGAATCATCTTATTCTAGGGGATGCAACTCTTTTTGACTTGCCATATACACTATTGGTTAGAACCCAGCCTTTGTTAAGTTGAATGCTGAGTTGGAGGAGATTGATAAATGGCAAATAACAATTATTTCACTAATTAGCTGTGGGAGGGGTGACCTGGTCTCAGCTCCTTATCTGTAAAATGGGGAAGGCGGAGCTGAACTAAACCTTATCTAAGGTCAGTCCTCCTCCACCCAGCAAGTGACCCAGTCTCTCACAGCAGTGTATGCTACCCTCCGGTGGACACAGGTAGGTACAGGTCAAAGTCATGTGGCCCATGGTGGGGTTTTTCTAGCTCCGTATGTTGGGTCTTTACTCTGGACTCAAATGGATGGGGGTGAGGCCTTGGGGTGGTTTCCAGACCTTTTCCAACTGGAATTTTTGTCTCCTTGATGGTCCAGAGTGAGACCATCCCAAGCTATGAGGTGCAGGGAAATGGGGTCCACATGGACCTCCTTGGACCCTTGCGGAGCTCCCTCCTCTGCACTCCCGAGGGAGAACTGGTCAACTGGCTCGAAGCTCTTGTGAGATGTGGATGGAGTGGGCCCTGCAAGTCCAGCTGCTCTACCAGATCCCAGCGGGGCAAGGAGCACTCACCTGGAAGCCCCTCTCCGTGGGCTCTGGGGCAGGCCTGGGGTGGGGAGCTGGGTGGGCGCAGCACTGGGGCGAAAGCGCTCCTCTGTTTGACAGCGGAGATCATGTTGACAGGCGAGAAGGAGAAGACGCTGGTGGTAGGGGCAGCCGCTGGGAGGGACATGGAGGAGGCAGCGGCCAGCGGGGGGCTAGAGGGCATGACTCCAGGGCGGGGCGGGGATGGCCAGGCACAGCAGGGAAGGTGGTGGGAGACACAACAGGGAGACAGCACCAGAGTGAGCAGCTCGGCTGCTGCCCTGGCATGAGCAGTATGCCCCGTGTGGCCTGCTGACCTGGGTACCAGGCTCAGCCCTCACTGGGGGCTGTGTGGGTCCCGAGGAGACCAGGACAGGGTACAGCCTGGAGGCAGGCTGGGAGCCTCGGGGGTTGTGGGCTAGCATGTGCCTTTTGGGGGGTTCTGGAGACCCTTTCTTAGGGTTGGAGATGATAGGGCCAGATGAGGTAAAAAAAAAAAAACACACACACAAAACCCCAAAACAACAACAACAAAACGAAAGCAAAACTAGAACATCCAACAAAACCAAACACTGAGAGGTGCCCGCAAAGATGAGGGATGAGCAAGAGATGGAACAGGTTATGATTCCTGCGGAAAATCACTGGCATTCTGAGACGCTAAGAGACACTGATGGGCCCTGGGGCATCAAGGTTAGAGTTCATAGCAGAGCTCGGGCAAGGGGTCAGGGATGAAGTCTGGGGGGTACACATAGGCTCCTGTTATAAGGCCCCTCTGTCCAGGATCAGAGCTCACACAAGAACCTTAACTCCCCCCACAAATACGTTCCCCTTACCAATTACACTCCCCCCGACCCCCGACCCTTCGTCCTCTTCCAGCTTAATGCAGGCGCTCATCATTTTCATCCCTGGAGGCCTCCTGTATCTCCCTTTTCCAGCCAGTCAATTTTAAAGAAAGGTACAGAGATCCACATCCTCAGATCTTCCTGTTCTCTAACCTCCTCACCCCCACGGCTGTGGCTTGCTCTCCTGGGAATACCCAGGGAGCCTCCTGCACACAGCTTTTGCCCGCCCCTCCTTCTTGCAGCCTCCTCTTCTGGGGGCTCCTGCCCAGGCCGTCTCTGGATTCCCTCTTCTACATCCTCATCTGAACCCAATTCCCTGCCTCTCTCTTCTAAAGACCAATAAGATTGTGATTTGAGTGTTGTGCAAGCAGTGGGCAATGGGGTGAGGGTGGGGGTTTCCTGAAAGAAACTTGTAGCCTGAGAAAGCTGCTTTTGGCATCAGAACACACCCCTACTCCCCCTCTTTGGAACAGTGATGCCTTCAACTGCTGCCCCTGTTCCAAATGCACTCAGCCCCACGGATCACCATCTCCTTTTAAAACAATGCTGACTGCTAGCTGATGAGGCCCATGGAGCTCCACGGAAGGCTTGAGATGAATGCCAGGAAATGTACTATATCTCTCAAGGTCCAGAGCTCACAGCTGCGTTTTGTAGCTTGGGTAGTACTAGGAGTTGTGGGTCAGTCCAGGGCTGCTGGTGGCTGAAGCAGAAGACAGAGGAGAGGTCCAAGCAGACAGCCTCTGGCAGGGACAGTTCTGGATGTCATTACAGGCACGTCCTGGCAAACTCAATGAGAATGGCGCCCACTGGAGCTTCACCACAAAGCATCGTGCACAAGGGGAGTGGATGGGGACTGGACAGGACAACACCACCAGATGGGACTGACCCTCAGGCCAGCCCAGAGTGTCCCCTGTTGAAGCTGGAGCGGGGCTTAAGCAGCTGTAGAATTCTTGATCTCCTGGCTGAATGGGAAGACCCCAGGTGGTTGGCTTTTGCCCGCTGGGGCAGTGTGTTCCTCCACTGCTGACTGCACTGTGTGTGTGGTGGAGAAGGGGGGGTTGGCATTCCAAACTCCACCAGCTTAGATCTGGGGGGCACCCTTAGAGAGGTGGTAAGAAAACTGTCCAGAACTGAGGGGAAGTGGGAGCAGTAGAGCCTGGCCTGAGCAAAGGGGAGACAGGAGTCTTGGTGGGGACACCAGAGGGCCGTGGTCTTTGTGGACACCAGCATACGGGGCTTCTGGTCCCAGACGCTGAGCCCAGGTCAGAGGTAAAGAGCCAGGCTCAAACCCACAGCCCAAAAGAGAAGTAATCAGGATGTAGGCCAAGGCAAGGAAGGCTAGGCAGGTGCCAGATGTGTTGGTCTTCAGCAATAGCAAACACATGACGGGGACAGGCGAAGGAACGGCAGGAAAAGCCACAACCAGCTCCTTCTTGGCCAGCCTTCCCCATTCCTCTGGCACAGCAGTGTCTCCCAGGACTCAGGTACAATCGCTTACAACTAATGAGGAGCCTCTTTGTAGGTGAGCAGGGGTGGAGCTATCCCCAAGCCGGGTGCTTTACAAACACGTCTTCTGAACAGCTAAGCTCTAAGAACCTGTAGACAGGCTGTTCTGGAACTTGGCGTTAGAAGGAGGGCATGGAGGGCAATGCATGGTGAAAGGACAAATCCCTGTTGCCTGTCCACCCAGCTCTGAGCTGCCCACCGCAAGAAGCCAGGCAGAGATGGTTAGTGCCCACAGCCAGTGCTGCGATACAAAGTCACACACTGTCTCTGAACTGCGTCTGGGCCCTTTACGCACCGTGGCGCATTCAGCTGTAAGAACAACCCTAGGCAACAGGTGATACCCACCCCGTTTTACAGAGGAGCCTGAAGTAACGTAACTTGCTGAATGTCAGACAGCTCCTGATTTGGGCAATCAGACTCTGAATCCAGGTGTCTGACTGCACAGAATTCGCTTGCTCTGCCCAACCAGACTGCTGGGAGCCACGTCTTCCTTCCTTAGGCCCCTGCCTCTCCTGGGGGCGTGGAAACCTACTTTTCTTGGGCCCTGAGTTCCCTCAGGCTTCCGGCAGGGGGCACCAGCCCTCCTCCTGAAGTCCTGGCATAAGATGGAAAGGTTGGCGGGCCACTAGGTTTAAGCAGGACTTCCCCGCGTTAAAGCTTGTTCCACTAGGAGGGGAAGGCTAGAAGCGATGCGCACAACTGCGGTCAGCAAAGAGAACTAAAGATGCAAGAAGTGCCCCGGCCGCAGGGTTGCGGGGTGGGTCTCCAAAGGCAGAGAGAGGTCGCGCACAGAGAGGGCTGTCCTTGGCTCTGAGGGCAAGGCCAGGGTCGATGCTCCTGGGACAGGGGCCGGGAGCTCCCCCCACCCCCCCATAGGCTAGGAAGGGGTCGGGCTGAGCCCCACGCTGCTCCCCGGAGCCTGGTCCGTCCCCACCCCTCCCCGCAGGCAGGGGACACTCACTGGCGAAGGGTGAGGTGGCCGTGGAGCCATTAAGGAAGCTGGGGGACCCGGGCACGCCGAGGCCGGCCACGCCCGGCGCCCCGTAGCCGCCGAGGCCAGCTCCGAGGCCGCCGCCGTAGCCGCTCTGCTGCGAGCCGGGGCTGGGCGCGAACCCGCGGGGGGACGCGCTGCCGCAGCTGCGCGCGTAGCCTGCGGGAGAGCGGCCGTCAGGGGCGCGCGCCGGCGGGGAAGGGGCCGTCCGAGCGGCGCGGACGGCGGGGAGGGCGAGGGCGGCGGCACGCACCCGGCTCCGGCCCCGGCGTGGCGTCCCCGACGGCAATGGCCAGCGGGCTGCTGAAGGCGTTGATGCCCACCACGGCGGGGTGCGGGTGGCTGGGGGCCAGGGGTCCGAGCGGCGCGGGCGCGCGGGGGGCGCTGTACAGAGCCTCGGCCACGTCCGCCGCGCGCTTCAGGAGGAGCTCCTGCGGAGACAAGGGCGGGCACGGCCGGGGTAGCCGGGGGCGCCGGGAGGCGGGCAGCCGCGGGCCTGGCGCGGGGAGGCGCGCGGAGGCGCCGTACCTGGTTGCCGCTGGGCACTCCGTACAGGGCCTCCGCCAGGTCGGCCGCCCGCTTCAGCAGCACCTCCTGGGGGCAGGGAGGAGACAGCCGGACGGAGGGGCGGCCCCGGGGGGCGGCGGCGGCGGGGCCGGGAGCCGCCTCCCCTCCCCTCGGCCCCGGGCTCCCTCCTCCCCGCCCCGCCCGCCCCTCTGAGTACCTTGGGCAGCCTCTCGGGGTCTCCGGGGTGTCTGGGAATGACCTTCTGTAGCCTCTGGAATCCGTAGTCAATGGTGGGCTCGTTCAGGGCTGGGGAGAGGGGCGGCGTTTGGAGGACGCCCCTCCCGGCACGGCGCCGGCGCGGGGCCCAGCCCGCCAGCAGCCGCTCCGGGAGCCTTGCGGCAGACCTCCTCCAAGCCCAGCCCCAGCCTCTCGGAACACTCCGGGTACGCGGGTCAGCGCGGTTCGGCAAGGTTCCTCAGTTCCTTTCTTGCTCATTCATTCAACAAACGTTTACTGAGCCAGGCCCTGTGCCAGCTGCTTGGCATTAACACACATGCACTATATGATCCCATTTGTGATTAGAAAAAAGGCACTGTGTATATAGGTATATTAGCTTCTGTATTCCTAGGCGCGGGATTGGAGACTTTTGTCTGTGTTCGGTCTTATCAGGAGTAAACTATTTATTATATATAAAAAAAGAAAAAACCCCAACGATCTCCATTTATCGCCGCTCTGGTGGACTCTCAGCGGCGCCTGACCGTTAGGGGTATGCCTGTGCCCCAGGAATGGGCTGGCCCACACCCGGGGCTCTGGGGAGGAAACGCTGCAGCCTCCGGACCAGGTTCCCGAAGCCCTCATCGTCGTCCTCCTCCTCCTTGCCTCTCTTCCTGTGGTCTGGCCCCTACTTATCTCACCAGCCTCAGAGCCCTACCTACCTTCTCCACCTCCAACTCTAGATTTAGTGAATTTCCTTTACTTTCCCCTAAAACGTAAGGCATTCCTTCTCCCAGGACGCCTTTTCCTCCTCATCTCTACCTCCTTATTCACCCCTCTGGTTGCAGCTTAACAGTTTAGCCCACACTCCCGCCTGGAAGTTTTCTCTGACAACCGCCAGCTCCTCCACTGTGTAACTCTACTCGCCCCATGCTGTGTTCCCTGCTGGGGAGGGGCCCTCACTCTTATACCAGAGCTCCCCGACCGTAAGTAGGGTCACTACAGAGTGTCCCCTGCCCCTCGAAGCGCTCAGTGAATATCTGTTGGGTGGGGTGGGGGAATGGGGAGAAGTGTCGGGGGCGGGGGGGGGGGGTGTGTGTGGAGAGGATACTGGCCAGTGGTCAGATAGAGCCCGGATGAAGCTGCATCTTCAGGAGTGGCTTACACTCCTGTCTTGTGTTAACCTCTCACCCTGGCTTTGTGCAAGGTGTGTGTGTGTGTTCGTGTGCATGCAGCGTGAAGTCTGGGATGGTTGGGGGAACCAAGAGAACCAGGAAGAATTGGGGAGCAGCAAGCTACCTGGGGGCATCTTTGAAATACATCTCCCAGTGGAGATGTTCTAGACACTGGGGAGTGCAGAAGGTGAAGTGGGTGGGGGGAGTTGCTCTGGAGAGAATGCTGGAGGCAGAGAGAATGTCGGGGCAGGGCCTCTGAGAAGGTGGAGGCCAGGGAGGGAAACAGAAGAGCGCAGGGAAAGGAGGTCCTTGAGAGGAGGTGTCCTGAGGGGTGGGGTGAGCGCCAGCAGGGGCTTAGAAGGCCTGGCCGCACCATAGCTTCTCGGCGACTCCCACACCAAGACTAGTGTGTGTGGTGTGGGGCTCCTTCCCGCAACCCTGGGCCTCCCTTGACCCGCCTGACTCCTTACCTGTGTAGACAAAGCGGCCGGGGGCTCCCTTGCAAAACTGCTTGGACTTGTAGGACAGGGTCACCTCCACCACCCCGGGGATGTGCCGCGGGGGCGTCTGCACCCGTATGGCGTGGGGTGTGATGAGCTGCGAGGGGAGAGGGGAGGCCTGCGGGTTCTGACCCGGCGAGGGCAGGGTCCAGCCCCAGGCTGGGAGGGAGACTGGCAGGAGCGGCCCACCTCACTCCACACGAGCACGTTCCCAAACACGACCTGCAGCCCGTCGAAGAAGTTGTCGCCGATGACAATGACGGTGGCGCCGCCCGTGGTCCAGCCTTCCCCGGGACTGATGGCCTTGATGCAGGGGGTGGCAGCTGGGAGGCAGGAGAAGAGCCAGGTCAGGGGCCCACGCCAAGGTGGGGGCTGGGGCTGGCTGGGCCCGCGGCAGCCGGGGCTGGCCTGGGGGTCCTGACCTTCAGAGGGGTCCAGGCGGCGTGCCCTGCGGCCATGCTTGGAGTTGTTGTGCACAAACATGTTGTCGGACACGGCCAGCACGTGCCCGTCCACGCTCACCGTCGTGGACACCACCACCTGTGGGGAGAGCCAAGGCCGGCCTGGCTGGGGCTCCCACTACGGGACTGCTGGGGGGCACCGGAGAGTTGAGGCTGGTGGCTGCATACTGTAGTTCAGGGTCACTGGCATGGGGAAGAGCTTCAGCCCCTCTGAGGCTGCGCTGATGAAAGCGGGACCACCTGGGTCAGGGGACACACTCAGATGCACAACCTCTGACTGCCCAGGGGAACTGACCCCCAGGAGCTAGAAAAATCATAAGCCCTGAAAAAACACTTCTGACTCCTTGGGCAGAGTGGCTACTGCTTTTTGCGCCCACGTGTACCACAGGCTGTATCCCTGGGGCTCCAAGCAGGAATGGGTCTTAGGCAAGTGGGAGTGCGTGTTTTGATGGAGGGGAAGCATCAGCCTGAGAACCCATCAGCAGGAGCCCCCACCCTTGGCAGGAAATTGGGGCTACCTCTTTCTCCCCCTACCCTTCACTGGGAGGGGTGTGCAGGTTGGGGATGTGCTAAGGGCAGCTGCTCTCTGCTTCACACTATGCAAATTAGCTGGGTCGTTAATCATGTAAAAATGTCACAATTAGCATCTCCTTAAGTGGGACTCTAATGAAGCCTCCCCTGGCAGCCAGCTTAAGTTGAGGCAGAGCTGCCCCACCCCCAGCAAGCACCAGGCTCCAAAGCACGGGTCTGTGCAGGGATCTGCCCCTGGGGCCTTTCTCAGGGTGGCAGGGCCACAGCCTCCCCCTGCCCAACCCCACCCCTCTTCAGGAAAAGGGCAGGTTTGCAGGGGAGAACTCTCTCCTCAGACCCACCTGGAAGCGGCGCATGTCTCGGGGATTTCCCGCATTCTTTAGGCAGTTCTGGTTGCATTTGAGGAAGAACTTGAGGAAGAACCTGAAACAGTGTGGTTGGTGGGCTCAAGGGTCTGGGGTTCTAGAAACAGATGAAGATCCAACTGCTTCCTGTCATGCCCTCTTGCAGCAGGGCGACATCCCCTCTGCCTGCTCACATGAGGCACACACCCTATATTCCCATCCTAAGCTGCATACACACAGGGTACATGTTACACATTCAGTAGACCTGTCCCAACGACGACTTCACTATGTAGAAAATCTCCCACCTCCACAGTGTACAGATCACACAGTGCTTAATTATCTCACAAAGTATATACTCATCACATCTATACACAGTATATTCATCCTAGAGAACACATCCATTATATATACTATATACCTAGTACTCATGAATTATTATATACGCCATATGTAGCAGGTACTCTCACTTACCTGTAAACTCATCCACACCATGTATATTTGTCATAGTATACGCCCATCACACACGTAGTACATCCATATCACACAGTTTCCTTCCCCCAGAGTATACCTATCAGCCACAAGATGCTTACTTATCATAAACAATATATCCATTATATCTACACTGTATATGCCTTATACACTACTACTCACAAAATGCAGCCATCACACATAATGTAGACCTACCACACTCAGGGTATACCTCCACAGAAGCGTATATAATATGTACTTCACATCACCCTGGAGCATGTGATGTGTATGTGATATGCATAGCATATCAGCCACGTACGTGATATGCTATCTCACAGAGTCTATACCATCACACACAGTGTGTGCCCATCCTACATAGTATATGCACAGAAAGAATATGAGTATATACATTAGTACACCATTTTTTTATGTTGTATATGATTACCCAGAATATAGTCATTGCAAATATTGTACCGTCATCACATGTAGCAGATCCCCCTTCCTCCTTTACTAGCACATCCTCCCCCCAACAAATCCCCCTCACACGCAACAGCCCCCCTGCCCTGGCACATCCACTGCAAACAGATCTCCATCACACAATTCTATATCCCTTACACATAGCAAAAACCTAACCACATGGAGCATGTAAGCCATCATATACACATGGTATACCTGTCAGACACGCTGTACAGATACACAGCAAATACCTTCTTTTTCATATACAGTAATTAGAAAAAAGCACAGTGATGTGACTGCTTTTTAGACAAACACACGAGAACTTGATCTGCCCGTCCTTGCAGGCAGTTGATGGGAATGGTGAGGCCTTGGCCCTGCCGCCCCCAAGTGAGGTAACCGTGGATGATACTCTGGTTTTGTACTCTTAGTAAACTCAGGGTACTATCAGTAATCTGCCTTCACCCCTACAGGACTCTGTGAGCATCTGGGGAGATACCCGTTACAACCTGTAGGGTGCTGGGCTAAAGTCTGTGGGGGTCCCGGCACACGGCACAGCCTCCTGGGCCGCTCTGTGAGCTCCTCCAGTCAGCTGCTTGTTTATCAGCCCCCTGGTTTTGAACTCCAGATGTGCACATCCGTTTAACTCATCAGAGCTGCCTCCAAACTCTATGAACATGAAATCAGAGCTGTTACAGGCTCTGAAAGCCTCGTCCCCAAAGAGGAGGTCCCCAGGTCCTGGGAGAGGTGGGCACCACTCCGGGACAGAGGTGTCCCAAGGGGGCCACCCCTCACTGGGAGCTGGCAGCCGTCACCTTCCTGAAGATGCGACTCCCCTTGCACCCTGCCTCTGACCCCTCCGCCCCTGTCATGTTCCCCCGCACAATGCGTACCCTTCTGGGAACCCCGTTTAGTTCCCTTTCCACAGAGACATGACATCAGCACGCATTTCCATCCACAGTGGACACCACCCAAAGAATACTTTCATGTCGTGTAAACCTTCTATACACCACCTCATGTGACCCCATACACTGCACACCTGGGCAGACACCCTATTCACCCCCACAGGATGCCCTGCAGTGCAGACAGCGTATGTGCCCCCAAACAGTAGTCACTACAGTGTAGACACCCGATATACCTCAGTAGGTTACCCCAAGGTACAGACACCTCAAATGCTCCCAAATGGCATACCATACCAGCACCGTGTAGACACTCCAATTATCTCACATCAGATGCCATAATGGTGACCCTCTAGACCCCTGTGAGATATCCTGTGGTGTAGATACCCCTGTGCCCACAGTAGTCACCTCACGCATGTCCCACATGTATATGACACAGAATGTAGACACCCTAGTCACACATGGTGCAGACCGTTTCATTTAAATTCCATATCCGGGGACTTCCCTGGAGGTGCAGTGATTAAGAATCCACCTTCCAACGCGAGTTCCATCCCTGGTTGGGGAACTAAGATCCCACATGCTGCGGGGCAACTAAGCCCACGTGCTGCAACTCCTGAGCCTGCGCGTGGGCTCTAGAGAGAAGCCTTTGTGCCACAGCGAAGATCCCGCATGCCACAACTAAGACCCGATGCAGCCAAATAAATAAATAAATAAATAAATAAATATTTAAAAAAGTATCCCATATCCATGTGCTCAGGACTTCACAAAGAAGAAGGAGGCCAAGATACCACATAGGACCCAGTCCCTGTCCTAAAGGGGATGAATGCTAGCCCTTGGACATCCTAGATGATGCAATAAGCATGGGACACACTTCTCTTACATCCACACATGCGCCCTCTGCACCCCACCCCACTCCCAAACCTGCAGAACCCTGGGACGTGGCTGGAGATGCGGGCTTTCCAGGCATTGCCTCACTGTGTGGCCTGGGGTAAATCCTGTCACATCTCTGGGATCCTTCCTCATTCATGAACCTCATTCACGAGTAGCAATCGATGCTTACTGAGATCCCTTCCAATCCTGCCTTCATTTCAGCCTCCCAAAGCCTCAGGCTGCTGCTTCCTGCAGGATGCTGGCTCCCCCTGGAGTGGTGGGGGGAGGGTGGCACCCTCATCAGCTCCTCCTGCAGCCCTTGCCTGGGAGGGCTCCCACCCTCTCCCTTCCCAGTGCAGGTTGCATCTGTCCTTTGAGTCCACACCAATTCTCACTCCCTGTCTGGCCAACCTCTCCTGGCCCTATAGGCTTCGGAGACCACCCCACGCTGAGACCCCCAGGGCCCTGCCGGTACCTACACCTCTGCAGGCCTGTCCTGGGGCATCTTAGTTTCTGAGCTTGGTTGGTATCATCTGCAGAGTGGTGATGAGTAAAAAGCAGTCACACAAGGTCTGGGCCTCTGTGGGGGGTATTGAGGGTCAGTCCCCATTTGCTTTCTCCCTGAGCCTCTAGCTCAGAGCTGCACACAGTCAATGCCAACAGTGGTGGAGTGGCTGAAAGCTCACCCACCGCCAGCTGGCAGTCGGCAAGGCTGCGTCCAGTCGGCACCTGCCCAGAGGCTAAGCTGATGCTAGCACCGCACAGAGCCTGTGGCCCCACCACCGGACTCAGGGTTATTAAGCAACGTCATATCATCTACAACTTGAAAGTAAGGCAAAACGGTGACCGTGAAGCCTTTCAAAGTCATCCTGCAACAGCGGTTCTCAAAGTGTGGTCTCCACACCAGCACCATCAGTCTCACCTGGGAACTTGCTAGAAATGCAGAATCTCAGGCCCCAGCCCAGACCCACTGCATCAGAAACTCTTGGGGTGGGACTCGGCCATCTGTGTTTCCACAAGCCCTCCAGGTAATTCTGATGCACCCTAAGGTTGGAGAGCCACTGCTTTAGAGCTGCGCCATCCAATGTGGCAGCCACCAGCCCCGAGTGGCACTAAGCACTGAATTGCGGCGTGCTGTAAGTGTGAGATACACACTGGAGTTCAAACACTTAGGAAAAAAGGAATGGAAAAATAGCTCATTAGTAATTTTTTGGTATTGATTACATGCTGAAATAACGTTTTGGATACCTTGGGTTAAATAAAATATAGGGTCACAATTAATTTTACCAGTTTCTTTTTGTTTTTTAAAATGTGGCCACTAGAACATTTTAAATGACAAATGTATAATGACTTACATCATATTTATATTGGGCAGTGCTATTCCAGAGTATTACATTAACAAAGCTACCTAAGAGCTTATTCTCTAGGGGAATTTTTTTTTTTTTACAATAAACTGCATATATTTAAAGTGTACAATTAGAAATATTTTTTCTTATTAGTAATGTATATATGGCAATCCCTAGGGGAAAATTTTTTGACTCATATTTGCTATTAATTGGGGCCAGACTCTGTAAAGTTAGGTGCTAATTTGCAGAAAACTGATAAGGTGCAAATGATTTTGGTTGGGAGAAATAAATAACTTGTTTGGTAGGGAAATGAGCCCTAAATATTACAGATTTATTGTCCTATGGACATTAACTAGCTTTGTGTCTAACTTGGCAATCTTATTCAAGTAGTTTTCACATATCCTGTTTTCTCTCCCTCCTTGCCTCTCTCCCTCCTCAACTCTTTCGACTGTCTATGTCAGTTTCTCTTAGCCTGCTTTGAACCAGCTTTGTCATCCTGCTGATTCCTTCATTCTTAAGTTACAGAAAACTTCAACACATGCTCAGTAACAATTTATATGAGAATCATATCTCTAACATTTTGAATATTATGCTTTAACAAGGGTGACTAGCACCCATCCTCCAAAATCCTCAGAAATTCTGCAGCACAGGGCCTGGAGTTGTGGAACTTCCGTTCTGGTCTAGGAAAACCGGAAGTAGTACCCAGACCTCTTCTTCCTCTCAACAGTGCCTGGCTACCCTCAGCCTTGGAAAGGAGGCTCTGGGCCCCTCTTTCCCCACCACTGGGTGACAGACACACCATCCAGCCCCGGAGGCTGGAAGGCCAGGGTGGGGGAATAAGAAGAGGGCAGTCCAGGAAACTTCTCCATAGGCTGGCACCACGGGGTGACACTTTGTTCTACCCTGAGGGGTGGAGGAGAACCCAGAGCAGTCTAGGAAGGATGAGAATGGCGTTGGGAAGAGGATGGAGGGGCAGCAGATCCTTTAAGCCATGTCTGTGCAGAGGCCAGATGTGGAGACTGGGAACTGGGGAGGGTCCGGCAACCCAGTGGGCAGGGGAGCTGCAGGAGGACACCCTACAGGGACCTAAGGCAGGAAGGGATGTGCACTTTGTTGAGGGCCTGTGAAATCCTGCTTGTCACCAGGGAAGTACCGCCCACCCCCCAAGCGTGGATGAGCCCCAGGGCCAGTGTTTCTGAGCATCTTCCCTCCCACCCTCTACGGAGCTGGAAGAGCACCCTGGGAAGCCCTGTTTCCCTGGCTGTGATGGGCCGCAGGCTGGGGGAAGCAAGATGAGGCCAAGCCCAGAGGGCTGGCTGACCTGAGCGTGAGCATTTTAGGATGTCCCCTGGGTTGGTGCAAGGACCTGTGCCAGAGCCAGTGCCATCCCTGTTGTGGCAGTGAGGTTCTTTGGGGGCACAGACTCCTCATCTGGGCCTCACAGAAAGATCAAGTGCTAGAAGCTGCCATTAGAGTTACTAGAAGAAACCACTATAAATACAAGCATGAGTTACAAATAAAATGCAAAACTATGCAAAAAAATTTTTTTTAAAGTGATCCAGGGACTTCCCTGGTGGCGTGGTGGTTAAGAATCTGCCTGCCGGATTTCCTAGGTGGCGCAGTGGTAAAGAATCTGCCTGCCAATGCAGGGGTCATGGGTTCGAGCCCTGTTCTGGGAAGATTCCACAAGCCACGGAGCAACTAAGCCCATGTGCCACAACTATTGAGCCTGTGCTCTAGAGCCCATGAGCCACAACTACTGAGCCCATGTGCTGCAACTACTGAAGCCCATGTGCCTAGAACCCGTGCTCCACAGCAAGAGAAACCACTACAATGAGGAGCCTGCACACCACAATGAAGAGTAGCCCCCGCTCACAGCAACTAGAGAAAGCCCGTGTGCAGCAACGAAGACCCAACACAGCCAATAAATAAATAAATAAAAGAAATAAATTTATTAAAAAAAAAAAAAAAAAAAGAATCTGCCTGCCACATAAGGACACCAAGTGGGGAAAGCGGGGAGAGTTGGGGGCGAATGAATTGGGAGATTGGGATACCAAATTGTACACTCTAAATATATGCAGTTTATTGTACGTTAACTGTATCTCAATAAAAGTTCTTAAAAAAAAAAAAAAGAATCCGCCTGCCAATGCAGGGGACACAGGTTCGATTCCTGGTCCACGAAGATCCCACATGCCGGGGAGCAACTAAGCCCATGTGCCAAAACTACTGAGCGTGCACTCTAGAGCCTGTGAGCCACAACCACTGAAGCCTGCACTCCACAAGAGAAGCCACCGCAATGAGAAGCCTGTGCACCACAATGAAGAGTAGCCCCCCCGCTCACTGCAACTAAAGTCTGCACAGCAATGAAGACCCAATGCAGCCAAAAATAAATAAATAAATAAATTTAAGAAATAAAAAAAAGTGATCCATATCTAATCTACTGAGCACTTAGCAAGTGCCTGGAACTCTGCTGAGCCTACCGCCTGCATTATCTTATTTAATCCTTTCCCAATCCCGAGGTGGTATGGTGTAGGTCTGCAATTATTCCCACTCTACAGATAAGAAAACCAAGGATCGGCAATGATAAGCTACAAAGACACAGTGGATGCCAAAGTCAAGATATGAACTCGGGACTTTATGAACCACTGATATTGGCAAGAGTCATGGAAAAGTCCCTCTAAGTGGGGTTCTTGAGTCCAACCCTGCCCCAGCCAAGCAGTTGCCAATACAGGACAGTGCAGCAAGCCTTCCTTCAAAAGCAGCTCTGAGAGGCAGGCGGTGCAGGGACCAGGTTAACCATTTCATGGGGATTTCCTCAAGGTTACAAATTCAGCAGGGGAGCAAAGGAGAGACTCAGGTCCTAGTTTGGGGCCTTTGGCTATTTTGACAGCTGTGCTCAGTCTGAGAAGATTTTCAGGATTAAAGATCAGTACTTAAAGATGAGCCGAGTTGATCACTGTTGAAGTTCAGTGAAGGATAGATGTGGTTCATTATTCTATTATGCATATATGTTCAACGTCCTTTATAATAAAAAGTTCAGTAAAAGACCAGATGAAGAGCCGTGAACAGTGGTGATTCAGCTAATAAAGCATTTAAGAGGTGGAAGTTATGCACCATGACTCTGATGTCTATGATATAAGTGAAAGGTAAGTTTGCTCACACACCTACCTTGCCACATCCTGAACTTAGTCTAGCCTTCCTAATCATTTCTATAAATGCTTTTTATTCCTCCCTGTAAACACAACTCAAGATGAAATTAAAATGAACCTTCCATGTCAGTGGAATATTCCATACCAAAGAAGCAAATGCTGGATTGAACATGACTCAAGTGCAAACATTTGACTTGCACATAGCTTCTCAGGTGTGACACCAATGCGCAAAGAAAGCTCCCCTCACACAGTGCTTTACTCAAGAGACACTCAATACACAAGGAAAATGTGGAGGTGACTGATGTAAGTCCACTGTTTAAACTCTGGGTTCTCAGGGATGGAGAGCAGAGTGGGATGGAGCTGCTCTTTGGAAGGCTGTGTCCAGGTATCATGGTGGGTTGGTGCCTGCCTGGGTTTCCTCACTCGCAGCTCCTGTGAGTGTTGGCTATTAAAGGGCTCATAGCTGGGGAATTCCATGGTGGTCCAGTGGTTAGTACTTGGTGCTTTCACTGGGGGGGGCCCAGGTTCAATCCCTGGTCAGGAGAACTAAGATCCTGCAAGCCGTGCAGTGTGGCTAGACAGATAGACAGATAGATAGATAGATAGATAGATAGATAGATAGATAGATAGATAGATAAATAAATAAAAGGCTCACAGCTGCCCCCACTACTCAAGACTTATCCTCAGCCAGAAGCATATGCTCCTCACCAGCAGCCCATAACCAAAGAAAGACTGACATCACAAGGAGGACCAGCTCTTAGTACTATCCATACTCAGAACTCCTCAACGGATCAGGCTGATGCTAGACTCCAGCTGAGCCTATCTCCTTGCTAAGCTGCTTCTCCTGCCCGGTCCTGCTTCACTCACTCCTTTTCTTCCCAGGGCTCTCATCCAATAAATCACTTTCACAAGAATTCCCATCTCCAGCTCTGTTTCTAAGAATCTCATCCGAAAAAATCAGGGCACAGAGCTTTCACCAGCTTTTCCCTCCCTACATCCCTGTGAGATACTTACTTAGGGCTGAATGCTTCCAAAGAGAAAGCTGTTAGGAGCTGAAAGAGCTGGGTTGAGCCCACGGGTGCTTGCAGCTATAGGACTGTCAAGAGCAAGGAAATGGAAATCTAGATCACAAATGCTGTCTGATGGACTTCCCTGGTGATCCAGTGGTTAAGAATCCTCTTTCCAGATCACCTCGATGATGGGTGATGACTTAGAGGGAGGATAGAGAGGATGGGAAGGAGTCGCAGGAGGGAGGGGATATGGGGATATATGCATAAATACAGCTGATTCACTGTGTTATACAGCAAAAACTGCCACAACAGGGTAAAGCAATTACACTCCAATAAAGAGCTTAAAAAAAAAAAAAAAAAAAAGAATCCTCCTTCCAATGCAGGGGATGCGGGGTCAATCCCTGGTTGGGGAACTAAGATCCCACAGGCCACGGGACAACTAAGGCCGTGCGCTGCAACAACTTAGGCCATGCATCACAATGAAAGATCCTGTGTACTGCAACTAAGACTCAACACAGCCAAATAAATAAATAAATAAATATTAAGAAAAACCCCAAACAGCAACAACAAAAACAAATGCTGCCTGATACAACTTTTCCAAAAATGATATCCACTAGCCACATGTGGATTTCTTCCTTTTAATTTTACTTTTTATTTTTAAAAATTGTTTATTTTTCAAAATGAATTTTTATTGGAGCACAGTATCTTTACAATGTTGTGTTAGTTTCTGTTATACAGCAAAGTGAATCAGTTATACATATACACATACATATATCCACTCTTTTTTAGATTCACTTCCCATTTAGGTCACCACAAAACACTGAGTGGAGTTCCCTGTGCACATGTGGCTTTTGAGCACTTGAAATGTGGCTAGTGTTACTGAGAAACTAAAATTTCAATTTTATTTTATTTTATTTTATTTTTGCTGTGACACATGGCTTGTGGGATCTTATTTCCCTGACCAGGGATCGAACCCGGGCCCCCAGCAGTGGAAGCACAGAGTCCTAACCACTAGACCACCAGGGAATTCCCTCAATTTTATTTCATTTTAATTAATTTAAACTTAGTCACATGTGGCTTGTAGCCACCCTACCAGACAGCATAGACCTAGAAAGAGAAAGTGGTGCAAAAGATACACAGGTTGGAGCAGGTGTTCAAAACAAGTCTCCTATGAAGGCTTTGGGAGAGAAAGCAGATTGGGAGCAAAGGACAGGGTCAGACCAGATATTTATTTCCAAGTGCGAAGTTGGCAAAGCAGCCTGCGGTAGGGAAATGGGGGGAGGTGTCCGCCACTAATTTTCACCCCAAAGGCCTTGCCTTTGGGCTCACGAGCCTCAGAAGAAATGAAACATCTGGGACAGAGTCTGTGTTCTCCATTGTTTTCATCGTCTGCTGCTCTCTGCCCCCAGCTCAAGGATAGAGGCAGATACAGATTGCTGGACCATTCACTCACTCAACACATCCATTAAAAGAGATGCATTAAACACCTACTATGTGTCAGGCAGCGCAATCCAGGTGAAAAAGATCTTAAGGAAATGACAATCCAGCAAGAAAGAGAAAAACTCAAAGTACAACCAGGAAGATAGAATGATGGACACGGCAGGGTAACCGGCCAATCTGCAGCAGCCACTCTGCCTGGGAGAGGTGGAAGGAGTCCTCGAAGTTGCATGTGATCTTGGGCATTATGGGTCCTGGAGGACCCGGGGCTTTTTTCCTGGAAGAGAAGTAGGAGGTAGGAGCTCTCCATGCAAGGGGAGGGGGGATGCATGGTGCCCAGTGGTGCCCGACAAGACTGAGGAGGGCAGCTGTGGACCAGGACCTTAGGGGGTTGGCACCAAATCATGAAGGATTTGGACCCTGTGGGTGATGGAGAGTCAGCAGGGGCTACCTTATTGGCTGTGTCATTTGGAAGAGTCATTTTGCTTCCAGGGAGAGCCGGGCACCAAAGGGCCTAGGCCAGAGAAAGGATGTGAATGACGAGATTGGTGTGATAGTCTAAGCCCACGTGGGGGCGGCCACAGTGGTGGTTGCCCGTGCTACCTCCTGGTCTTGGCCTGGGGCAACAGCCAAGGCTGAGTATCGCTAGGGCTACAGCCACCTGCCAGACCTGGACCTGGCCTCCCTACGGTGATCCCCACTTGGGGCAGAGGTGGCTGCAGTGCAGATGGGCTGGGGGACTATAAATAGCTGGGGCGCATACATTAGCATGCCAATGCACCCGCACCCCATCCTCTATGCTAATGGCCCACCATGCGCCTGAACACCTTCTGTTCCCCTGCATGCATTTGCATGCACAATTAGCATAATCTTGTATAATTAATGAACAGCGTCAATTTTAGCTCCTAAGTAATTTGATTAACATGTTGATAGGGCACTTACTAGGCTCTCCAAACCTCAGGGCTGGGCATGGGGCCTGAGAAGAGGGAGAGAGGAGGTGGAGAGACTGCTAAGGGGCCCCCAGCTGCCCACGGAGAGTGGTGGTGACTCCACTTTCCCTTAATGGGGTCTGAGGGGAGGGGAGGAGATGAGGGGTGAAGGGGCTGCTAATGGGAGGCCCCTGGGCACCCCATGTGGAGTGTAAGGGACAGGCTGGAGCAGTGGGTCACCTGAGCATGAAGCCCATTTATTCCTGTGTGGACACAGACATACACACCCCACCCCACTCCGCCCCTGCACGTCCCCCAGCCTGGGGAATCTTCTGTGAATGTGGAATATTGGATTCCATGGGAAGAACAGAACAGGAGGAGGGACTGAGAAAAAGTAGGAGGGCTGGGGGCTGGGGGCTGGATGGGCTGATGGAAGCCACAGAGAAGAGTGCTGTGCTTGTGAGTGCTTTAGGGATGTAAAGGGGAAGATGGGGTCCCAAGACTGAAGGGAAGAAGTCATGTGTTCCTCTGGCCTTGGGTGGGGGAGCCAGACTCCGAAGCCAGAGGCCCTGGCACTTCCTATTTGTGAATCATGTGAGGAAGGGGGGTGTTGGCAAGGCTTGGCAGCTTCCACGATGTGCCAAGCAACCCAGAGCAGACAGAACAGACAGAAGGCTGGATGTTGCCCCTATCCTATCTTAGAAGGACCCATTCCCGGCTCAGATCTCCCGGGCCCCTAGCAGAGGCTCACACACCTCTCCTGCTCATCTGTGCGGTCACAGTCAGGAAGTACTTCTTTGGCTCTAACTGAACTTCCTTGCTACTGTCTAGGCTCAGCTGTACTTACCCTCAAAGATGGCGAGTTGGGCTGGGGGGGGGGGCAGTGGGGGATGAAATATACTGCAGCAGGCATTGTGCTGGCACCACGTAAATACATCTTACCTAACTTTACTACACCCCCACCAGCTGAGGTCGGCTTCATTTGACAAATGAGGAGACTGAAGCTGAGGGAGGTGAGACCTTGCTCCGAGTCATAGGACAAGACCGTCCAGGTTGGCACAAGTCCCCCAACACTGACTAGCCCTTTATGGAGAGAATTTATCATTCAAACTGCAGACAGTTCACTCACTAGCCACAGTCCCACTCCACCCATTACAGTCCCCAGGCCTCCTCATGCCTGCACTCCCTTTCCCCTTCAATATCCTCTGGGGGCACTGACCACGGCTCTACTCCTGCCTCAGCATGGGGGCCACTCTGACCCTGAGCTTGGCTTCAGTTGCCCAGATGTCTTCCCATAACTCCTTGCTCTGAATTAAGGGTGGCTTGGGGACCCTTGTCCTTGTGACTGGTATCCAGTCTACATGACTCCCAGGGCACATGAGGGAATTTCTTATTAACCCCTTCTGCTTCTCCTTCCCTCAAATGGGCCTAGCTCTGAAAAGGGTGGAGTGGGGAAGGAAGTGCAGTTCATCCTGCAGGCAAGAGGGAAAACCTCAGTCCTACTTCAGCACTGACCCAGCAGGGAGGTTACAGGACCTCAGTTTCCTCAAGAGGAATTGCCAGAATGGGCCCTAGACACAGGGCTGTGTTTCCAGCATTGGCATGGGAGCAAAGAGACCCTACTGGAAAGCCTGGAAGGAGACAGATGCTACTGTGAGCTTGTTTCGTGGCTGCAGAGAAAAATAGTGAATGTTGTTGCATTGACCACTGGGTCAAGAGGGGGGGCTGATTCTTTCACAGCCCCCACAACCCCTTCTCATCAAGTTGCATTTGTCAGGTTGTGCCTCATCTAGGCATTGGGGTCTAAGTTTGCCGATAAGGGGGTAGACTAGAGCTTACCTCTGCTAAGTGGCTCAGACACGACCTGTTTCAACAGTGTCACTAAACAACATCCACTGCTCACCAGACACAACTACATGCCAGGGAGTATCCATAGCCCACAGTGTCTGTCCACCCACAGGAGCCAGAGGAGGAGAGCTGTGGGCCTCGCATGGGAGGAAATCTTCCCCATTCACTCTTATACCACAGTCATCCTGGCCAATCAAGTAAATATTCAGTCTTAGAGCTGTGACCTCCAATAAGGTAGCCATATGTAGTTAATTTAAGTTTGAATGAGTTAAAATTAAATAAAATTTAAAATTCAGTTCCTCAGCCACAGTAGCTACATTTCAAGTGCCCAATAGGTATATGCGGCTATTGACTACTATATTGGTCAGTGCAGAACATTTCCATCTTTGCAGGAGATTCTTTTCCATAGTGCTGTCTTAGAGCCTTATATTGTTCTTTAGTTCCTCTTATCATTATTTAAAGGCTTATGTAATTACTTTTTGTCTCCTCAACTGCTCTGTAAGCTTTCAGAGGGCAGGAATCATTGTTTACACTTCTCTATCTTTTCCCAAGCATCTTTCATAGTGCCTGCCTCACAGCAGGTGCTCACTGATTCATAATTACTATGACAGGATGAATGCTGTACCAAAGCCCCCAAATAGAACTTTGAGAATTGCAGAGCAAGGATTTTTGAAAATCTGTTCCTCTACGAAGCAACAGGAACATAGGCAAAAACTGTCAAAATCAACTTTTTCGGAATTCTGAAAATTAACAAAGGTTTGTAACAATCCAAGGGGTGTTTATTCAAGAAACATGACTGAATCTTAGTAAGAACAGAGAACTTTGGAGTGCTTTTTTTGTTTGTTTTTTGTTTTGTTTTGTTTTGGCTGCGTTGCATGGCTTGTGGGATCTTAGTTCCCTGACCAGGGACTGAACCAGGCCACTGCAGTGGAAGTGTGGAGTTATAACCACTGGATCACCAGGGAATTCCCTGCAGTGTTTTAATTTCCCCTATTCCCACCTCTGAAGTAGCCTTGCAACCATGGTTGTTGTACAAACTAGCAGTCTAGTACCCACTAACCCAGGGACAGATTGGGCTTGGAACTTCTCAACAAGTTGTATTCCCAGACAACTGTCACTCTTTGATCTGTCTGGCAGTTTCTGGACAGCTCTATTTTCAGGACTTGTTATTTGACCTGACTTAGAAGTTGCTTAGTGGGAAAAACGCTATTCTCAGAGTGTTTGTTAAAAACAACCAGTAGCAATTGTTGAACATTGCTGTTGCTTGAGACAATGATACTGGTTGAGGCAAATAAGAGTTTGGCCAAAAGGATTTAAAGGAAAAAGTTAGAATGAGATGTTCATAGGGGGCTCTAAAAAGCTCTTATATATTTCTGGATATCTAAAAGGCCATGTGTATGCACAGGGAAGAGCACGTGCCCAGGAAAGATCTCCACAGGCCCCAGTCTCTCATCTCTGGCTGACTCTGAAACCCTGCACAAGCAGGAAGTAAAGGTTAAGACAAAGTTGTAAATTGCTGAAGCATTGAAAGCATGCCCCAACACACACTCAGAACCTTTTGGCAAAGGTTGAAGACTTATTGGTTCAAGGCATTTAAGGAAATGCCTGTCCAATCATGAACTGCCAAATAAGCTAACTGAACAGAAACTTCAGTGGCCATACATGACAGAAAATATAGACTCTATATAATCAGTCCAGGAAAGTCACTAAACAAACAAACAAACAGCAACAGAAACAAACAGTGGAAAAGGGGATATGATATCCAGAGTTACTACATTATATTATTAAAATATTGAGTTCTCAACAAATAATCATGAAACATGCAAAGTAACAGGAAAGTATGGTCCATATGTGAGATATAAGGTAGTCAATAGGAACTCTCCTTAAAGAAGTCCATATGTTAGACTTACTAGACAAAGGCTATAAATCAGCTATTATAAATATGTTTAAAGAACTAAAGGAAACCATGTCTAAAGAACTGAAGAAAAGTATGAGAATAATATCTCACCAAATAGGGAACATCAATAAAGAGATACAAATTATTTTAGAGAACCAAATTTAAATTGTGGAGTTGGAAAGAAAAATAACTGAAATAAGATTTTTCTAGAAGAACTCAACAGCAGAAGAAAAATGAGTTGACAGAAGAAAAATGTCAGTGAACTTAAGATAAGTTGATTGACATTATCCAGTTCTGGAACAGAAAGGAAAAAGAATGAAGACTGAACAGAGCCCATCATGTTGTGAGACACCATCAAATATACCAACATATGCATAATGGGAGACCCACCAGGAGAGAAGAAAGGAAAACGGGCAGAAACAATGAAGAAATAATGACCAAAAACTTCCCAAGTTTGATGAAAAACCTTATCCCACACATACAAGAAGCTTAATAAACTTCAAGCAGTATGAACTCAAAAAGATCCCCATTTAGATACATCATACTCAAACTATTGAAAGAAAGACAAAGAAGGAATATGGGAAGCAATAAGGAAGAGAAGCAACTCATCATGTACAAGGGATCCTGAATAAGATTAACAACTGACTTATTAGCAGAAACCATGGAAGTCAGAAGACAGTGGGATGATATAAAGTGCTGAAAGAAAATGAGTCAACCAAAAATTCTATACCCAGCAAAACTATCCTTCAAACATGAAGGATAAATTAAACAAAATTAAATAAACATGAAAGATGAATTAAGACATTTCTAGATAAACAAAGACTGAGGAAATTCATCACCAACAGATCTTTCCTACAAGAAATACTAATGGGAGTCCTTTAGTGTGAAATGAAAGGATACAAGGCAGTAATTCGAATCCCCATGAAGAAATAAAGAACTCTGGTAAAAGTAATTATGCAGGTAAATATAAAAGATATTACAAATGCATTTTTGTTTGTAAATATTTTGTTTTCCTACCTAATTTAAAATACAATTGCACATGTGTAGGGGCAGGGGGTATACAGAACACTGTACTTTTTACTCACATCTGTAAACTGAAAACTACTCTAAAAATAAAATCTATTAAGGAAAACATCAGAAAGCAGTAATTATAAAACTGTGTTGACGAGCTTATAATGTGTAAAGATATAATGTGATTGACAAGGATGTGACAAGGAGATGAGGGGGAATGGAGCTATATGGGTGTTATATATGGAATCCATTATATTTTGTTTTATATACTTGTATACTTAATTTTGAAATTAAGTTTATATTCATCTAAAATAGATTGTCTTAAATTAAGATACCGAATGTAATTCCTAGGGCAACCACTAAGAAAAAAGCAGTAATGGAAGAATAGAGAAACTACATATATGACAGAAAACACAGCAAAATGGCAGACATAAAGCCTACTTTGTCAGTAATTACATTAAATATAAATGGATTAAACACTCCAATTAAAAGGCAGAAATTGGAAGAATGGATTAAAAAACATTATCTATATGTTGTCTATATGAGACATAGTTTAGATTCAAAGATAGAAATAAATTGATGATAAAAGGGTTGGAAAAGATATAGTAAGAAAACTCTAACCAAAAATTGCTGGAGCAGCTTTATTAATATCACACAGAATAGACTTTAAGACAAAATTGTTACATGAGACAAAGAGACATTTCATAATGAAAAATATGTCAATCTGTCAGAAAGAAATAACAATTATAAACATATGTACACCTGATAATAGAGTTCCAAAATACATGAAGCAAAAAATGACAGAACTGAAGGAAGAAACAGACAATTCAACAATAATAGTTGCAGATTTCAATGCCCTACTTTCAATAATGGATAGAATGACTAGACAGAAGATCAACAAGGAAATAAAAGACTTGAACAACACTCTCTATTTCAGCTTATACAGTAAATGAGTTACACTTTATGTAGCACCTTTAAGATTTGGCATCATAAAGATTTCATTTCCACCTAGGATGATCTGAATTAAACATGGTCTCCATAAAAATAACACACTCAAGAGTGGAAAGGCAAACTACAAAATGGGTGATGTAATATTTCCAAATCATATATCTGATAAGGGGTTAATATCCAGAATATATAAAGAAATCCTACAACTCAACAACACCACCACAAATAACCCAATTAAAAATGGGCAAAGGAATTCAATAGATATTTCTCCAAAGATGATGTATAAATGTCCAAAAAGCATCTAAAAAGATGCTCAGCATCACTTGTCCTTAGAGAAATGAAAATCAAAACCATAATGATACATTATATCACACCAATTAGGGTAGCTACTATAAAAATTTAAAAAACAGAAAATAACAAGTGTTGGTGAGGAAGGGGAGAATTTAGAACCTTGTACACTGATGGTGGGATTATAAAATGGTGCAACTGCCATGGTAAACAGTATAGCATTCCTCAAATAATTAAAAAAAAATCATATGATTCAGCAATCCCACTTCTGTGTATATATATATCCAAAAATTTAAACTGAAAGCAGGGTCTCAAGGAGATATTCTCACACTCATATTCATAGAAGCATTATTCATAGTAGCCAAGAGATAGAAGGACCTGAATGTCTATTGACAGATGAATGTGGTATATACATAAAATGGAATATTATTCAGCTTTAAAAAGAAAGGAAATACACATAATGCGTAGCATCTTGTTACATGCTACAACATGGATGAACCTTGAGGACATTAGCTAAAGACTAACACTGCATGATTCCACTTATATGAGGTATAAGTGTATAAGTATAAACTAGCTAAATTCATAGAAAAAGAAAGTAGAATGGTGACTATGAGGATTAGGGAAGGGGATAACGGGGAGTTGTTGTTTAATGGGTATAGAGCTTTTGTTTTGCAAGAAGTCCTCGAGATCTGTTGCACAACAATGTGAATATACTTTTATCATAATTTTTTAAATGACATCAGGAAGTAATTTCTTGGTAACCTAGATAATCTAACTGTAAAGTTAATATGAAAAGTATGATTAAGAATAGTTGGAAAAACATAAGAGTAATGAGGAAGGAGTACTAGACCTACCAGTTACTAAAACATGGTATAAATCTTCAAAAAGTAAAACAGCACCATATTTCCACATGAATAAACAGATAGTAGATATAATAAAATAGGATGGAAAGTTCAGAAATACATGAAATTACACTTAGACTATAGCATGGGTGATATTTACAATTGGTGGGTGAAAATGGATTATTCAATAATCGCTGTTGGGACAACTAGCAGCCATCAGAAAAAAAATATAGATGGACTCATATTTCCTACCTTTCACCAGGGTAAATTCCACATGGATGATTTCCTCTTCCAGCATTATGGCAGACTACATATCTTTTTTTTTTAACAACTCTTTATTGGAATATAATTGCTTTACACTCTTGTGTGAATTTTTGAGGTACACCAAAGTGAATCAGTTATATTTATACATATATCCCCATATCCCCTCCCTCCCGCGACTCCCTCCCACCCTCCATATCCTGGCCCTCTAAGTCATCACCCATCATTGACAGACTACATATCTTGAAGTGCCTTCCTTTTACAACTAGATCCTGTGCTTTTATCTAAAAGGTAAGGAAAATCTCCAAGGATATTAAAAATAAAAAACAACTGAGTTGAAATCTGAGTGGAAACCATGAACTATAAGCTAACACAAATATTAGGGTTGTAGTGGTGGCAAATGCCAATATAAACATTAGGAGGGAGAATAGAGACACCTCAGAGGAGGGCCCTGGATCCTCTGAGGAACCTAGAAACTTGGTAGCACCCCCTGTTCCTAGTAGAATCAAACAAAAATCCTTCCAGAAGACAGAATACCCTATTTTGGACGCAATTTGGTTCAACAAAACATGAGCTAAAATTACCACTACCATAACAATAACAAAAACACCAAACCAAGAAATGAGCTTCATGAATGAGAGTCAGCAGAAGTAATGAACAATAGATTTAGAACCCCAAGGACTTCAGATATTGCAACTACCAAATATGAAATGTAAGATAAGCACAAAAACTTTAAAGAAATATAAAATTAATTGAAAAAGTTAGTAAGCAATAAGAGACTACCCAAGTGCTCTGAAAAAAAACTAAATAAAACTTTTACAAATGAAAAATAAAATCACTAAAATTGTAAGCTATTTATTGGATGAATTACACAATAGTTTAGATACAGCTAAAAGGAGAACCAGTAAACTGGAAGATGAATAAAAATAATTACCTGGAATATAGTACAATGAGAAAAATAGGTCAGAAATAGAGAATTATTTAGGATATATGGGGGATAGAATAAAATGTCTAAATTAGAGTGTCATTTGGAGTGCCAGAGGAGAAAAGAGAGAAAATGAATAAGAGGTAACATTAGACAAAGGCTAAGAAACTTCCAGAAGTGATGAAAGATATAAATCCATAGATATAAGTAGGTCAACAAATTCTAAGCAGGATTAAAAAGAAATCCACAACTACACACATCAGAGTGAAACTGAAGACCTCCAAAGAAACAGACATTCCTTTTTTTTTGGAATGATCTCATTTTTATGTAGAAAGGACTACGTACACCGGTACACTGACTCTAACAGCACTATCCAATAGAAATTTCTACAATGATGGAAATTTCAATATCTACACTCTCTGATACCATAACCAACAGCCAGATATGGTTATTAAGCACTTGAAATGTGGCTAGTGCAATTGAGGAATTAAATTTAAAAATTTTTACATTTTAACCGAGTTTCATGTATTGGCTACCATATCAGAAAGCATAAATCTAAATGGACAGAAAATGAGGTGTGACAGTTATTATTAGTGTACTTGCTATATTTTAAAAAGTGAACATCTATTACTTCTTTTTTTTTTAACTTTTAATTTGATATTGGAGTATAGTCGATTAACAATGTTGTGATAGTTTCAGCTTCACAACAAAGGGACTCGGCCATACATATACATGTATCCATTCTCCCCAAAATCCCCTCCCATCCAGGCTGCCACATAACATTGAGCAGTTTTCTGTGATATACAGTAGGTCCTTGTTGGTTATCCACGTTAAATATAGCAGTGTGTACATGTCAATCCCAAACTCCCTGACTATACCTTGCCCCCACCCTTCCCCCTCAGTAACCATAATTTCCTTCTCTAAGTCTGTAAGTCTGTTTTTGTTTTGTAAATAGGTTCATTTGTATCATTCTTTTTAGATTCTGCATATAAGGGATATTATACGATATTTCTCTTTCTTTCAAACAGACATTCTTATATACAGCCAGAGAGGAAAGAGAGTTTAGCTATAAAAGATAACTGTGGACTTCCCAATTGGCGCAGTGGTTAAGAATCCGCCTGCCAAAGCAGGGGACATGGGTTCGAGCCCTGCTCCAGGAAGATCCCACATGCCACAGAGGAACTAAGCCCATGAGCCACAACTACTGAGCCCTTGTGCCACAACTACTGAAGCCCACGCGCCTAGAGCCCATGCTCTACAACAAGAGAAGCCACCGCAATGAGGAGCCCACACACCACAGTGAAGAGTAGCCCTACTTGCCACAACTAGAGAAAACCCGTGTGCAGCAATGAAGACCCAATGCAGCCAATAAAAAAAAAGGATAACTGTGCTGTACTTTTCTTTTTCTTTTTTTAATTATTTTTTTTTATTGGAGTATAGTTGTCTTATAATGTTGTGTTAGTTTGTGCTGTACTTTTCAACAGCAACAATGGAAATATTTTCAAAGTGTCAAGTAAAAAAAAACTATCAATCTAGAATTGTATTTCCAGGAAAACCATTTTTTCAAAAAAGAGAGTGATATGAAGACATTAATAGCAAAACAAAAGTGAGCATTCTGTTTACCACTACAGTCCTTCAATAAAGTACAAACTTCTAAAAGATGTACTTTAGAAAGTGAGAAAATGACCCCAGAGGAAGTTGTGAGATGCAAGAAGGAAAGGAAGAGCAAAAAAAATTTGGTAGATCTAAAGAAAAATTGTTCATATATAACAAAAAAATAATAACAATGTATGGGATTTAAAAGAATTAAAATTCTGTGCTACATGGCTTATAAATGGGACAGGGGTAATAAAACAGTCTAAGATAAATGGTGTGCTGATAAATGTTTAAAAACCACTTCCAGAGGGGGCAAAACCCCTGAATTATAATGTTTGTTGATTTCCGTGGTTTTATACATACATACATACATATATACACATATATATATTTCTCCCATGGCTGATTTCAAGCTACCAATGCGATGTCACTAAATATGGAGTTGAGAAGAGATGTTAATAATTAGCTCCTATGGTTCAGTATGAGCCAGCTCCAGCACACCACTGTCAAAGATCCTAATATTAGTTGGGAAAGGAATTACGATTTTGTTAGGAGTGTATAGTAAATTTTGAGGGTAATAAATAAAAGCATAGAAATGAAGTGAATAAACTTCTACACCAGTAAATGGAAAAACTGAATAAGAAATACATACACTACATCAAATAAAATATTCATTTTTTTTTAAATAGCAAGAAAGGAAAACAAAGAAACATAGAAGTGGAACAAATAGAAGGCGCAAAGCAAGATGGAGAAAAGAGTTGAAATAAATCAATACTCTCAATAAAGTAAACAGATAAACTTGCCAGTTAAAAAATAGACTAGATTTAAAAAATAAACCCAGTAATATACTGTTAAAAGAGAAATATCTGAAACTTAAGGCACACACTGGTTGAAAATAAAAGAACAGCAAAAGATACATGAGGCAAATGTAACCAAAAGTTGAGAGATCCTTTAAATAATATCAGATAGGGAATTCCCTGGCAGTCCACTGGTTAGGCCTTGGTGTTTTCACTGCCAGGGGCCCAGGTTCGATCCCTGGTCGGGTAACTAAGATCCCACAAACTGTGGGGCATGGCCAAAACCAACCAACCAAACAAATAAATAAATAATACCACATAAAATAGACTTTAAAGCAAAACTATTATTAGAAATAAAGGATCAATGCTGATAAAAGGTTCAATTCAGAAGGACGCTATAAGATTTTTTTTTATAAATTTATTTTATTTATTTATTTATTTTATTGGCTGTGTTGGGTCTTGGTTGCTGTGCGTGGGCTTTCTTTTAGTTGCAGTGAGTGGGGGCTGCTCTTTGTTGTGGTGTGCAGGCTCCTCATTGCTGTGGCTTCTCTTGTTGTGGAGCACGGGCTCTAGGCATGTGGGCTTCAGCAGTTGCAGCACATGGGCTCAATAGTTGTGGCTCACGGGCTCTAAAGTGTAGGCTCAATAGTTGTGGTGCACAGACTTAGTTGCTCCGCAGCATGTGGGATCTTCCTGGAGCAGGGATCGAACCTGTGTCCCCTGCATTGGCAGGCAGATTCTTAACCACTGCGCCACCTAGGAAGCCCAGAAGCTATAAGATTTTAAAACCTATCCACACGAGAAAATAGTCAATGTATATACATACATATATATTATTAATTACATATTAATCTTCCACATGAAATTTCAGTTTATCTTTGTGGGATATAAGTGATGAAACCCACAAAGATAAGCTGAAAGTTCATGTGCAAAATTATAATCTCATATATCAATTTTTAATAGGTCAAGGGCCCTAGGGCCCACGTGCTACAACTACTGAGCCCAAGTGCTGCAACTACTGAGGCCTGCATGCCTAGAGCCCATGCTCTGCAACAAGAGAAGCCACCACAATGAGAAGCCTGCACACCACAATGAAGAGTAGCCCCTGTTTGCCACAACTAAAGAAAGCCCATGCAGCAATGAAGACCCAATGCAGCCAATAATAATAATAATAATGATAATAATGATAATAATATGGAGTCATAGAGATTACACTTATTACCTGTGGCCTGAAAAAAAAAACAAAATAAAACAATAGACAAAATACACAAAGCAACATTTTTCAAGACATCAGACAACAAAGGACAGTGACTCCTGAAAGATGGGAAATAAATGAGGTGAACCTGAAAAATGTCCTAGCATACTGCTTTGAGAGTTTCCAGACTTCAGCACAGAGATGGGGAACTGAGGCAGAGTCCAGCAAACTCTTAGTCCCAGAAAAGATAGAACTGAGAATCCAGGGAGACCAAGGGAGCTA
Organism: Hippopotamus amphibius kiboko; assembly: GCF_030028045.1. Taxonomy (NCBI): domain Eukaryota; kingdom Metazoa; phylum Chordata; class Mammalia; order Artiodactyla; family Hippopotamidae; genus Hippopotamus; species Hippopotamus amphibius. Next base: position 31,265,744 of record NC_080197.1, on the reverse strand, counting down.
GACTTTATAGGATGGAGTCTCACAAAGGAGAGAGGTGCACAGAAGGAGAAAGCAGAAACTTCTGGAGGGTCCCCTTGGGTATGTGAGGAAACTAACCAATGCCAGAAAGAATCATCCAAAAGAAATAAAGGGAACAGTCCTGGTGCTCACATAGAGATGAGAATAGTACCTGTTTCCAATAACTAGAATGAAAAATTCAGAGTCCATGGGACATTGGGTAGAGTACTCAGGAAGGTCCTGCTTTAGCAGAGGGGAAAAATTAGTCCCAGATTGAGTATTACTGTGGACCATCTAATAAATCATTAAAGCAAGACTCAAGAAGATCAGACTTTCCAAGTAACTTAACTGCAGCCAGGAACAAAGAAGATTTACAGGAATACAAAAATATCCACTGTCAATAAGGAAAAATTCACGTCTGTTATCCAATCACAGATTATAAGCTATACCAGATGCAGAAACAACATGGCCCAAAATGAGGAGAATAATCAATCAATTGATACAGATGTAGAATAGACACAGATGTTAGAATTAGCAGGAAAGACATTAAAAGAATTATTTTAACTGTATTTGGTATCCTCAAAATTTAAGCAGAGATATGGAAGATATAAAAAGATACAAATCAAACTTATGGAGATGAAAATTACAATGTATGAGATAAAAAATATATGGGAAGAGATTAACCACTGAAGAAACATTGCAGAAGAAAAAAATTAGTGAACTTGAAGGCATAGCAGTAAAAAATATCCAAAATGAAAAACAGAAAAAAAAAAAAATCCCTCCAAATGAAAGGATTAACAGGACAACCTCAAGCAATTTAATACTTGGGTAACTGGAGTCCCCAAAGGAAGGGCAAAGAAAAATTTGAAGAAATAATGATAAAAATTTTCTAAATGTAACGAAAACTGTAAACTCCTAGATCCAAGAAGATCAATGAATTCCAAGCACAAGAAATATGAAGAAAACTACACCAAGGCACATTATAATCAAGTTATTCATAAAAATGAATAATAAAGAAAAAAATTTAAAAGCAGCCAAAGATAAAAGAAAAGTTATGCACACAGGAATAAAGATAATGATGGTATCAGATTTCTTACTGGGAATCAAGAGAAAAGACAGTGGAGCAACATCTTAAGACAACAACAGCAACTACTACTACTATTACTATTACTACTACTACTACTACTGTTAACCTATAATTCTATACCCAGTGACAATACCTTTCAAAAATTATAAGAAATATTAAAGGATGCCCTTTAGGCATAAGAAAAATGATACCAGATGGAAATCTGAATCTATGGAAAAGAAAGAAGAGTACTAGAAATAGTTACCTCATGGGTAAATATATGATATCTTTCAGATAATTTAAATCTCTTTAAAAATCATTGTTGAAACAAATATAATATCAATGTATTTTGCATTACAGAACATACATAAAAATAAAATTCAAGATATTAGCACTAAGTAGTATAGCTGAAGGTAGATTGCAATAAGTTAAAGATGTGTACTTTAAGTCCTAAATCAATTACTAAAATAATAAAATAAAAAATTTTGTTAATAAACCAACAAAGGAGATAAAGTTGAATAATAAAAAATACCTGAATAATCTAAAAGAGTAAAAAAAAAAAGGAAAAGAACAAAAAAGAGACAGAACACATATAAAGCAAATATCAAGGTGATAGACTCAAACTTAATCATATCAATAATCACGTTAAATGTAAATGGTCTAAATATACCAATTAAAAGGCAGAGATTATCAGATCAGACAAAAACTGAGGGACTTTCCTCGTGGTGCAGTGGTTAAGAATCCACCTGCAAAAAAAAAAAAAAAAAGAATCCACCTGCAAGTGCAGGGGACATGGGTTTGATCCCTGGTCTGAGAAGATCCCACATGCTGTGGAGCAACTAAGCCCATGTGCCACAACTACTGAGCTTGTGCTCTAGAGCCTGCGAGCACAACTACTGAGCCCATGCAATGCAACTACTGAAGCTCACATGTCTAGAGCCTGTGCTCTGCAACAAGAGAAGCCACCATAATGAGAAGCCCGTGCACCACAACAAACAGTAGCCCCCACTCACTGCAACTACAGAAAGCCTGTGTGCAGCAACCAAGACCCAATGTTGCCCAAAATAAATAAAATTAAAATCAATCAGTCAATCAATCAATCAATAAAACTGTTTCCAAAAAACCCAAACAAACCTGAACTATATGCTGGCTATAAGAAATGCATGTTAAATATAAAGATACAAATAAATTAAACATAAAAGGATGGAAAAGATTTATCATACTAATACTAGTCAAAAGAAAGCTTGAATGGCTATATTACTATCAAAGTAGATTTTATGGATTCATAATAAAGGGGTCAATTAAACAAGAGGACATAAAATAATCCTATACATCTATGTACCTAATAACAGTTTTTCAAATTATATGAAGCAAGACTGATAGAACCTTAAGGAAAAATAGACAAACCCACAATAATAGTTGGTCATTCCAATACCCTTCTCTCAATAACAGAAAAAAAATAGGCAGAAAATCAGTCAGGATGTAGTAGACTCAAGCAACGCTTAACTAACTTGACCTGTTTGATATCTATAGGACACTCCATCCAACAACAACAGAATACACATTCTTCCCAAGTGCACACAAAACATTTACCAAGGTAGGCTATATTCTGGGCCATAAAATGAGTCTCAAAAGATTCAAAAGGATTCAAGTTATATAAAGTATATATTCTCCGACAATTGAATTAAATTAGAAACCAGTAATGAAAATATCCAAACTTTTTGAAACTAAGTAACAAATGGGTTAAAAAAAACTCAAAAGGGAAATTGGCAAGTATTTTTAATTAAGTGGAAATGAAAACACAACATATCACAATTTGTGATATGACCCTAAAGCAGCACTTAAGGAGAAATACATTGCACTAAAAGTCTGTTTTAGACAGAAAGAAAGGTCTTAAATAAATGATCTCAGCTTCCACTCTAGAAGACCAGAAAAAAGAGAGGAAATTAAGCCCAAAATAAGCAGAAGAGAGGAACTAATACATATCAAGGTAGAAAATAAACAATGGAGAAAATCAATGAAACCAAAATGTCCTTTTAGAAAGTCAATGAAATGGATAAAACTGTAGCCTGACTGATCAGGAAAAAAGAGAGAAGACACAAGTTGCCAATATCAGAAATGGGAATGCTGACTAGATATCTGGAGATATTGGATAGGAAATATTATAAACAATTTTATGCCAACAAATTCAATAACTTATAAGAAATGGACAAATTCCTTGAAAGGTACAAATTACCAAAGTTCATTCCAGAAAAAGTAAATAGTCTATTCTATTAAAAACATTGAATTTAAAGTTAAAATACTTGCCACAAAGAAAAGTACAGGCTCAGATGGCTTCACTGATGAATTCTACCAAACACTTAGCAAAGAAGTAATACCAATTCTACACAAACTTTTCCAAAAAGAAGAGCTGGAAATACCTCCCAACTAAATCTGTAGGCCAGTATATCAGCATACCTGATACCAAAACCAGACAAAAAAGTTACAAGAAAATTAGAGACAAATATTCATCATGAACATGCAAAAATGCTAAACAAAATTTTATTAAATTGAATCCAACAATATATTAAAAAGATAATACACCATGACCAAGTGAGGTTCATCTGGGAAACGCAGGGTTGGTTTAACATCGGAAAACCAACTGATGTAATTCATCATATTAAACTAAAAAAAAAAAATCATCTTAATAGATGCAGAAAAAGCCCTTGACAAAAATCTAATATCGATTTCTGATAAAAACTCAGTAATGAAAAATAGTAGAGAACTTCCTCAATCTGATAAAGGCATCTATGAAATGCCTAATAATCACACACACACACACACACACACACACACAATGTACATAATGGTGAAAGACTGAGTACTTTCCACCTAAGATCAGGAACAAGATATTTTAAATGTCCATCCTTGCCACTGCTACTATCAACATTGTTCTGGAAGGTCTAGCCAGTACAATCAGGCAAGAAAGATAAATAAAAGACATCTAGATTGGAGAGGAATAAATGAAAGCGTCTTTATTGCAGATGACATGATTGTCTATAAAGATAATCTGTTGGACTCTTTAAAGAGTCACTAGAACTAATAAGTGAGTTTAGCAGGGCTGTTGGCTACAGAAACAGTTATGCAAAAATTCATATTTAGATATACCATAAATAAACCTTTAGAAATTGAAATTTAAAATAGTATTTACAGTAGCATCAAAATAAATACTTAGGGATAAATCTGAACAAGCAATGTGAAAGATCTGTACTCTAAAAACTACAAAAAATTGATGAGAGAGATTGAGGAAAATCTAAATAAATGAAGACATATGCTTTGTCATGGGTTGGAAGACTCAATATTGTCAAGATGTCAAGTCTCCCAAATTGGTCTATAGATTCAAAGTAGTCCCAATAAATATCTCAGTGGGATTTTTTGTAAAAATTGACAAGTTGATGCCCAAATTCATATGGAAATGCGAAGAAAAAAGTTGCAATGAAGAAACAAAGTTGGAGCACCTATATTACCTGATTTCAAGAATTATTATAAAGCAACAGTAATCAAAACAGTGTGGTATTGGCATAAAAGCTAGACTAAGGAATCAATGGAACTGAATAGAGAGTCCAGAAATAACCCCGCATATATATATATAAAAATAATTGATTTTTTACAAAGTTCAAAAGAAATGATGTGGGAACGTATACATTGCAAATATACATGTATATTGCAAAACAAAACAAAATGTCTTGAATCTATACATCTCATCATCTACAAAAATGAATTCAAAATGGATTCTACACCTAAACATAAAACCTAAAACTACAAAACTTATAGAAGAAGGTAGAAATTTTCTGTGGCCTTGGGTTAGGTAAAGATTTTTTAGCGATGACAACAAAAACAATACACAAAAGAAAAAAACTTATAATTTGGACTTTATCAAAATTAAAAACTTGTGCTCTTCAAAAACAGTTAAGAGAATGAAAAGATAAGCCACGTTCTGGGAAAAATTTTTTGCAAAATATTTATCTGACTTTTATCCACAGTATATAAAGAACTCCCACAATGCAGTAATTAAAAAATAACCCAATAAAAAAGGATGTGGAAAAACACTTCACCAAAAAAAAAAAAAAAAAAGATGGCAAAAAAGCATATGAAAAGATGTTCAACATCATAGTCATTAGGGATATGCAAATTAAGACCATAATGCGATACCACTACACACCTATTAGAATGGCTAACATTAAAAAGAGAGATTGGACTTCCCTTTGGGCGCAGTGGTTAAGAATCCACCTGCCAATGCAGGGGACACAGGTTTGAGCCCTGGTCTGGGAAGATCCCACATGCTGCAGAGCAACCAAGCCTGTGTGCCATAACTACCGAGCCTGTGCTCTAGAGTCCTCGAGCCACAACTAATGAGCCCGAGTGCTGCAACTACTGAAGCCCATGTGCCTAGAGCCTGTGCTCCGCAACAAGAGAAGTCATCGTAATGAGAAGGCTGTGCACCACAACGAAGGCTCTCCACAACTAGAGAAAATCCTGTGCACAGCAATGAAGACCCAACACAGCCAAAAATAAATAAATTAATTTAAAAAAAGAGAGAGATCATTCTCATGCTGATGAGAATGTAGAGGAATTACAACTCTCATATACTGCTAGTGGGAAACGTAAAATGGTACAACCACTTTGGAAAATAGTTAAGCACTACTTATGAAGTTAAACATACACTTACTATACACATACACATATACAACCATTCCACGCCTAGTTATTTTATCCATGAGAAATGAAAGCACTTGTCCATATAAGGACTTGTACATAAATGTTTATAAAGCTTTATTTATAATAGACAAAAACTGGAAACAACCAAAAATGTCTTCTATCAAGAGATGAAGGCACATTTTGCTATATTCATGCAACGGAATACGACTCAGCAATAAAAAGAAATGAACTATTAATACACACAACAACACGGATGACACAAAAAAATTATGCTGAGCAAAAGAAGCCAGACAAAAGAAAGCACACACTGTATCATCCCAGTTATTTAAAACTCTAGAAAATGCAAACAAATCTATGATGACATAAAGCAGATCAACTGTTGCCTGAGGATGGAGGTAAGGGGAGAGGGGGAGAGATTCCAGGGGGGCATGAGGAAACTTTTGGAAATGAAGGGTACGTTCACTATCTCAACTGTGGTGACAGTTTCATCAGTGAATACATATGTCAGAACTTTTCAAATTGTATGCTTTATGCATGTTTTATTGAATATCAATTATACCTAATAAAGTTAATTTAACAATAAAGAATAAGGCAACATACTTCTAAATAGCCCATGTATTAAAAGCGAAATCATAACAAATTTAACAATCCTTGGAACTGAGTGATAATGAAAATATGAGATATAATAATGTGACATAGAGGAAAAATAGTATTTTAAAGAAATGTCTTAGCCTTAAATGATTATATTAGTAAAGAAGGTCAACAATTAATGAGCTAAACATCCAATTTAAGAAATTAGAAAAGAACAACAAAATAAACCCAAAGAACTAAGAAGGGAGATAATAAAGATAAATGTAGAATTAAGATAATGCAAAACAAACATTAGAAAAAGATTGATAAAGCTGTTGGTTAGTTTTTAGAAAAGACAAATAAAAGTAAAAATTGCTGGCAAAACTCATCAAGGAGAAAGATATGATATAAGCAATTAATCTTAGGAATGGGAAAGGTTCACAGCTAAGGATACAGCCGAAGGGCTTCCCTGGTGGTCCAGTGGTTAATAATCTGCCTTCCAACGTAGGGGACGCTGGTTTGATCTCTGGTCAGGGAACTAAGATCCCACAAGCCATGGGGCAACTAAACCTGTGTCCAACAACTACTGAGCCCATGCACCCTAGAGCCTGTGTACCACAACTAGAGAGAAGCACGCATGCCATATCAAAGAGCCTGCGTGCCGCAACTAAGATGCAACATGGTGAAATTAATAAATAAATTTTTTAAAAAAATGATACAGCAGAGATCAAAAAGATAAGAGACCAGCAGGAATGACTTTATGGTAACATATATGAAAACTTAGGCACATTGTACAAATTCCTTAAATAATATAACTCATAAAAACAGAGTAAAAAAGAAATAGAAGGCCTAAAAAGTCCTATGACCATGAAAATGTGAGTAAATGGCTTAAAAATTCTCTCCTCCTTAACCCCACAAACTAAAAACAAATTGTAACAAATTTTCAAGGAACAAATCATTACAAACTAATACAAGTTCATTCAACAAACAGTAAAAGAAAGAACATGCCCCATACTACCCATTGTCAAAATCATACTACGATGTCGTAAAAAAAGAAAATTACAAGGCAATCATGTTGAACATAAATGCAAAAATCTTAAATATTACTAACAAAGCAAACCCTGTAGCATATAAAGAAGATAGTAAATCATTACCAAGTTAGGTTTATACCAGCAGTAGTTCCGTATTAGAAAATCCATTAATGAAATTCAGTATATTAACAGTTTAAAGGAGAAAAGTATACGATCAACTCAATGCATATAGAGAAAAACAACATGTGAAATTCAACATCTGTTCATGAAAAAAACCCCAAAAACAAAAATTAAAAAACTCTCATACCAACCATTTTTAACCTGATGAAGTATAGCTACCAAATAGCTACAATTATCAACATTTTAAATGGTGAAACATTTAAAGCGTTTTCCTTAAAATAAAAAACAAGCCAAGACTGCCCATTATCACTGCTTATTTTCTCAAGGTTGTACTTGAGGTTTTGGTCAGTGTAGTAATGTAAGAAAAATAAAATGCATGAGTATTGGATAGGAAAAACAAAATAGTCATTTTTTTATGTCTGTCTCTATAGAAAAAACAAATCTAAAGACAAAGGTCTACACACAAATATCAATCGTATTTCTCTATACTATCAACAAAGACTTAGAAAACATAGCAGAAGATATAATTTACAGTAACAACAAAAGATAAATTGTACCTAGAAATAAGCTACCCATAAAAGTGAAAGGTTCATTCCCTCACCTCTTCAAGTCCTTCCTCAAAAATCTACCTTCTTAATTTGGTCTACTGTGACCACTTCATTTAAAATCATACCTCCTCCACTCCCATATTCCTGATCAGTTTTATTTTTCTCTATTTTTTCCCACCTGTCAGCTTCTAACATACTTATAATTGTTGTTTATTGCCCATCTCCCATTGCCTTCTCCCTCCATGAATATGGATATTTTTGTCTGCTTTGTTTGCTGTGGTACTCCTAGAACCTAGAACAGTGCTTAGTAGATGCTCAATAAATATTTATTCAATGAGTGAATAAATGAAAACAATAAGTGTATGTGGCCTTCACTGAGAAAATTAATTGAGAAAATTATAAACATTTATTGAAAGGCTTTAAAGAAGATCTATATAAATGGAGAGAGAAGCCATATTCATGGATAGGAAGACTCAGTAGCATGAAGATGTGAATTCTCCTCCAAAGTGATTATAAGTTAACTGTACAAAACCCCCAAAGGTGTGTGTGTGAGTGTGTGTGTGTGTGTAGTGTGGAACTTTCCATATGGATTCTAAAGTTTATATGGAGACACAAATGGCCAAAATAGTCAGTTCTTCCCTGAAGAACAAGAGAAGATGGAGGATTTACCTTACATGCTTGTCTATATCATTATTATATAGATATAGTGATTCAAACAATGCCATGTTAGCACAGAGATTATCAAATAGATCAAGAGAATAAAATATAGAGTCTAGAAATGGACACACAAATAGAAGGAAACGATTTAGGACACAGGTGGTACTAAAGCTCAGTAAGAAAGGATGAGCTATTTAATACATGATACTAGAAATAATTAGTAATTCATACATAAAAGTAATTTCACTGACACCTTGATTCACACCCTGCCCCCAAATTAGCTCCACATGAATTACTAACCTAAATATAAAAGGAAAAACTGTGAAATCTTTAGAAGAAAATATAGGAGAGTATCTTTATGACTCAGCATAGAGAAAGATTTCTTAAATAAAATGCAGAATGAAATCCATGAGGAAAATATTGATAAATTCAACTACTTTGCGATACTTGATATACACTTCCCAAAGGATCAGTATCTAGGATCTATAAAGAATCATTAAAATCAATCATAATTCCTGGTGATCAGTATCAATGTAAATCGATAATTCTTCCAACACAGTCTTCTCTCCATTCCTTGAGTATCTCTCCTCCAATGGCCTTGTCTCTGCCCTCCCTTGGTCACACATTACCAATAAATGCAATTTCCAAATAATCCTATCTGCAGACAACCCACTCCCTAACCACCAGCTCCACCCCCTTACAGTACCTCAACTCCAGAAATTCTTCGGCCCCATCAGAACCTATGTTCCATTCATCCTGCCTTCTCTTCACTCTCCTACACTCCTTTCCCTTCTGAGCTTAAATTCCTCGTTCCATTTTTGTAAACACCCCTTGCTTACACTCTTCACTCTCTTGCCCTCTCGTGTTTCATCGTATTCACATAGCAAATCCCTAACTGTGGCTATATGCAACCACTCATCGGTTCTGCACCTGCGCTTGTACAACTCAGCAAGGCTGGGGAAATTGGTCACTTTCAATTGATGACCACAGGGGATTCCCTGGTGGTCCAGTGGTTAGGACTTGGTGCTTTCACTGCCATGGCCCCGGGTTCAATCCCTGGTTGGGGAACTAAGACCCTGCAAGCTGTGTGGCATGGCCCAAAATACATAAATTTTATAATTAATTTATGACAACAAATCTTAGGTGGGCCCTTAGGGTCACCTGGCAATCACAGAACATTTCCGTGGTCCACTCACTCTCCTGGACAACTATTTCATGCCCCAGTGTCTCCCTCTCCATCCTCATCCTCAACTGTTGACCTTGCTTTCTATTTCACTGAGAAAACAAAGCAATCAGAAAAGAACGTCTGCAAGCTCCTATTTGGATATACCCATTTACCCACTTCCATGCCCAGGTTCTCTGTCTTCCCTGTTGTCTCCATGGATAACTGTCTGTGCTCCCAGATAAAACCAGTCCTCCACCTGTGCAGGAGACCCCCTGCCCTTTGTTGACTAGAGGACATTGCTTCAGCAATTCTCCCTTCTAATTCTTGCATCAAATTTTCCATTTCCTACTGGGTTTTTGTCATCAGCATCTGAACAAGCTATATATTTTTTTCTTGGCCTTACACTGTGCTCGTGTCACCGCCCTGTTTGAGTGAAAATCCAGAGTTCCTCTAGTCACTGTCTCTAATCTCTCTTCTCCCATTCGCTCTTAGACGTACTCCTATCAGAATTCTGCCCCTTTTGCCACTGAAATAGCCCCTGTTGAGGTCACCAATGTCCCCCACATTGCTAAATCTAATGGTTAATTCTTAGTCTTTTTTATCATAACCATGAGCAGCATTTGATGCAGTTGACTATTGCCTCGTTTCGGAATAATTTTTCTATCGAGGCTTCTGGGACTCCACTCCCCTGATTTTCCTTCTACTTTACTGGTAGCTGCTTCTCATTCTCCTTTGCTGGGTCCACATCTCCACGGCCTCTCAACACTGGACACCCCAGAATGCAGTTCTTGGACCTCTTTTATTTTCTTTCAACACTCATTCCCTCAATGATTTCATTCATTCAAATCTACATCTGTAGCCTGGACCTTCCGCTTGAGATCCACACTCATGTGTTCAACTGTTTTTCAATGTCTCAACCTGGAGGTTTAGCAAGAATTGTAAATGTCATACATCCAAAACCAAACTCCTGATCTTCCTCCTCCCAAACCTGCTTCTCCTGAAATCTCCCCCTTCTCAGTAAATAGGAGCTCCATCCCTGAAAATTGCTCAGGTCAGAAACCTTGGATCCATCCTTGACTTCTCTCGCCCTGTCACCTTGTCTCTCCTTCCACCACAAATCCTGTCAGTTCTGCCTATGAAGTGTACCCAGAATCCAACCACTTCTTACAACCTCCTCTGTAACATCCCGTCTGTCACAGCCTCCATCACCTCTCCTGGATAACTGTGATGGTTTCCTAACTCATCTCCCTGCCCCCATCCTTGCTTCTTGCAGGCCATCTTCACCACAGGAACTAGAGTTAAAAACTTGTCAAAATATAAATCAGGTCATATCATTCTTCTCAAACATCCCCACTGGCTTCCATGTCATCCAGAATAAAAGCCAAAGTCCTTACAATGGTCTACAAGAATGGCCTGCATGCAACCTATAAGGCCCTGCGTGTTCTGGCTTTCCTCCTGCCCCACGCACTGTCTCTCTGTCTCCTACTGTTCCCCTCATTCCAGTCACCTGGGCCTTCTTGGTGTTCCTAAAACACAACAGGTACACTCTTGCCAAGAACATTCTTCTCCTGGACTCATACTTGGCTAGCTCCTTTACTTCCTTCAGGTCTTGGCTCGTGTCATCTTTTTCAGCGAGGCCTTCCTTAAATACTCTAAAATTGCAATGGCCCCTTCCTGAGCACTCTCTGATCTTTCCTGAGGGCTTTCTTTTTCTCCTTAGCTGTTATCACCATCTAACATGCTGTATATTTTATTCATTCAGTTAGTTTACATCTATCTCTCCTACTAGATTGTAAACGCATCAACACAAGGCTTTTTGTCTACGTTGGTCACTGCTTAAACCACAGCATATAGAAGAGACCCTGGCACACAGCAGATGTTAAAAAATTATTTGCTGAATGAATAAACAACATACTAATTGGCCAAAATACGGCAACAGGCATTCTCAAAATAGCTGGTACGAATATCAATTGGTATAATCTCTACAGAGGACAAACTGGCAATAACTATCAAAAGTACAAATGCACAGAAATTTCTCCTTTGATCCAGAAACTCTGCTTCTAGTAACATCCTTCATATAAATTCACACACGTAATAAGTGACACATGGACACAGTAATTCACTGCAGCATATTTTATCCCTGAAAAAGAATGAAAACAGACAAAATGTCCAGCCATAGAGACTAAAGAAATTATAGTCCATCTATACAATGGAATATGTTGCAGTAGAAAAGAGAATAAGGAGACTGCTTGTGTCTGCATTTTCCTGCACAGACTATCTCAGGGAAGATATCCATGAAACTGGTAACAATGCTTGCTTATTTGGAGGGCAATGGATGGGTCAGAGGCAGAGGTGGGAGACTGCTGTCAACCCTTTTCAACCTGAATTTTAGTACATTATGAATGGTTTATCTGTTAAAAGGAGAACAAGGCAGGGTTTATGTTCCAATACAGAATGGCTTTTAAGATATATTGTTGCAAATAAAAAGGTAAGCACAAAAGACTGTGTCAAGTATGCTATATACAGGGGTAGGGAAGACAACTTTTCATTATTTACTCTTCTATACCTTTCAAATTTCGTACCTTATATATGCATTTCCTATTTAAAAAGAAATAAAATAATTTAAAAAAATCATGGTGGGAGAAGGCATTTTCACATGCATCACCTTGACAATCCTGTGACTGAAACTCACCAAGTATTTCCCTATTTTTCAAACAAAGGACATGGACAATCGGAGAAGTCAGACAATCAGAGGAGGCGCCAGGACGAGAGCCTGCTTTCCCTGCCAAGCCCTGCCAGCCCCTCCAGCCCGGCGGCCTCTACACCCTCCAGCCCTGCCCTCTGTGGCTCCTTCCCTCACCGAGCACAACCCCTAAGCGCAGCCCCAGAAAGTCTGCCACCAGGGGCTTCACTCAGGGGACCATTTCTCTCTGCTCAGAGCCGCCGGCAGGGTGGTGGGTGCCACCGTGCTCTGTGGCTGATCCCAGCCTGCCCTGGCCTTGCAGCTGCCAGGCACCCCCTGCCCCGCCCCATGTGTACCTGTCGATGATGACGGGGTCTGAGGGAGTCTCATTCCGGTTGCCACAGCTCTTCCGGTCACAGCACCGGCTGAAGGAAAGATGAGGAGGGGGGTGAAGGAGTGGGAGATTACAGCATGGGGCGTGTGTCTGTGTGTGTGTGTGCCTGGCTCCGGGCTGAGGATGCTGATGTCCTGTCTCTGAGTATGGAATCTCTGGGCCAGAGGCGTTCACTCCCAGGGGTCTGGGGGTGAAAGGCGGTGAGGGTCCTACACAAGGACCCGGAGAGCCCAGCCCTGGGGAGAAGGTTGGCCAGGAAACCTTTGTCCCAAAGGCATGCTGCTCCCAGAGGATCCAGAAAAGGACAGGCTGCTGACCACCTACTCTCTCTGTACACTTGTTATACATATAGAAAAGGGCTCCCATTGCAAGCAGGCACCTCATGAATTATCACAAAGTGAGCCCACTCATGTAACCAGCACCCAGACCAAGAAATACCACGTGACCAGCACCCCAGAAGCCCCCTCATGCCCCCTCCTGGTCACTGCCCTTCCCAAGGGTGGCCAGTGCCCCAGCCAGGTTTTTGAAGACGATTTTTCCTTTCCATGTATGAGGAGCTGCCTCGGAGGACCCTGTCTGACGGACACCTCCTGGGGAGCCCTTGCCCAGAACTGCCAAGCTCCGGGGTAATGGGGAAGGGCAGCCAAGCGCTGTGCTCCCACTTCCCTCATCCCGCCCGCCCAGGGGTGCCCTGAAGTTCACATGAGAGGCAGCGAAGTTTCCTCCTGCGGCTCCTGAGCCAATCCAGGGGCCCAGGCCCTGCCCCCACCTCCCAGCCAGCCCTCCCCAGAGCTTTATTAGTTGAGCTTCCCAGTGGCGGCAGGAGGCCTCTCTTACAAAAACACTCGGAGAAGCCACATAAACAGGCCAGGCTAATGGGGCCTCAAGGACCCTCTCCTCAGCCAGCACTGTGCCCAGGGGCCTCACTCTTCCCTCACCACCACCGCCACCCGGCTTCCCGGGGGAGCAGTGGGGAGGGGATTGGTGGCAGTGGTAGGGGGTGGGGCCAAGAGGCCAGGTGCCGGTGACCCAGCCCTTCTCACCTGCACATGATCTCGTGGGTGAGTAGCACACGGCACATTTCGGGGTTCTTGTCCTGCCCCTCGTAGATGATGGCCTGGGGAGGGGGAAGTGCTCAGGCTCAAGGGGAAGGAGGCGCCTCTCAAGGCCAGGTGAGGGGCAGGTGGGCCCTGCTCCTAGAGAAGAACAAGCCCTCCAACTCTCTCTGGGGCTCCAGGAGTGCAAAGGGGGAGCTGGGAACCTGGCTCCCCAAACCACTACCACCATCAGAATGGGCAAGAGTGGTGTGAGGTCTACAGATTCTGTCTGTCCACAGGCAGCTCTTTCTGGAGCCAGCTCTGCTCGGGGGCAGGGAGGTCCCCAAATCCCCATGACCAAGGTCAGGCTGTAGGGGGTGGTGGACACACTCCAACCTCCACGGTTCTCACAAGCATTGTCCTTCCAGGCTGTCCTGCCGGCTCCCCAACCCTCTCCCCATCCCTATCACCTCTGTAGGCCAGGCCAGTGGTTCCCTCTCGGACTGTTGGATCAGTCACCCCGCGCCCGCCCCAGTCCTCCAGCCTCTCCTCAGCCCTGAAGCAAGGAGTGAGCTTCCCAAACCACACATTTGGCTTTCACCTTATAACCGCTGGGCCTCGCAGCCATCCCTCATTTGTGGGCCCCTCTCTCTCTGGACATCCTCCATTCCCTTCCACACTTGTCGGCCATGCAATCCCACTTTCCACTGCCTGGTCTGCCTTCCACATCATGGTGACCACAGGCTTCCTAAAAATGCACCACTTCTTCCTCTGCCCTGGGCTTCGGTGGAGGCTGCTGGAAGACTGCCTGTGCGGGAAAGGCCAAGTCTCCACTTTGAGTTGCAGGCCACTGGTTTTCACGTCTGAGTCTCAGCCCTGCTCCTTACCAGCGCACACAGCTTCGTGAAAAGCCTAAGGCCTGGGGCCCTGCGGCTGCACAGTCCATCAGGGCTGACCCAGGTTTCAGTTGCCCTGAGCTCCTCGCGCTGGCCGCTGAAGCTCCTGCTTTTGTCTTTTCAAGTCAGCAAGGTGCTGAGGGCCTGCAGTGGAAGCTCTGGGGCTGCACACAGTCCCCTCTACTGGACCAGTGTACAGTGGTCCCCCAGCGGCAGATAGTGTTAGCTGCTAAGGGCTTTCTCTTGAGAACTGCTCTCAGCAGATAGGAGCTGCTTCCCCTGAAAACGTCTGGAAGGTTACACTTTCCCCTTGGGAGTGGTCCCCAGCCAGTTACTGACCAATACAGGGGACAGAATCCTGGCTTCCTTGCCTCAAGGGGGAACAACTCTGGTGCCATTCTTTTTCCGGGGCTCCCTGTGGATCCGGCTGAGGCTAGACTCCAGCTGAGGCCACATCCTTGCTGAGCATCCCCTGCTTCGTCTTGCTTCTCCCCCTTCCTCTTCTGAGAGTTTCTCCCCTCCTCCTCTATAAACCATGTGCACTGAATCCCTGTCTAGGCTGAACCTCTAAGTAACAGGACCTAAGACAAAGTCGTTGTACAAATATTGTCTTTTTCTCGTCTAGAGGGCAAAAGCCACACATCCTCCTCCTGTGGACTGCAGTGAGAACTGTGGGGAGCTAGACTGGTGAGGATGAAGGGCATGGGGGAGGTGGGGGCAGGGACAAGGATGCTCGCTCAGACCACAGGGGAGATGGGGGTCACAGAAGGGGCTGGACAGGCCTGAGTATCCCCTGGGCTGGCTCACCTGCTTGGACATGGAGTCGATGAGACGCACGTAGAGGTCCTGTTCTGTCCGAAGTCCTAAGGGTGGGAAGGCGGAGAGGGCTTGCAGTTTGGGGAGCCCCTGTGGCTTCTGATGACTGAACACACTCCACACCCTCCCCAGCTGGAGCCAGGCCCCCTCCACCCTGACAGTGGGGCACCATCTGTCACATGGTGCTGTGGTACCCAGTGGGCGGTGGGCTTCACTCACCGTTGTTATATACAAGCCGGAGGCGATAATGGATCCCGTTGTTTGTCTTTTCGGCCCCAGGCTCCTGCAGGGACAAGATAGGGAGGATGCTTGGTGTTCCTGGGGATCCTCCAGCCACCCCTCTCCCCTTCACTCCCTTCCCACCCAACCTTCCTCCTTAACCCCCTCCCTCCCATCCATTCACCACCCCCTTCTCCGCCCCTCCACCACTTATCCATCATCTGCTTCAGGGGTTACCTGAAACCCTCCCCATCCCCGCCCCCACCCCGCTCCTTCCCTGAGAGCCCACAAGCCTCTCACTCGGTCCTTCTCCACAAAGTCGATGAAGGCTGTGCGCTCCACCTCCACCGGCTGCCCCTGCCGGTCATACATGGCCAGCACGAAGTGGAAGAAGTTGGATTTCCTGAGGTTGGAGGGGGGCTGCTTCTCAAAATGTGCTCGTGCCAGGCCCACGCCACTGTGGGGAGGAAAGCTGCTGGGCAACCACCGGAAGTGCCCTCCAAAGAGAAAGACCCCGTCACCTCTGACCAGGTAGGTGGGCTGGCCAAGACTTGGCTCTGATGTGTCAAAAGTTTGGGCAAGAAATTGGACAGGTCCATTCCATCCTTGCCAGGCCATCTCTGTTCCAGAGAGGCCTCCCAGCCCTGCGGTCAGCCCAGCCTGCTCCCATGGGAATAAGCAGCACAACAGGTGGCAACAGAGGCATCCCTGGCAGACTCCTCCCCCAGACTTTTCCCTGGGCCCCACATTTTGGAAGGCTGATCTCTAAAACCAAATGAACAAGCAACCCATCATACTGACCAGAGGCTCCTGCGATTGCCATTTGGGGCATCAAGGGGCAGCTGGGAGGTTTTGGAATGAATATCCCACTGTACCCCAGCTCACGGCTGTGTGCGTGAGCCTACGGCAGTGCCTGGGACATGATGAAGCCCATCAGACTCTCAGAGACATCGAACTGGCTCAGGGCCACTAGTCTGCCCGGCCTGGACCCTGGGCTATGGCTGAAGGTGGGGATGTCCTCCCCAGGTGTAGGGGGACCTGCCTCCATGCTTTCTGGAAGACACCACTGGCTCCCTTGGGCAGAAGGATCTTCTGATCCGGACTTGCTTTCTCCTGGCTCATCAGAAACCAGTCCCAGAAGCAAAACCAGGGTGAGAGCTGGAGGTGGAGAAGAACCAAGGCCCTATTCACCAAATATTTCCTGAACCCCAATGATGTACCAAGCACTGGCCACACGGTACCACATGGGCCAGACTGAAACACCTGGTAGGAGAGGGAAGACAGATACAGAGAGCTGTGACACAAGACAGAGTGGTGGGTGCGCCCTAAGAGATGTTACTATATAAAAAAAGATAATATCAAATGAAAAAAGATTAATTCTTTCTGTGTGAGATGAAGGGAAGACTTCACGGAGATGGTAGCTTCCCCCTGGTCTTTGAGGAATGATAAGAGCTCAACAGGGGCAGGAGGCAAAAGGGCAGAACTAACAGCATAAGAAATGGCTGTAGGTGTGAAGGTTAGTGTCACTGGACCACAGATTTCAAAGAGTGAAGTGCCAGAGGAAAAGTGTGCATTGGAAGTGCCAGACTACGGCAGGCACAAAAGCCAGGCCGTGGAGTTTAGACTTTCTTCTCTGGGCCAAGGTCTTCCAAAGTGCATTCTTTAGCTCTCTCATGGCTCCAGATCGTCGTTTGGTAAACGAGAGCTGTAGCCACAACTGCTGGGAAATGCACTTCATAGCATACACGAGTGTATGTGGGGGGCCCCGGGACAACCTCCAGCAATGGACCCTTCTTGGCCTACTCAAGCCAGTGCTCCCTATGTGTGGTAGCCAGCCTCCAGGATGGTTCCCCACAATCTCTGCCTCCTGGCAGTCAGGTCCTTGTATAGTCCCCTCTCATACTGTATCAGGATTGGTCTGTGTGGCACAAGAGATGGCCTACGATTTCCAAGGTTAGGTCATACAAGACACATGGCTTCTGCCTTGTTCACTCTCTTGGATCAGTCACTCAGGGGGAAGCTGGCTGCCGGATCATGACAATACTCAAGCAGCCCTATGGAAGGTCCACATGGAGAAGAACCGAGCCCTCCTGCCAAGAGCTGGCACTAACTGATCAGCTGCGTGAGGTCCACCAGTCCCAGTCAAGCCGTCAGATCAATGAAGCCTCATAAGAAACCCTGAGCCAGAACTACCCAGCTATACTGCTCCCTGATTTCTAACTTTAAGAAACTGTGTGAGATAATGAATGTTGTTTTACACGGCTGAGTTTGGGGGTGATTTTTTTTTTGTATGTGGCAATAGATAATTAACACACCATGCTTACTTGATTACAGAGCATTTTGTTGAAGGGATGTGATTTGGGAAGCATGACTAAAGGCCACCAGAAGGCTCTGAAGTCAGGCAGGACTTAGAAGATGCTGCAGGCAGGGAGGGCACAGTATGGTTGAAAAGTGAGAGGCTGCTGCAGGGATGCAGAGGCGAGGATGAGGATGGTGGAATTGCCTTGAGAGCCATTTAGACCAGAGTCCCATCATGGACATGCCACTGTGATGTCTACCATACTCATCGCGACTTAATATTTTTCTCCATGTAATTTTAAATCAACTTACTCTTCCTTGGCTTCATGCGAAGCCATAATATCTGAAATGCCATGGGCTTGAGAAGCCTGTTGTGTTTTCACTTCTACATAAACAATAAAATGAAAATTGTTCCTCCTCCTGAAAGCCTGTTTGGGAGCCTCAGTGGCCCATGTGAAATGCTGATTTTGGAGGCAGAAGTGACGGGTCTTGCTTATCCCCCTTCAAGGTGAGGAGGCGGCCACCAACACCTTCTCTTCCCCACCAAAGGTTATATCTACGGGCTCCTTCCTCCAGGATCGTCCTCCTCTCTCTTTCCTTGGTGTCCCTCCCTTTTCCTCAGCCTCAGGCTGACAGTCCTTTCACGTCCAGGCCTTGACCCTCCCGCTTCCCACTTGCCAAGAGGCAGGGAGGCGGGAAGATGGTTTTGATCACAGCAGGCCACTGATTACTGCTGATGAATATGCTAATGAGGCAGCAACACTGACTCCTCCCTCCGGCCCCCAGGACCAGCTTAGGGGGAGTGAGGTTCCCCAGGGACAGTTCCAGGACCACCTGGGGGGAGATGAGGCCAGAAGGGAGTGGGCTGTGGGAGCATCCCAGATCACTCTGCCCTTTATTCTGTCATGTAGCCCAAGAAAGGTGCCGGGAAGGCTCTCAGACAGTGGGGAGAGAGGGCATAGAGAAAGAAAGAGGCCTTAACAGAGGAAGGGTGGAGGCTGAGCAAGAATACGGTCCCCTGGACCCCTCAACATACCCTATCTACACGGACATTCCTGCACTTCTCAGTCGAAGGGTCAGTCAGTGATGCTGAACTTCCTCTCCCATCCATCCCTCTTGGCAAATACCAGTCAGTTCCGGGTCATGGCTGCCTGCTGGCTCCTGCCAGGCTCCTAAGGACCAGAACTGGGAAGTCTGCCCTAAGCCCCAAGACAAGCTCCCTTCACAGGGCCTGCCCTCTCAGTGGGAGGGGATTCCCAGGGAGAGAGGTTGGGGGCACCCAGGAAGGGGAAAGGGAGCAGGTACCCCTGCCTGGGGTCTGTGGACCAGTATCCAGTGCTGCCAGCTGCAGGGCATCGAGGGCCTGCACTGTCCTACCCCACAGTGGGATCAGGCTCCATCCCACTTCCCTTGGGGCAGCCCAGCATCATCCCCTGTTCTCCACCTTGCTAGTGGGTCTGAGGCACAATCACACATCCGTGAAATCAACGGGACAGAGGTGGCCAGTTTATAGCTCTGGGACAGGAATCACTATCACGGATGACAGCAGAACACCATGAGCCCAAGCAGACCAGGAGAGAACGGCAGAATGGGCAAGACCCCTGCTGGGCATGCCCAGGACTGCTCCTGGTCTGGGAATGTCTCCAGGTTACCCAGTTCATACCCCTGCGGGACATGTGAGAAGACCAAGGTGAAACAGAAAAGGTTTTGGTTTAAAGAAATCCTCCTATTTCCTATGAACACAGAGAATGACATGAGGATTAGCATAGCAGCCAGAGTGCCAGATGCAGGTCTGTCTGGATGGTGCCTTCCTTCTCCTGGTTCCCCCAGGCACCTCCACCACCTACCTGCCCGTGCAGTGGTTGACCAATTAGCATCCCTGAGCAGAGCTGCAAGCCCCAAAGGGAGAGGGTGCAGGAGTCTGGTGGTGGGGGAGACTTCTTCTCGTCTCCCCTTGGGAAGAGCTAATGCTCTTGTAATGAGAAAACAAACCAAGATTAAAAAAAGAGACACAGAAATATGCTCAAACAGCTCAGAAGACAGACCCCAGCCAAGGAGAGGTCTGAGAGGCCTGCTGGGGCACCTTGTGAGCAGACCTGTGCTCGCACACTAGCTTAGAGGCAGAGATGTGGATGAAGGCCAAGGTCTCTGATTCTGTGGTCTCCAAAGTGGGGTTGCCCAAGACACCCACTGGGGTGTGGGGAGAAACCACAAGGATGTCACTGATAGGAATCCTTTATCTAAAAGAAAGAAGGGAGGCAGGAGGAGAGCCCCAGAAGTCTGGAGGGGCAAGTGTTTTATCTGAGTTTCCCCGAAAGCAGACCCTGACACGAGGATTCAAATGTGAACACTTTATATGGGAGGTGATTCCTGGTGGGGGTGGGGAGTGAGAGAGAGAAGGAATGGAAGTCCCTAACGGGTGCATTATCTGCAAGTTACTACAGCAGGCAGCTGCAGCTCAGCCCCCAGGGAGCTCTAGGAACAAGTCTGCTTTCAGTTACCCTGCCAAGGGCTGGACAAGGAAGCTGGGGTCTTTATCTGCCTACTCCAGTCAGTCACTGGCTCAGGGCTTCCGTCATTTCTCAGCTTCTGGCCTCGTGTGCAGGTGATGCGGGCAGGGGACGTAGACCCTTTCTCAAGAGTCCCCAGGGGACTTGGGTAGGGCAGCAACTCCCAGCCATCCAGAGGCCTGCGGTGTGACGGAAGCCAGCAAAGCTACAGCCCAGACAACGCACGAGAACTGCCTCACCTGGTACGTGGATTGCTGGAGCCTATAATTCAGAAACGTCTCATTCACTTAGCACGATGAGCGCACAAAGCATGCCACATACGTGCCTTTGGCAGATAAATGCAGCTGAGTGATGAAAACAGCCACATTAACTACTTTTGTAAGATTCCAAAATGATTTACACATCTCCTTGCTTTCTTAAAAAGATTGTTTTCAATGAAATGTTCAAAACATTTTCCTATCAACCTCGAAGGGTGCTGAGGTGGTGGAGCATTTGCTCTGGTACTAAACAGCCCGGATAGGGGAGAAGAAAGTGCTCCTTTTCATATTTCCACCAGGACCCACTCACTCCCTTCCCATCTTCTGTTCTGAAATAGCCCCCAAGTTAAAGGAGACGGTGACAGAAACGCTTTGGTGTGCACAGCTCTGTTTTGGTTGGAGGACATCCAAGCATGGGTGTGTGTGTGGGCTTCCTGAGTACCGTGCTGGGAATCCAGGTTAAAGTTGACACCAAGGGAAACCTGACCTTCACAGCCTGAGTTATGCATGTGACCTGTGCTTCAGAGTACAGGGGGGATGCATATGGGGACATCTGGGGGCCGCAGAGTTGTCTGGCTGCTATTGCTTGGGGCACCCAGGGGTTCCCAGAGATGCTCCTTTGCGAGGCTGAGCAGGACGCCCCAGGAACCTTCTCGCAGCAGCTGGACCTCACCACAGCTGTCTAGGATAGACGACACCTCCCTCACAGGCCATCTCTGCTCTTGACTCAGAAGGCCATTCGTAAGTCTTTACATCCTTGGTTACGTGCCTATTGTAAGTACAAGCCATTTAAAACAAGCATCGCAAATTCCACAGAGGACAATGGCCTAGACCGGAGCTTTGGCCTGCCCTCAGAGGCACCCTCAGGCCTTCTGTCTCCCTCCCGCCCCCCCCCCCCCCCCCCCCACCAAATCCTAACTCTTGTCCACCTTGGAGCCCAAGGTTCTAAGCAGTGCCTTGGCTTGGGCCTGATCCATCTTGGAATCTGGGATGCTGGGGAAATGGGAAGCTCTGAGGTCATCAGCGGGGGTGGGGGGGGGCTCCTTTTTGATTCCCCCTCCACCCAGGAGGTGGGAGGAGTAAAGGTATATCTCCTGCATCTCATCCTTTGTCTCAGATTTCCCTAATGTCTCTGCTAAATGGAGCTCTTCTTTCCCCCATCTTGGCATGGCTGCATAAGTCCCCCCTTCCTCTCTGCTGCATCCTCTCTTCCTCCAAGCATCCCACTGGCCCCGGCTCTCCCTGCAGGCATCCTTTGGTTCCCTGGGACTGCTGCTAATCATTAAGCTGGGCCTGGCATTCCTGGGCCCAGCCAAGATCTACTGGCCTAGCCCTGCTCAGAGCCTGGGAAGATAAAAGCAGTGGGTCACAGGGGCAAGCCCACACCCACAATGTGACAGTGTGGGCAGAAGGAGGTGCCTAGAGGCAGCTGCCCAGAGCCTGTGTCTAGAAGGGCCTACAGGAGATGAGGCTTTGGGGCTTCTTCATATCCCCTGCTCCCACTACCCCAGCAGGGGCTCTGCTCACCTGCCCCAGGAAATTATCTCAGTTACCAGCTCCCTGGACGAGGGGGGAAGGGGAGGGATCTCACCAGCCAGCTCTCCCACACTTCCTCTTGCTCTCAATTCTACCTAAAGACTGTCCACCCTGCTTCTCTCCGCCCACCCCCTCGCCACCCACCCACAGGCCTGCCTGCCAGGTCCCAGGCTGAGGAACGGCTATTAATTATTAAAGCAAACAAAAGCATTTCCTAGCAGGGAGGCTAGCCTGCAGCTGCTTACAGGAAAGCCAGCCCCAGCTGGCTTCCCTCTCAGGGCCCTGCTAGTGTTCTGGGACCAGCTCAAGGGGGAGGGCTAGCCTGGGTCCTCCAGGAGTCTCCCCACGCTGGGAGTCACATCAGAAGGAGAGGAGAACTGCTTCTGTGTCAGGGTAGGGACAGTCGCAGCAATGGCCAGGGGTCCTTGTGCAGAGTTTCCCATTAGGAAGACCCTGCCGGCCCAATGCTCTAGCCTTCCCTATCACCTCCAGCGCATGGTATGCGGCCTCTTTTTTCTCCCTACCCCTCTTTCACTCAGAACTTTCCTTCCTGTTGGCAGACCCTCCCTCACTGATATCAGACCCTCCCTCCCTTCTGGGCCTTCTCCTTCTCCAACTTCCGAAAAACCTTGGCACTGGAAAACTGGGCAGCAGCAGCTGCTCCAGTGCCTGGTTCCTGGGCTCAGGTAGATCACCAATGTGAACAGGGGAGCCCAACAAAAATGGACTTGGTAACCTTCTAACACTCACTCCTGCTCCCTTCAGCAGATACTCATTACCCCCTACTGATGGCTCGAGCCTGGTGCTGTGGACACAAGGATGAACGAGCCACCATCCGTGCCCTAAAGGAAGGTGTAGGCTGGCAGGGCAAGGAAGCCCGGGACAGACAGGGCACAGCTGACTCTGGCCTGTGACAAACATCCTTAGACAGCACTAAGAACCGCTCCCCTGGGCTGGGTGGGAGGACACAGAGAGAGAAGGCGCTGGGGGACGGGTTCCAGAGGTTGTAAGATTTTATTCAGTGGGTGTGTGGGTGCTGGGAGCCAGGAAACTGTTTCAAGAGACATTGTTGGATGCCAAGCGTCATACAGAGATTGAGAAGAAGCTTGGGATCAGACTGTGATGGGCGTTGAAGGCTGAGGATCTGGGAGGAATGGGGGTGGGTCACTGAAGTTTTTAACTGGGGAGGGACATGATCCGAGAAAAGTTCTTTGGAAATGTCTTTTTGGCCCCCAGTGCGTGGCACATGGGTTTGGGGAGGGGTGTGGTGGGAGGCTGGGGCAGTGGGCTAGCAGGCTCAGGTGATACACTGGGGTAGGTTAACCTTCAAGCCAGGGAGGAAAGTCGTGGAGGGCAAGAGTGTGTGTCACGGTTAAGAGCTGGCCGTGGGCACTGTGATTAGGAACAGGACCCGGAGGGACCATCCAGAAGCCTTGACAAACAGGTGCCTGTGGGGTGAAGGCAAAGAGCACATCAGAGAAGCTCTCAGACCCCAAGCAGCCTTGCAGAGAGTGTCCCAGGGCAAGTTCCTCCGAGACAGAGGGAGAGGAGCCCGCGGAGGTGGGGGTGGGGGTGGGGGGCAGGGAAAGGCATTCCTGTCCTTGCTGTTTTAGGATGAAAAGACCCAAACAGAGGACTGATGGAAGATCAAGAACCAACGGGTGAGATGATGGCAGCCTCAGGAAGAATGAGAAAGGAGTATCCCCCCCCCCGCAACCTGCTCCCCTCATCAGGAGGTGCCCAGAGGCAACCAAACGTGGGGGCTCCCCATCTGGGTCCTGAGACAGAGAAGTCTCTGGACTTGGAGATAAACAGCCCAGGCCTGAAGAAATGCCTCTCTTCAAACTGGGGAAGCCTTTCTGAGTCCAGTGACGTGGCCCTGGGGACTCAGACTGGACACCTCAACCCCACTCAGGACCTCTTCCCCATGTGCAGACAACACTGCTGATGCTGGATCTCATGGGAAGAGCTCCATCCCCACACTTCCTGCACCCACACAGCCTACAAGGGCACTGCCTCCTTCCCACCGGCTCCCTCCTCATCAAACCTGCTGACAGAGACGGAGGGAAGGGTCAGAGAGAAATAAGAATCTTAAACCCCGAGGCCCCACTGGAACCCTTCATCCTCTCTTACAAGCTCTCGCCACACAGCTGGTGGTAGAGAAAAGGACAAAGAAATTGACCATCTCAAGTTAAATTAAAAACTAGGACCAACAGAAAAACAAGCCGGATACAGAACTGTATATATAACACAAGAAAAAAATATGTTAATGGGAAGATGGGAAGGAAACACACTAAAATATTGACTGTAGTTGTATTAGAGAGGTGGGGTTTTGTTTTCTATTTTCCACTGTTTTTTCTGGAATAGTTATATCACAAGTAAAAATATGGAAATTCATAGGCAAGATCCTTTCCCTTCCTGAAGAGGTGAGCTCCAGAGAGAGGCCCCGGTTCTCCCTCTGGACAGTCCTGAAAGCACAGGAGTGCAGGAACACCATTCACTTTGACCATGAAACAAGGTGTGTGTTTGTTAAGGGGTGAGTGGTGAGGTGGTATCCCCTGAACAGGACTGGGGATGTGAATGTGCGGCTGGCATCTAGATTTGGTCTGCCCTGGAAATCCCCCCAGCAGAATCCCTTCCAGCTGCTGGACAAGCAGCCGCTCAGACCTCTGGGAAGCCCAGTTCCCACCTGCCCCAGGTGTCTGCAGAGGCAGCACCTCCCTAGTCCCAGCCACTGAGAACTCCAGGTAGGATGTCTAAGCTCCCCTTCCCTTGCTCACAATTGGGGATACAAAAAGCCCGGAGCCCAGGTGTTGTGGGGGGCAGGCCAACAAGCCTTTATACTTCCTTTCCAAATCCAGGAGTCTTTTCCCCCACCCAGGCTCCCTGCCCAGACTCCTACAAAGGAGGCAGAGGGGATGGGCATGGGTGCTGGGTTCTCAGGGACCCCCTGACTCGGGTGGGACCCACTAGAAAAACACCTGGAGGGACTTGAGCGGCCCTGACCCTTCCTCAGCCCCAATCATTCCATCGAGCCAACTGCCACATCATCTCTTCCCCACTCTTCAGCCCCCCCGGCCGTTTCTCCAGCTCCGCACATCCCCATCCTCCAACTCTGAGGGATATGAGAAAGCAGAAAGGGGGCTGGGTTTCGTGCCTTTCCTGGCATAGATCCGTGGAACTGGACAAGGAGGGGCACTTAAACTTCCTGAGAAGGAGGGGTCAGCAGTTTCTTGACGGCTGGTGGCTGTGGGGCTGCGGGCAGCCGGGCGACCTCCTCCTCTAGAGCCATGGACCGCTAGGCCCGCGAGCGGTATTCAGAAATCAGAGCCGGGACATCCAGGAGCGGAGGCAGAAGCCCCGCCCCGGCCCGCCCCACATCCTCAGGAAGAAGCACAGGCGCTCAAGGCACGGTGGGCAAAAGAGCTTGCCGGGACGGTGCAGAGTTAGGGCTCCCTCCAGCTCCTCGCCCCAGCAGAAGGCGGCGCGGAGCCGTCCGACCCGAGCGCGCCGGGTTGCGTCGGAGCACTTACCTCTGCGCAGCGGTGCTGGCGTCCAGGATGCCCGCGCCCTGCATCCAGGAGCGCACCGAGCCCAGGCCGGCGGGCAGCAGCGGCTCCTCCTTCAGGTTCAGCCCGCCGCGGGGCAGAGCGTCCTGCGCGGGGAACATAAGGGCGCGCAGTCGGTGGGCGCCCCCACCGCCGGGGATCCGGTCCCGCCGAGGCTGCGGGGCGTCTCAGCTCCGCCCGCCCGACGGCACTGGGCGCCTGCCGGAGCGCTGCGCAGCGCCAGCCCCGGCCGCTCAGTGCGCGCCAGCCTCCCGGGCGCTCCCTCGGAGAAAGCGGGTCCGCGAGCGCCGGCGCCGTCCCCTCCCCTCCCGGGGCGCGGGGCGGGGAGATGGAGGGATTTCCCCGCGGCCTGAGCGCCGGCGGGCGGACTGCGCGCTGGGCGGGGAGGGCGGGGAGCGGAGCCGGCACCCGGTCCGCGCAGAGGCGCCCCAGAGGCGCGCTCTGGCGGCTGCCCAGGGCCGCGGTCGTCGGAGGCGGGGGGGGGGGGGGGGGGGGCCCGAGCGCCCGGGGAACTGCCTCAGGCGAGGCGGGGGCGCGGGGCTGCCCGCCCTTTCCCCCTCGCCGCCCCCACCTCCCGCCCGCCCGCCCGCCCGCCCGCGGCGCCGGCGCGGGGCGCTGATTACCATCCGGGAGGAGGAGGCTGCGGGCGCGGAGCTCGGCGGCGGCGGCGGCGGCGGCGACAGCGGCGGCAGCGGCGGCAGGAGCAGCAGCAGCCGCGCGTCCCGAGGAAAGGCAGGGGCAGCGCCGGGCCAGCAGACGCCTCCGCCGCCGGCGCCCCGCGCGCCCCGGCGCCCCGGCCCTGCCGCAGCCCCGGGCGGCAGCACCTGGAGCAGCAGCAGCAGCAGCCCGGCCGACTCCCCCCGGGGCCCGCTTCCCGCGCCGCCCCGCCGCGGCCGCCGCCGCCCGCCGCTCCCCGGGGCCTGGCCGCGGGCCCGGGCCATCCCGCCGCCGCCGCCGCCGCCGCCGCCGCTCCCGGGGGAGCGGGAGCCGAAGGGAGGGAGCGCGGGCGGGAGGCGGGATGGCGGGAGCGGGCGGGCCCAGGGGACTGGGGGCCGAGGGAGGCGGGGGCGGGGCGGCGCGGCCGGCCGAGGGGCGGCCAGGGACGTGACATCATCGGGGGAGGAGCGGCTGGGCCCGGGCCGCCGCGGCGGGGCGGACCCTGGCCAGTCGGTGGCCGGGGCTGGGGGCTGCGGCCTGCCCGCGGCCGCGGGAAGGAACCAGAGGGGCCAGCGCGGGCCCGGGAGGCCCGGGCAGGGAGCGGACGGGGCCGCGCGGCAGGGGAGCCCGGCCAGAGCCGGAGGAGCGAGCCGCGCTGCGCTTGGAAACCTCCGCCGCCTCCGGGTCGCCGCTGGACGCAGCCCCGGCTTCTTCTCCGCTCACCTTCGTCTCCCGAGTACCCGCCGTCCTCTCCACGCCGACGCCCTGTTCCCGCACTTGCCGCTCATTTTGACGCCTTCAAGCCTTTCCTCTCGACGTTCTTTGCTCGCCCCGGCCGTCCTCCTTGCCTTTCCTGTAACCTCGGTTTCACCTCAGCCTGGGACTCAAACCTTTCTCCCTTGGGCTGGGCCCCAGACGCGCCGGACGCTGTCCCTGCCCCTTTCCCCACCACCCCCGCACCCCCAACCCCGTCCCTAGTCCAGTCCGTGGCTTGCCCAAAACTAAAGCATTTTCCTTTCCAGCCTGTGCCTTTCAGACACCTCTTGGTTTTTGATGCAAGTTGGATACTGAGTTAGGACTCACTTCCTCTCCCTCCGCAGCCAGAGAATCTTCCCTCTCAGATTTCATTCCTCTTAGTTCCCGGCCCAGAAATCATTTAGCCCTCGACCCCAGGGCTGAGCCATTTCTGCCCCTCTCCCCACATCCTGGCCTGGTGTGTCCTGGCCAGGCTTTGAACAAGCCCAGAATGAGTCCAGCACTTTCCTGCAGAGAAGCCTGGGGGTAGCCTGTCCAGCCTGCTACTTCATCCCTGGAATATCACTTTCACGCCGCAGCTGACTCCCATCCTCTTTCGGGGGGGGGGAGGGGATGTCTCCGAGTGTGCAGTTAGTGGCCCACCCCACATGGACCCAAATGAGGGTCCCAGGGCCACTGCTGAGCCTCCTATCACCCCAGAGATACCCCCACCTCCTTTCCTGACCTCTGTCCTCTACCATTCCTTCCTCTCCACGCCCCCGTCACCATCACCTGCCTGGACTGTCACTCCCACCCAGACTTCTCAAAGTCTCAGTTTTTACCCCAGGTGAGATGATCAAAGATAGTCTCTCCTTAAGGTGGATTCTTATGCCAGTCTTTTTCTCCATCTCCTTATCTGACTCTAAATCCTTGCTCCTCCCAATGTGGTCCCTGGACCAGCAGCTTCAGCATTAAGTGGGAGCTTGTTAGAAATGCAGAATCTTAGGCCCTGTCCAGACCTGGTAAATCAGAACCTACCTTTTACCACGATCCCAGGTGATTGGCAGGCACGTTACATTTGAGAAGCAGTGCTCTAGAGAAACCCCCCAAGGCTGTTCCATACGTGCTCCACCCTGCTCTCCAATCTTCAGAGCTGCCTCTGGCTCTCTAAATTTCCAGCAGACAGCCTACCTCTTATTTCCTGGAGAGATTACAGGGAATCTTGGCAGAATCCTGCTGTCTTTCTCAGCCGTCCATGATTTTCCTCCTTTCTCAGTCTCCTTATCCATTCTCTTCTCCCCCCTGCACCCCAGAGAAGCATGTGGGCTCAGGGACCTCTTTGCTCAGTCCCATCTGATCTGTTTGAGTGTTGATCCTCCTTCTTTCCTCTGCTCAGACCTCCCCATTCTTAAAAGAACCCTCCCTTTGTCCCCGCCTCCTCCTCCTCCAACTTGTGCCCCTCCTGTTTCTGAGAAGGTCCACAGGCGCACTCCACCAAGGCTGCCTTGCCAGCCCCCCGCAAGCCACTCTTGAAGCCCTTGTGGTCTGGCTCCCTTCCAGCTCTGCTGCTGTTTGTTCCTCTCTCGGCCTCAGGCCCTCTGTCCCCACCGTGCAGCACTGGGCTCTGTGCACCCGCCTCCTCCACACACCTGGGAAGGTCGTCATGATGACCAGAGCACACCGTATCTCCTTTACCCCGGGTGTGTCCCAGCCGGCTGTGTCCTGCTCCCTTCTCCCTTTCTTCTCTCAGAGAACTCAAGCTTTCCCACAGTCTCAGAGGCCATCTTTGGGAAAATGATGTCCTAGTGTGGGCCTCTATCTGCTTCTGTCAGTCCTGAGCACCCACTGTGACAGAGCACCCACTGTGCTCTCCTGATGACAGAGCTGGCCTTGATGGTTGGGGAGGAGGGGAGCACCTGCTTCCAGGGAGTGACCCTCTCCCCGGGGTTGGGGCTGCTTCATCTCCATGTGCCCGGGCCACTTTCATGCCCATTCCCCACAAACAAGCTCTTCTTCTGGCTCCCCTGTGTCTGTCCATGGCACCTCCTCCTGACGCCCACCAGGCTTGAGCCCGGGAGCTCATCTCTGATACTTTCTTTGCCTGCCCAATAGCTACCTCTTTGTCAAGTCTTAAAGATTCTCCCTCCATGTCCTTCTCTCTAGTCCAGGGCCCACAGTGAGTATCTTTAACAGTGAACTTACTTGCCCTCCCCTGGACTCCACCCTGGCTTGGAGGTGGAATCTGCCCCAGTCTGATGACAGCCTCCCTAGCTATCTTCCTGCCCCCAGCTGTCCCCCTCGACCACCCTCCATCCTCCTGCCAGTTTTTAAAAGCAGGCCATCACCTGCTTAGAAACTTCCAAGTGTCTCTCGTGGCTCCCCAATTAGACACTTAGAGATGCAGTCCCTAAACTAGAATCAGGCCCTCTGATGCCTGATCCAAAGATTCTTGCCAGCCTTCCCTCCATTCCCTTGCTGTGCAAGTCCCTTGCTTGCCTGACACAGAAGATCTACGGTTTTCCAAATGCAGACACAGGTCCCACACTCTCAACTCATGCCTCTACTTTGGCTGTGCCCTCCAGCTGCAGTACCCTACCCTCATTTTGCAACACCTTTCCTCTCTGGGAGGCAACGGGGTCCACATTCTTTTCATGATGGTTGAAGGGCTTTGGGGTTGCAAGTCTTCATGGTCCTAGAAGCCTCTTCCTAAGGTAGATTTGGGGGATAGGTGCTCAGAATTAACCTGGGTAGAAAGGGGAGTCAGTCAACCCAGGAAAGTAGCCAGTCTTGATGGGCTCCTGACTTGTGTGGGTTTCTGTCTTATATTAACCACATGGACTAGAAAGATACCAAACAGGATGGGGGTTTGAGGCTTCCCAGGGCCTGCAGGCCCTGAGAAGGGCTTCTGGGTTAGAGCTGATGAACCAACCGGCAAGGCCCTGAGTGATAAGGGTACTAGTTGGGCCCAGCAGGGCAAATTCTGGGTCAGCTTTTGGAGCCAGAGGTAAGTATCTCTGCTTTAGATCCAGCATTCTGTTTCTTGGAGCTCTTTGTGTGTGTTTTATTTTACTTATCTTAGTTCCTTTGACAAAGTTCTCCTCTCAAACTATTATAGCTTCATGAGA
This sequence comes from Hippopotamus amphibius kiboko, assembly GCF_030028045.1. Lineage (NCBI taxonomy): Eukaryota > Metazoa > Chordata > Mammalia > Artiodactyla > Hippopotamidae > Hippopotamus > Hippopotamus amphibius. The sequence continues at coordinate 31,235,160 of NC_080197.1, read as the reverse complement.
AAGGAATTTGGGGGCCTGCTGTAGCTGTGTTCACAGAGAGCTGGAGGGGTGGTGGTGACAGATAGATGATGCTGGGTCCAAGGCCGCAGAGAATGCTGGTCCTTTCTGGCCCAGGCAGGGTCTCACCACAGATCACCAGCCCAGAGCCTCTGACCTCATCCTTCTCCATCATAGACATTTGTGCTTATACCACAGGAAGGGCTCTTGTCATGTGCCTGGTGCTAGAGAATAAGCAAAGCCTCAAACACAGGCTGTGCCTTTATGGGTACTGCAATGTGGTGGTGGGAGATGTGTAAACAGTCAGTGTCACTCCAGAGTGACCTGGGCTGATAAAGATGCAGGTGCAAGTACTGGGACCAGCACGGAAGAAGGGCCTGAGCCTGAGAGGGGAGGAAGTGGTCTTGGGCAGAAGAATCAGCATCTGTAAACACTAGCAGAGCTGGATGCGTGGGTCTGCAGCGCTTGCTTCAAGGTAGAAGCTTTTAGCGCCTGGAGCATCATGCTTTTGCCTAGGATGCCATGCTGAGGAGCTTGGAATTTTTCCTGTAGGCCTCGGCCTTAAAACAATATTCTAAAAATCAGCAGAACTATCTCTCTGTCTCTGGGAAAGGGGGGTGCAACACCATAGAAAACAAATCCAAAGTGGCTCATTAGGCAGAAGTGCCCTTCACACCAGACTGTGTGTTGGGCCATAGCGCCCCCTGGAGGTCCCAGAGTATTAGGTCAGCACTTGGATCCACTTCATGTCAACTTCCCTGATGGGAATTAAAATATACCAAGAATTTAAAAATTAAAGCGTGTGCTAAATATGGCTGTTCACATAGTTCTATAAAGAAAAAAAGGGCTAAGGCCATCCCAGAAGGCTTCCTGGTAGGCACACCCCAGCTCTTAGAGTTCCTCCCTGTTGCTTCTTGAGATCTCTTCAACTGCTTCAGGAAACCTGGCACTACAGGTGTTATTTGGCCTAGGATCCATCCCGTTCCCAGTGTTGAGGCTGAGTTATTCAATCTTTTACAATAATACAATGGGAGCCATAATGGTGGGCACTTTGTCAGGTGAGTGTGCTCCCATCTTCCATCTCTGGGCTGGAGCAAAGGCTGTGTGTCCCCTTGATATTCCATGTTGTCCACACCCCTTCCAATCACAAATCATCTCAAAGACAACCAGTCTCAATCTCAGTCCCCACTGAGGGAGAGGAAGGGAACCATTTCCCTTGTGGAGCAAGATCTGCACAGGGCTGACCCTTTGTCCATCCTCCAGCTTTCAGAGAGTGTCCAGGACCTGCAGGTTTCTAACCTAAAGCTGTAACAGCACTAGCAGTATCCCTGAAGGGCTGCCCCTCATCTATCCAAAGGTAGTGGCGGAAAATCTGAAATGACAGCACATATATATCAGCCCCCACCCAATTGCATAAGCGTCAATCAGCAGGGAGGAAGGCTAAGAGCTGGGGCGCGCCTGCGGGGAAGCCTTCTGGGATGGCCCTAGCCCTTTTTGTTTCTTCATAGAACTATGTGAACAGCCATATTTAGTGCATGCTTTAATTTTATATTTATAACTTGTGGGGGAAGATCAAATTCCTTTTCTGATTGCTGTGGGGTCAACAAGAAAGGAAGCCATCACCCCTGAAGTGGAGCAGGGTGGGTAGGGATTAGGGGAGCGGAGTGGGTAGGTCGAAGGGGGCCATTGTTCACCTTGTTCTGGATAAAGTGAGGAGAGGACCTGGCAGAGGCTGATTCTCCAGGATGCTTAAGCTCATGTACACAGGTCCTTTCCAAGGCTCTTCATGAGCTCCTTGCAACGTGTTCCCAAGCTTGTATATAATTGTGTATTTGTAATGTTCTATTTTTCTTCTTAAAGAGCCACCATCAAATTGTGTAAGCTTAAGGTCCCCCAAACCTACATCTTCCCTTAGGATCTGGAGTTGGGTAGGCCACATACTCAGTCCCATAATACTCTGTTTCTCCTTGGCCCTGACTCATCCTCCACCACTTCTTCAACCCAAAAAATATCTGCTACACCCCTCAGAACCCTTCTCCCTAATTAGCCAACTTCCTCGTATTCTCAACATTTCTTTTAAAGGTTTCTCTCATCTCCAGCCTTAACGGAAACCTGGATGACACCTGTTATGGACTGACTGTTTATGTCCCTTTGAAATTCATGTGTTGAAGCCCTAACTTCCAATGCGACTATATTTGGAGACAGGACCTGTGAGGAGGTGATAAAAGTTAAATGAGGTCATAAGGATGGCACCCTGATTTGATAGGGCTGTGCCATTACAAGAAGAGGTAGAGATACCAGAGCTCCTTCCACCATGTGAGGACACAGCAAGAAGGCAGCCATCTGCAAGCCAGGAAGAAAGTCCTCATGTTACCAAATCGAAGTCGGGTTTGCTCTCCTGATGTGCAGCAAAGCTAATCTACTGACATTAGATTGTGGTGATGGAAAGTACAGCCTTTATTTGCAGGGCACCAAGCAAGGAGAATGGGTAGCTAATGCTCAAAAGACCCAAACTCCTTGATGTTTTTTGGGAAGGGTTTTCAAAGGCAACATTAGGGGTGAAGGTTGTGGGGTGCATGACCAGATCATGGACATTCTTCTGATTGGTTGGCGGTGAGGTAACAGGGTGGTGTTTTGGGAATCTTAATCATTAATCTTCTGGCTCCAACCAGTTTCAGGTCTTTGTGTCTGTGGTAAGCAGTTTCTATCTGGTGGGGTCCTGATTTCTGTAAAACAACGTTATGTGTCAGATTGTTATCTTTACCCCTTGAGGAGGAACTAGGGGTCTTGTGACTCTGTTTTATGGCTAAACTATTGTTTAAGCTATTATTACTTTTCTTGCTTGACTGATTTTCCTTTATTCTCTGCATTCCCTCCCTTCTTTAATTTTAGTAACTGCTTGAGTCTGCTCTTTGGAATGCAGGGAAGGCCTAGGAGACTAAATCCTTTGTATTTTTTTTAACAAGTAAGAAATGGGGGACACAGAGGGGTCTGCCACTGGGAAGTCTCTGCAGGCTCCTGCATCATTTCACTCACCAGAAACTGAATTGGCAAGTGCCTTAATTTTGGACTTCCCAGCCTCCAGAACTGTAAGAAAATAAATCTTTTTGTTTAATCCACCCAGTGTTTGGTATTTTATTATGGTAGCACCTGAGCAGACTAAAGCAACACCCTAGGACACCCTTTCTCCTAAGACACTTTCCAGCAATTATGGTTTATTTTCTTTCACCCCACTACATGTAATTATTTGGAATTTGATTTTTTGCCCTATTTTTAAGCTAATAGGTTTACCTGTTACTGTTTCATGGATGCTGGCAAAAGACATGGAATTCCTAGATCAGAGACAAATAACTTTATTACTTAAAGCACAGCAAGTAGCAAAGGCATCATGTTTGCATCAGTTCCTCTTGCCCTCACTCTCAAGTCCCATAGGGGCAATGTGAAGGAGCCTTGTGGGTGTTCTGCATATAGTGGGTTTGTGTTGCATCTGAGGAACAGGAGAATGGGGAACCCACCTCCTTTATAGAAGGCAATAAGCAAGCCCTTTGTCCTGGAGAGAGATATTACTTTATTCCTCAAGGTTGCTGTCTGCACACACAACCCTGAGAAATAGTGCAGGCACATTGGTCAGGGCCTTATATTCTTGGCATACCATGTAAAAATGTGCAGTGATGCACAGGGCCTGTGGCATCCAAACTCTCTCAACAATTGGCCCTACACATTCTTGGCTGAACTTAACAATTCACATGAGTATGCTACTCCATTCACCACTTTGAACAATCTGATTGAATAGAGGCTGGGACCAAATCTGCTCAATCTGTCTCATATAGAATTTAATTAAGGCTACTATCAATAGAACTTCAGGCAGCAAGATAAGGCTAACCTGAAGTGTTGGCTTCAACCATGCTACCCAGATTCCCAGACTCAGTCGTCTAAGTCCCAAGGGGATCAGTAGGTCTTATTTCAGACAGCCAGGACATAGTCTAAACCCAGGTTATTATCCATTAAAATTCTCACAAGTGAATTTCAGACTAACCTATTGATCTTTGGTGTCATTGCCAATAATTATAGGAGCAATAGATGGGACAAAAAGTACTCCCCATCCCTAATGGAGAGACATTCCATGGCCCACATACAAACATATACCCCAGTAGGTCATATGTCATTCCAGATTTGTTGTTAAATCTGAATTGCCTCACCATTACACTCGTTCGGTTAGGCCACATGGGCAGTGCCACCAAATAGTTGCAAGCCCGGTTGCCATATACAAACCAAGGCTGCTCAGGTGACAGGAAAAGTATGTACATTTGTACCAGTCAGATTGAAACAAGGTTGTGTTGGATGGCTGGATGGTGTGTTTGTACCAGTACAGGGAAGGGGAAGGTTCCATATTCAAGAGCTGCCATTGATGGCAAAGGGCCCAACAAAATAGTTTCAGACCAGCCATGCCCACATGAGTTTCCTGTTTCCATAGCATGTGGAAAAGATGACAGACCTAGAGGGAAGGGATCAGATTGCCAGCTGAAACGTGGCTCATGTGAACTAGGTGATGCTGTTGCTAGGCTGCAGTGCTGGATGTAGGGGACAAAGAGAACAGTAATTACCTCCCCTCCCTGTACCTGCTGGCACCTAAGATGTCTTTCCAATCCTCCTTAGCCACAGAAGCAGTGTATCCCATTCCAGTACCTATATCTTCACCTTTTCCCCAGTATTTCCCTACTCATACCCTGACCTTTTATCTGGAGGGGCCAGGTGTAAGGGGAGCAAAATTTACAGAGACCCACTATATTGATATATCCCACTTTGGCCTGTGTGGGCCAGTGTAGGGGGATTTGGCAAGCAGTATATTCAACCAAGTGGTCATTACATTTATGATTTGGGATCACGTTAATCCACCAAGAGAATCTAGGTGGCTAAACCAGAATTAAGTTCGAATCTCCTAGGCCCCCCTTTGCCGGGCTGACAGCTGGAAGGTATACCAGCTCGGCTAGCCTGGGGTTGTTGTTAGGGAGAAAAAAGTAGCACCATGCCCAGGAATAGTCAGAGTCCCAAGTCTTCAGAATAGGTCCATATAATCCTCCACGCTTTCTGTTCTGATCATTAACTAGGAAATGGCTGAGAGGAGACGATCCTTGTCTGGGGATGGCTGTGTTCAGTGACCACCCTGCCTCACTGAGGTGTGTGGACAAAAATGAGATGAGGGAAGTAGTCAGAAGATTTCTTCCAGCAACACTGGAACTTGAAAATGTGCCCCAGAGCAGTGAGGCACCAATGATAGTCCGGAGAAGGGGTCAACGGTCCGGGGTAGTCAGTCACCCAGGAGCAGGTGGGAGCAACGCCCTATGCAAGATGGCCTCTTTACCATAAGACAAACGGCTCCGCTTTTGGGAGGTGTCACAAGTTTGGTATGTAGTGGTGGCTTCTGCATCAGAAACATACAGTTCTTTACTTTGTGTCCCATCCATGATAGGGGATGTGTTGCCATGTCTGGTGCAATGATGGATCCAGGCAGTGATGGTGGTTGTGTGGGCGGTACAGGCTAGATTAGCAGCTTGATTTAAGTTGGTCTTGTTAGAGAAGGGCCCTTACCATGGACATCTCCATGAGAGACCCTGGCTGTCTGATTGGCAGCTGAATTTGTTGCCACAGTTTGCAGCTCCAAAGAAGAATGCCTTTAATTTACCAGTCTTGCAGACAAGACAGCTGGGCCATTGGCAACAGCACAAAAGACAGTAAAAAATGTATTAAGTTTCATCAGGGGAGGTATTGGCCAGGATTATGAGCACTGCCTTGAGTTCTGTCCATTGAGCAGAATGACTGTGCCTGCTCTTGATTCTGCACAGCTGGTGCTGAGGTTGAACGTGGACATCGCTGGTGTCCATGTGAACCAGGCAGGCACTTAGGGGACCCTCTGTGAATTGAGGGCCCCATTGAGCTGGCAGTTACGCTTCAGGTGCTGAAATGAGGAATAAAGTTTTCCCCAAAGGGATTGCTTCCACCCTTTCAGGTGTGCTCTTGAATACAGTAAGTCCCCTACAGACAAATCTTCAAGTTGTGAACTTTCAAAGATGTGAACATGCGTGCGCATGTCCAATCATGTAAGTTAATTCACGTGTCTGGCGTATGTTGTCACTTGTGTGCATTCTCTAAAAGTGATTGTGTTTTCGTGTACTTTACTGTACAGTACTATATAGAGTACAGTAGTACAGTTTTTTTATTTCAAGCCCAGGATGTCCAGAAGCAAGGGTAAAAGAAGCCATGATATAGCAGGTAATGCTAAGAAGCGCCAAGCGATCAAAATGGAAACAAAAAAGTGAAAATAATTGAGAGAGTGGAGAGAGGTGAAAAGATAGTAGATGTCACTAATTCTTATAACATGAATCTTTCAACCATTGGCACGATTCTAAAAAACAAGAACAAGATCATGCAACATGTGAAGTCCGCTGTGCAGTTGATGTCAACAATAATATTGAAGAAGCCTGGAAAAGTGATGGAGGAGATAGAGAAACTACTCAGTGTGTGGATGCAGGATCAGAATCAGAATCAGCATCGAGTCCTGCTCAGCTTAATGCTGATTCAAGAGAAAGCTAAAAGCCTTTATGAAGACTTGAAGAAGAAACACAGTGAAGAATCAGACGGTGCATCTTTTAACTCCAGCCATGGTTGGTTTCATCGATTCAAGGCTAGAGCCAACCTTCACAATATAAAAGCAAGTGGTGAGGCAGCAAGTGCTGACACGGTAACTGCCTGGGAATTTCCTGAAATACTTCAAGAAATTATTGATGAAGGTGTGTATTTACCCAAGCAGGTTTTTAATGTGGATGAGACAGGACTGTACTGGAAGAGGATGCCAGAGCGAAGTTATATCAGTAAGGAGGAAAAGTTGATGCCAGGCTATAAAGCAGCAAAGGATAGGCTAACTCTGCTGTTCGGTGGCAATGCTTCTGGCAATATGAAGCTGCAGCCTCTCTTAGTTTATCATTCAGAGAACCCAAGAGCCCTTAAAAACATAGCCAAGTGCTCTCTTCCTGTTGCGTTGAAGAGTAACCCCAAAGCCTGGGTTACACAAGGCCATTTTCCAGGGCTGGTTTTTCTACCACTTTGTCCCGGAGGTAGAGAAATATTGTTTGGAGAAAGACGTCCCATTCAACATGCTTTTGCTGCTCAACAATGCTCCGGGCCACCCCCCATTCATGGATGACTTTCATCCCAACGTTAAAGTAGTGCATCGGCTACTGAATACAGTACTACATTACTCATCCAACTTATGGACCAGGGAGTTATAGCGACTTTCAAGAAATATTATTTATGTCACACTTTTTGTCAGGCAGTAAAGATGAATGAGGAATCAGGAACAACCATGCAACAGTTTTGGAAAGACTATAACATCCACAAGGCTATAAAAAACATTGACTTTACTTGGCATGAGGTTACCCCATCACCATGAGTGGGGTTTGGAAGAAACTTTGTCTGCAGTTTGTTCATGGTTTTCATGGATTTGGGAAGGTGGATGAGGAGTCCAAGGAGGTCTTCAGCAACTTAGTGACCCTCTGTGAAAAGCTGGAGCTAGATCTGTAAGAGGATGACTTCATTGAACTCCTTGCTGTGCAACACGAGGAGCTTACTAATGAAGACCTGATGGAACTGGAGGCCCAGAGAAAGGATGAAGAGAGACAAGAGGAAGAAGAAGGAACTGAAGAACCAAAGAGATTCACGACGCAGGAAATGGCAAGGGGATTTTCTTTGTTTGAAGAGGCACTGTGAGTTTTTGAGGCACAGGACCCGAGTGTAGAACGGCACACGAAGGTTGCAGCAGCTGTTCAGAATGCAATCCAGTGCTACCGTGTCATCTGTGATGAGAAAAAAAGAGCTACTACCCAGATATCACTGGATCATTTTTTTCAAGAGGGTAGATAGAATTGAATCCAGCAAGGAACCAGAACCTGTGCCATCAATGTCAGGCGTGGGTGACATTGCAGCCTGCCTTCCATCTCTTATTGCTGATGATCTTTCAGCTCTACCATCTCCTACCTCCTCTCCCTCCCCCAGTCAGTAACTGTTCCCTGTTTACTCGATGCCAGCCCCTGCATGCCAGCTGTTGTACTGTACTACTGTACTTTTCAAGGTACTGCACTGTAAGATTAAAAGTGTTTTCTTTGGACTTCCCTGGTGGCACAGTGGTTGAGAATCGGCCTGCAAATGCAGGGGACACGGGTTCAATCCCTGGTCTGGGAAGATTCCACATGCCTCAGAGTAACTAAGCCCATGCACGACAACTATCAAGTCTGTGCTCTAGAGCCCGCCAGTCACAGCTATTGAGCCTGTGTGCCACAACTACTGAAGCCTGCATGCCTAGAGCCCGTGCTCTGCAACAAGAGAAGCCACTGTACTGAGAAGCCCACACACTGCAAAGAAGAGTAGCCCCCACTAGTCACAACTAGAGAAAGCCTGCATGCAGCAACGAAGACCCAACACAGCCCCCCACCAAAAACAAAGTTTTAATTTTTATGTTTGTTTGTTTTTCATGTATTATTTGTGTAAAAAGTATTATAAACCTATTATGGTACAGTACTATATAGCCAATTGTGTTAGTTGGGTACCTAGGCTAACTTTGTTGGGCTTACAAACATATTGGACTTATTAATGTGCTCTCAGAATGGAACTTGTTCACGTGTGGGGGGACTTACTGTATAGCATTTCCATTTGACTAGCAAAGACTTTTGTGTCCTTCCCTGGATAGCCACCAAATCCAAGTTTACCCATTCCTAAATGGGAATGTCAGGTTGAAGAGTCACAGGACCTCTATGGGTCAGTAATTAAGTAATTAGTAAGTTCCAAAAGGGATGTACTTGGTGACTGTGTCCAAAAGCTGATGCTGTTTTGCGGGAAACTGGCCTCCTCTGAGTAATCGCAGCCATTGAGTCTATTTCTTGCCGTTTCCCTTTCTCTTCTTGGAAGCCTATAGGGTTTCTTCTGGACAGTCTTGGAGGATTCAGGAATCACCTCTGTACACAGCAGTCCTTGAATGAGTGAATTCCCTCTGACACTTATGGGCATTCACAGTGCAAACCTGTACAAACATCCGTACAAATTATACTTCCCACAGTGGCAGCCCCAACAACAGTACATTGAATTGACCCAAAGGACTCACCTGTAGGGCCAATTTAATTTCCTGTCCCCACTTCAAACTTTGCCCATCAGTTGAAATTGGGTGCTTTTTTTTCTTCCAGTTTTATTGAGATATAATTGACATTCAGTGCTGTATAAGTTTAAGGTGTACAGTACAGTGCTTACATACATCATGACATGATGATCACAATAAGTTTAGTGAGTATCCATCATCTTATAGAGATGCAAAATTAAAGAAATAGAAAAAATTTTTTTCCTTGTGATTAGAATTCTTAGGATCTATTCTTTCATACATAACGTACAGCAGTGTTAATTACATTTATTGTGTTGTACATTACATCCCTAGTACTTATTTATCTTATGGCCAGAAGTTTGTACCTTTTGGCTACCTTAATCCAGTTCCCCTTCTATCCACTCCCCCTGCCGTAACCACAAATCTGATCTCTTTTTCTATGAATTTGTTTGCTTGTTTTTTTTTTAAGAACTTTTATTGAGATATAATTGACATACAAACTGCATATATTTAAAGCGTACAATTGGATATATTTTTTTCTTATCAGTAACGTAATCCCAATCTTCCAGTTCATCCCACCCCAACCCTCCCCTGACCCTGGCTTCCCCCCTTGGTGTCCATGTTTGTTCTCTACATCTGTGTCTCTATTTCTGTCCTTGCTTGTTTTTGAAGTAAAATTGACCTACAACACTGTGTTAGTTCCTGTTACACAACATAGTGATTTGATATTTCTATAACATTTCAAAATGATCACCAATATAAGTCTAGTGACAATATGTCACCATGTAAAGATATTAGAGTTCTGTTGTTGTTTTGGTTTTGTTGTTTGTTTGTTTGTTTTGGATTCTCTGGAAGTTTTAATTTTTGCTGGCAATGAAACTAACATGGCATAAGGACTTAGGCCCTCAGGCTAGGCAAGAAGCACCAAGGAAGCTGGCAAGAGGCAGTCAGGTGGACTCGGTAGGAAAGGAATGAGCTACACAGATGAATCAAGGGAAGGTTTTAGGTGTCAGGGCCCAAGTGAAAAGGGGGATGAGGATGGACTGCCCTAGCCTTAACCTAGTGCTTAAAAATAGCAAATACCCTTCCCTTCAGTTATTAGGGAGAGGTCTGAGGGGAAGGGGGTTCTTATTGCTTGCCCCTCCATGGACCTATAGGATCTGAGAGCAGGGGAGAAGAATGGAACTAGGCTGGTAGGAGAGCCAGAGTGGGAAGAAGTCACACCGTTCCCTGGGTGGATGAGTCAGACCCTGGGCTTGGACTTTAGCACCCCACGGCCAGAACAGGATCTCTTCTTTCTGAAGAGGTCAAGTTGCCTGAGCTCACAGGACTGGGAATGTCAGGTTTCTGGCCCCTTCCGATTCATGGTTGTTGGGATTCCTTTTTGCCTCAAAAGCCTTGGAGCAGTAAAGCTTCTCTCCAGGAATTTCATTCCCAGTCAGTATGACTGGGAAAGACTCTCCTAGAAGAAATGTCCTTTCTGCCCAATCTGCCTCCAGGAGGATGGGAATGTGGCCAGCTCTCAGGAAGGGTCCCAGAGGCTCACACGGCCCGGGATGGAGAATGTGCCCCTTCTTCAGAGGCTCAGAACTCCCAATGGCCCACCTCCAGCTCTTCCAGGTTTGTTACCAGGCCAAAGATTCCACTGGGATCCTGAGACTGGCTGCTTTCAAAATTGGTGATGGGGGTGACAGGACAAAGTAACTCAGGCAAAGCCTCTGAGGCACATTGCTTGATCTGCTTGAAGAAAGAATGGTTCAGGAGAGTGAGGGCACTTGGTCTTACATCGGATGGTGCTGAAGGCACTGCTCCACAAAGTGGCGGAAGTGGGGTGAGAAGATGCAGTGATAGGGGTGGGAGGGCAAGTCACTACTGGAGGTCCTGGGGGTGCTGGTGGCCAGGCTCTCACTCAGGCCAGAGTTGGCCGCCGAGCTCGAGGTGCTCATGGTCAGCTCCTCGGCAGGGATGGTGCTGGTGTCCAGCAGGCAGGGCCCCACGCCGTTCAGCTTCTCCAGCAGCAACTGGGTGGCAGGCATATCCTTAAAGGGACATGGTCATTGGCCAGTTCATAGGCTGTGATTCCCACACTGTAGATGTCAAACTTGGAATTTTAACCCTGAAGATTCTGCTGGAGGACCTCCGGGCTGAGCCAAGGCAGAACCTTGATACTGTACTTGGGAAAGCTGTGGACCACATGCTGCTGCTGATCATGCTGAGGTTGCTTGTAAACCGGACTGGTGGACCTTCCCCTCTGTGGAGATCAGAACATAGGTGGCTGGCTTTGACACTCCTGTAGTCCAGGGCCTTGAGTACTCCCTGCAGGATGTAAGCAATTCCCAGCTCATTCACGCCGTCCTTGAAGTGTGTACAGATGCGATCCTTTGCAGACCTATACACCATGAATGATATGACAACCCACAGCTCATTGTCTGCAGTAAAGGTGGCTTGATATGGCAGGATATTGGGATGGCTGAAGAGCTTAGAGACATGGAGCTCACCCTGCAAGAACGTCACCATTTTATTGGAATGAGCTTCTAGGTTAATCTTTCATACCATCACATACTCTCCTGTTGGTTTGTACCTTGCTAGATTTACTGTCATCACATCCTCGAATCCTTTACCTATAATGGTGAGTAGCTTGTAACACCCTCCCTCTGGCAGAAAGCTACTCATTATCTCCTGTCTAGAGAAGGATGCTATCTACTCAGCTTACCTCATTGGTCTCCAAATGGTTCCAAATCTCTTAAGCCTTCAACAACGAACTTTTTCAAGACCCACTGGCTAATTTGCTCTATTTACTTACAAGGAAAGACATGAGTTCCTAACGTGCAGACCTACTTTAATTTCAAAAATTTAAACCCAATCTCAGCTCCGCCTTCTTGGTTTAAGGTCGCACCACTGCCAGGCGGGTTGCTGGGAGGCCAGAGGTATGGACTATATTCCCCACACTGTACATTTCATACCCATGACTCATTTATTTTGCAACTGGAAGTTAGTACCTCTTAATCTCCCTCACCTATTTCTTTCCTGCCTCCACTCCTCTCCCCTCTGGCAACCACCTGTTTGTTTTCTGTATATATAACTCTTTCTGTTTTGTTACATTTGTTCATTTCTCTTGTTTTTTAGATTCCACATTTATACAGTATTTCTTTCTCTGTCTGACATTTCAGTTAGCGTAATACCCTCTACGTCCATACATGTGGTTGCAAATGGCAAGATTTCGTTCTTTTTTATGGCTGAGTAATATTCCATTTATTATGTATACCACATCTCCTTTATCCACTCATTTATCAGGGGACATTTAGGTTCCTTCCATATCTTGGCTATTGTAAATAATGATGCAATGAACATAGGGGGACATGTATCTTTTTGAACTAGTGTTTTTGTTTCATTCAGATAAATACCCAGGAATGGAATTGCTGGTTTATATGATCGTTCTATTTTTAAATTTTTGAGGAATTTCCATACTGTTTCCATAGTGGCTGCACCAAGTTACATTGCCACCAATAGTGCACAAAAGTTCCCTTTTCTACACATTCTCGCCAACACTTGTTACTTGTTGACGGGTGTGAGGTGATATCTCATTGTGGTTTTGAATTGCATTTCCCTGATGACTAGTGATGTTGAGCAAAAATCTTCTCCCTTTTAGTAGGTGGCCTTTTTGTTTTGTTGATATTTTCCTTCTCTGTGCAAAGGCTTTTTTAGTTTGATGTAGTCCCATTTGTTTATTTTTGCTTCTGTTTCCCTCACCTGAGGAGACATACCTCCCAAAATATTACTAAGGCCTATGCCAAAGAGTGTATTGCCTATATTTTCATCTAGAAGTTTTATGGTTTCAGGTCTTATATTAAGTCTTTAATCCATTTTGAATTTATTTTTATGCATTGTGTGAGAGAGTAGTCCAGTTCTTTTGCATGTAGCTGTCCAGTTTTCTCAATATCATTTATTGAAGAGGTTTCCCCCATTGTATATTCTTGTCTCCTTTATTGTAGATTAACTGCCCATATAAGTGTGGGTTCATTTCTGGGCTTTCTATACTGTTCCATTGATCAGTGTGTTTGTTTTTGTGCCAGTACCACAGTGTTCTGATGACTGTAGCTTTTCTTTCTAAAGATTGTTTTGGCTATCTGGGGTCTTTTGTGTTTTCATACAAATTTTAGAATTATTTTTTTCTAGTTCTGTGAAAAATGTCGTTGGTATTTTGCCAGGAATTGCATTGAATCTATAGATTGCATTGGGTAATATGGTTATTTTAACAATACTAATTCTTCCTATCCATGAACACAATATATTTCCATCTGTTTGTGTTGTCTTCAATTTCTTTCATCAGTGATTTATAATTTTCTGAGTTCAGGTCTTTTACCTCCTTAGTTAGATGTATTCATTGGTATTTTATTCTTTTTGGTGCAATTGTAAACGGGCTTACTTTATTAATTTCTCTTTTTCTGATAGTTCATTGTTAGTGTATAGAAACACAACAAATTTCTGAAATTGGGTGATATTTTTACCTTATGGGAAAACAGACCAAGTGTGTGGATCAGGAGCTATTGCAACAGCTTCAGGAGATCATGGTATTCTAGAAGGGAGAGCAGGGCGTACTGGGTGCTAGGGGAGGCTAGCTCATGGCAGGGAGGCAGGCAGCTGAAAGACTTTCATTTTCTCTTGGCCTCTGGCTTCAGGGTTGGCGTGCCACTGCCTCCTCCTCGTGAACCTCCGCATCTGTCCAGAGAGAGCCTGAGCCCAGGACCACTTTGCCCCCAGTCCACACTGCATCTCTTGGTGCCTTCAGCCACCTCTGCCTGCATCCATCCACAGGACTGGGTAAGATGGTGACATAAGCATTGAGTCCTACAGAGCTGTAAGCATTTGAGATCCTCTGCTCCATGAAGTTCCCAGCATACTCTGCTTTTTCATCAAAGCAGCTGAGGGTAGAGTGTGGATGGGAGAGAGGGATGGGGAGCACAGAGTCAAAGAGTGGGTCTGTGCCAGTAAGCAAGGCTTTTTGTTCACTTTGGGTTTGAATGCCATCTGTGGGGCTCAATCAAACAAACTTGTAATGTTTTTGGCTCATCTAAAGCTCTATTCCAAACATCTGGGCTGATACCATTTATTTCAGCTTTGGGGACGCTCTGATTCAGCAGCCTCATCCACATTGACTTTCGGGTGGGGCTGTGTGGCTTGCTGCCCCATTGTCATAACATCCTCCTCCTCCTGCATGGGAGAGAGTGAGCAGGAACCAAAGCACCATTCAGGTGGCTTGTTTCAATCCCGCCTCTCACTGCTTAGCCTCATTAACAGGTAGGACAACGTGAGACCCTCACTCTAGCCATCCTTACCCTGCCACCCACCATTTGAGTGAGAGGATTCACTCCTTCCATCTTACTTGTTCAGTGACTCCCACAAGCACTGCTCTGGCTATTTTGGGATCTTTCATCCTTTCTCACCTCTCTATCCATTAGATCTCTTCTGACTGTCTTTGCTTCCCTCCTGATTCTATTTTGCCAACACCTTCAACTCTCTTGTACCTCTCTCTGGAAAAATACATTTTTAGATGAACCCAAGTGTTGGCTTCCTCTGTGAAATCACACATAATCATACCATGATAAATGCATGGTCACCATTCCAAAGGTCCTTAGTATTGCTCATTAATTCCTCTCCATTTTTCTCAGCCCTACAACTTGAACCAATCTTACTCACTACTCCTTACTGTACTTCATCTCCTCAAACATGCCTGCTCTCGTCTCTGGGTCCCAGTGCATCATGGTCATTCTTGCCTCCACAGAATAGTAGCTGCCTTGTCCAGTTCTTTTTTGCCAGCTGGTGCATCCAGTCCCCCAATTGCTTCAGGTGTTGGTCATTAACTGCTCACAGCTTACCCCCTTCTCTGGGAGGGTTGTCCATGCCCAGTGGAGCCTCCAAGAGCCAAAGATGCCTGGAAGATTAGGCCAGGCAGGGCTGAAGCAGAGTTATTAAGCCTAGCCTCAAATTGGGACAACCCTGAGACATCATTCCTGCTCCAGGGCTCCCCAGAACAGGCTGAGGTAGACTCCAACTGAGGCTACATCTTGCTGAGTTCTATCTCCTGCCCTCTTCCTAAAAAGGGTTTCTGAGTGCATAAACTAAAACAAATAGGATTACAAATAAAGCTCATTATATTGATAATAACAATAATGCAAGCTTGTAATTAGTGCTATGTGTACTGCTTTATTAATGCATTAAATAACAAAATCCAGCATTAGGTCAAATAATATCAAAGTAGAGATCAGAGTACATGATATTTCAAGGTATCTGCCACAACTAAAATGTGGCATAAATTATAATTGCTATTAGTGACACTAAATTAGCACTACAATTTCACTCTACATTCATAATGACAGGAAACACTAAATTTCAGTTAGAGGTTAGTGAGAATAAAGATGTGATCTTTTAAAACTTTCCCCATCCAAGTTCATGCTACTGATTTTCATACATGGATACCAGGAACTCTGCTTAGGACCCAGTTCTTGAGAATTTATAGGCCTAGGAAATTGACATTCAATTCATCCAGCCTCATACTAACACCCATATATGCTTCATAACAATTAGAAGGGCAAGATGGTTTAACCTCCCTCACCTGCCCAAGAGTCTGGTTAACAAACTTTTCAAGGGTCCTGAACTTCCTTGTTCTCAGGTAGTATCAGTGAGAGATGCCTTAATAGGGACTCAAAGTCCAGGAGAGCTCGCTAAACTCACCAGAAGAACACAATGGCCTTAGACAGTGATGATCATATTTCCTTGGCCTGAATCAATTGGGACCCTTCATCAATTCCTTTCACCCTTTTGACAGCCTCGTGGCTTTGTGATACCAATTAGCAGATGTTGTTTGTCAAGCTGGGCTCAGATCTGTACAGAATGTAGGGATGGAAATATTTTGTAGTTGCCCTCAAGAAAATTAATATTTTCTGGAATGAAAATTAGATTATTACCAGTGATTAGACCGAGATGGCACATCTCTTCTTTCCCATCCTAAATATCCTAAAGTTACAGAAAACATAGTTTTTAAAAAGTGTAAATCTTCCACTTCTCCATTAGAAAGAGCAATATTTGGAATAGAAAAATGGTGGTGGATGGTGAAAGCAGTGTGGAACTTGGGACCAGGGAGTCTACAGTGCTGTTCTCTGGTTTTGATTCTGGAGATGGAGGAGTATGTCATATTAATATTATACATTGATAAATTATATTAGTTATAATATTAACAGCCTTGTATTTACACAGCACTTTTCATGTGTTCAAGTTTATTACACATTTATTATCTAATTTAAATATTTTCACCTCACAACAGTAGAGAATGCCCTCCCTAAAGGAATGCAGAAAAGAGGCACAAAGCTTGTGTTTGGTCCCCAAGATTAGAACCACCACATTTTCCCCCTTGGGCTGGGAGAATGCCCTGCACCTTTTTGGATGGATTAGGTATACAAATCACCTAGTTAGTGGTTCTTAAATTTGTGTGAATCATCTGGGGGAGTCTGTTAGACATGTATTTTCTGGAGCCCCAATCCTGAGATTTGGATTCAGCAAGTCTGGGGTGACACTCATAAGTCTGCATTTTTAACAAGTGCCCCGGTCCACTTCTGTCATCTGTTTTAGGCATGTCACAGCATGTGACTGGAATTTTAAAAATCGATCTGAATTTCCTGTTTAGTCACACTAACAAGCCTGTAGTATTTTCTCTCTCCAATTACGATGCTGCTCAGGGGAGTTCAGGCCTGGGATACACTATTAGCAAAACAACTGTCAGAGCAAAGAACAAGACCACGTAGGAAAAAAGGATGAGGAAATTTGATTAATACAGAGTAATCGGGCAGGCTACGAGATTGAAAGAAGCCACAACAACAACAACAACAACAACAACAACAATAGCAACCCCCACCCCCCACACCCCCATGGATTGTGTGGCGTTCATTAAGGCCTTTAGTGACGGACATACGATTGTTCAGTGAGAATTGTTTAAAGAATAACAAATACGTGGATACAAAAACATTAAGAAAAGACAGATTCTCCAGTATTTTTTTCAACCAGTTATTAAACTCAGGTCCTCGTTTGATAAAAATGAAACCTCACACACGCCTTTAATGTTATTTGAAGATTCAACATAACTTAAATACGGTGACTGAAAATAAAGCAACAGACAAAGAGCCTCCCTGCAGCGTCACAGTCTAGGGCAAGGAGTGAGCAGAAGTGGATGAAAGTGGAAGAAGAACCGGCAGGAGACTACGGTCGCAGGAATTAAGGGTACCGCCCGGCATCCCGGCCGGACCGGAAATAGGGGCGCCGGGCCGCGCCGGCTTCCGCCGTCACTTCCCCGCGACTTCCTGCAGAGGACATGGCGGCCCTCAGTGGTGTCCGCTGGCTGACCCGGGTGAGGCCCGGGGCACGCCGGGGCAGGCTGGAGGGCGGCGGGTCTGTACCGGGCTCACTGAAGTATTCGGGGCCTGAGGCGCCCAGATCCGACCTCAAAGCCTATGTGTCTGTCGCAGGCGCTGGTCGCCGCCCCGAATCCCGGGGGATGGAGGAGCCTGTCTACCTCTGCCGTGCCGCAAGCCGCCTCGCGGAGCCAGGTGAGCGCAAGTCCGGCTCCGGTCTCGCCTACGCCCCTGACCCCTCCTCTCCTGCCCTACCCCCCGCCCGCCGGACCCCGTCCCCGCCCCAGCTCTAGCTTTGCTGGCCCCGATCGCAGGGCGAGGACGTGAGGGTGGAGGGCGCCTTTCCCGTGACTATGCTACCAGGAGACGGCGTGGGGCCTGAGCTGATGCACGCTGTCAAGGAGGTGTTCAAGGTGAGTGGCCTTGGGGAGTCAGGGTAGCAGGGACGATGGGGTGGGTTGGAAAGGACTTACTCGATTCTGACCCTGAGATATTTGGCACCTATTTCTGAAGGCTGCCTCTGTCCCAGTGGAATTCCAGGAGCATCACTTGAGCGAGGTGCAGAATATGGCATCTGAGGAGAAGCTGGAACAGGTGCTGAGTTCTATGAAGGAGAACAAGGTGGCCATCATTGGTATGTATGCCTCCCATGTGTTAGTTGAAATCAAAGGAATAAATGTTCATTAAGCTTCCCTCAGCACACAGTAGTAAATTAACTCTCCCAAGCTCCCACCACTGATTGGGTGGCCATCAGTGGGAACCCAGTTGGAAACCCAGGAGTTGGGAGATTGTGTGCCTCTCATGCTGTCTGTGCCGGAAGGCTCCATGAGTTTGTTGGCTGTCATGGGGCTACATCATAGGTCATCAGGTCTGGTTAATTGTGTTTCCAGAATGTCATTTCTAGGTGCCTCTTTTCTTTTGTCTTTCTTTGTGTTTCCTTACTGTAATCGCCTCATTAGATTTTTTGGCTTTCCGTTCTGCCCCTGCGGTCCATCCTGTACAGCTCTTCTCTTGGAAAGACCAGCATGACTTTGCCGGGCCTAGCCTTAGTGTAGGAGAGTAAGTTCTTTATGAGCTGACCTTCAGCTCTTCTGCCTTGTTTCTACAACACTTGTGAGCTTTGTTCACACCAAGCTATGTTAGTTTCCAAGTACAGGTACTGTCTTGACTTTTGCTGTTCCTTTTGCCCACAGTGTTCTCCTTTTGGTGCCACCTGTCAGAATCTTCTGCACCCACTGTATTAGTTTCATAGGGCTTCTGTAACAAATTACCACAAACCTGGCTTAAAATAACAGAAATGTATTCTCTCCCAATTCTGGATGCCAGAATTCTGAAATTAAGGTGTTGGCAGAGCTCCCTCTGAAGACTTGGGGAGAATCCTTCCTTGCCTCTTCCATCTGCTGGTGTCTCCTGGCAGCTGCTGGCATTCCTCAGTGTTTCTTGGCTTGTAGATGCATCACTTCAGTCTTTGCTTCTGTCTTGATATGGTTTTCTCTACTCTGTGTCTGTGTATCTGTTTCTCCTTTTCTTGTATAAGGACTTGTCATTGGGTTTAGGACCTACCTGGATCCAGTATGATTTTGTCTCAGGATTCTTACCTTATTATATCTGCAGACAGTGTTTTCCCAAATAAGGTCACATTTACAGGTTCTGGGGGTTAGGACATGGACATATTTTGAGGGTCATTATTCAGCCTAGTGCACTCACTCAATTTAAGGGCTGGCCGAAGTGCCAGCCGTTCTATGATACTTCCTGATGTTACCAGAGGGAATTTCTTCTCTGTGCTCCTGTGCATGTTGGTAATACCTCTCCCATGGTATTTATCATGTCTTTCATATTACCTGTCTTCACCCAGTGCACTGTTTGCCCCTTGAGGACAGGCGTTTGTGTTGTGTTTTTTGGTTGATCTCCCTAGTGCCTGAAACATGATATTCAATAAGTGTTGGCTGAAAAGATGTCAGGAAACATCAAGAAAGGTCACAGATCCCCTAGATTGTTTCTCAACCTATTAAACCCAGGCTCTTTGATAACATGAGAAAATTTTTTTCTGTCCTCCTTTTAGGTCATTTTGAAGTTTCAACATAAATTAAATTTGGTGACTAGAAATGAAACAGTGGACAAAATGTTTCTGGTTTTAATTGCATTATTCACCCCTCGCCTCCAGAGGCATTTAAGGGTCATTTATTTGGGAGTGGGAGATGGGAGTCTGGGTTGCATTATGTCGCCGAGGGGATTGGACACCAGTCTGGGTTCCCTTGGGCCTGGCCTGTGCTAACCCCCACTGCCAACCCCTGCCTCAACTTTGTTTATGCAGGAAAGATCCACACCCCAATGGAGTATAAGGGGGAATTAGCCTCCTACGACATGCGGCTGAGGTAGGTGGTGGGAGGCCATGGGTGAGTAGGGTACTGGGGCACCAGGCACCGTGCTCATGGCTCTGCCCCATCCCCAGGCGTAAGTTGGACTTGTTTGCCAATGTAGTCCATGTGAAGTCACTTCCTGGGTACAAGACTCGACACAACAATCTCGATTTGGTGATTATTCGAGAGCAGACAGAAGGGGAGTACAGCTCTCTGGAACATGAGGTGAGGCCCTAGAAATTGCAGAGGGCAGGGGTGAAGAGGGGAGAGAGGCACAGCTGCTTCTTCCTTCTTTCCAGCATCACCCAGCTGTTTCTTCTTGTGCAGAGTGCGAGGGGTGTGATTGAGTGCTTGAAGATTGTCACTCGAACCAAATCTCAGCGGATTGCAAAGTTCGCCTTTGACTATGCCACAAAGAAGGGGCGGGGCAAGGTCACAGCAGTCCACAAGGCCAATATCATGTGAGGGACATGGCTTTGCGTGGGGTAGGTTCCTGGGAAGGTAGCCCCCTGCCCTGTCCCGGCTGAATCTGTTCCCTCTGGCCCATGGACAGGAAACTGGGGGATGGGTTGTTCCTGCAGTGCTGTGAGGAAGTTGCTGAACTGTACCCAAAGATCAAGTTTGAGACCATGATCATAGACAACTGCTGCATGCAGGTGAGGCCCTCCCAGTGTCTCTGCTCTCAGTGCTGAGTGAGGCAGGGAGTGGCATTTATGTCTTTTCTCCATGCCCACATTTTGCCCCCAGCTGGTGCAGAATCCTTACCAGTTTGATGTGCTGGTCATGCCCAACCTCTATGGCAACATTATTGACAATCTGGCTGCTGGCCTGGTTGGGGGAGCTGGTGTGGTCCCTGGTGAGAGCTACAGTGCAGAGTATGCAGTCTTTGAGATGGTGAGTGAGGTCACTTCCTCCCTCAGCCTTCTCTGTGTGCCCTTCTTCTGACCTCAGGTCCCCCTGATAGCTCTCCCCCAGTGCATCCCCCTCCTAAGTGATCCTGGCCTGCTCCTGTCCCCCCATCTTCTCAGTGTTCCTGGCCTGATCTCTCGTCCTACTGCCCTTCCCTGCTCTCAGCTTCTGCAAAATGTCTGCTCCCAGTGACTTTGGCCTGCCCCTCTCTCCATAGGGTGCCCGGCATCCGTTTGCCCAGGCAGTGGGCAGGAATATAGCCAACCCCACAGCCATGCTGTTGTCAGCTTCCAACATGCTGCGGCATCTCAAGTAGGTCACTGCCAGCCCGGGGAGGCGGCTGAGTATCGTTTGGGGAGCACCAGTGGGGAAATCGGGGATAATGTGCGGGGAATCTCAGTTTCTTTCCGTCCACATTGACAGTCTCGAGCATCATTCCAACATGATTGCAGATGCGGTGAAGAAGGTGATCAAAGTTGGCAAGGTGAGTTTAGAAAGGCTGTGGGGTTTAGGGTCTGGGCACTACTTTCTGGGGAACCTGAGTTGGGGCCTCCTTTCCCTCCAGGTCCCAGAACCTCTGCTCTCTGCTTTCCTCCCAAACCTGACAGGGCTGTTCATTTCCCTTCTCTTGGCTGTTCCATCCTCTTGATCTCCTTTGCCTCCTAGTTCCTATCTGCTCTTCCCTCTTTCCTGCTCCACCCATTGGCTCTTTAATTGGCCATCTTAATGCAGAGCTCACAGCTTCCTATTGAGGGGGTGATGGAAGAGCCGAGGGAGACAGCTGGCACAATGAGGCACCAGTGTCACTTCTCCACACCCGGAAGCCCATCTTCTTCATCTGTCATTCCCCTGCTGTCTCCACCTGGTCTCCTCTATTTCCTCCTAGGCATCCTCTTCCTGTCTCCGATCTGCATTTCCCCTCTCACTCATGCTCAGCTTCCCACCCTGCCCAGGACAAGAGCTTGAATAGTGGCCCTCAGAAGACAGGAGTGGATGGGTCCATGCTCTTTCAGACCTGGCTGCCTCCTTGCATCTCTGCTGCATTGCGTCTTCTTTTTCTGGCCTTGTCACCCTCTTTGGATTCCATTTCCATCACACTGCCCTGTTTCCCGCCTTCATGGGCTCTCTTCTCTTCTTCCCCACGGCTATTGTCGGTGGTGGATGTAGGTGCGGACTCGAGACATGGGCGGCTACAGCACCACAACCGACTTCATCAAGTCTGTCATCGGCCACCTGCACCCCTATGGGAGCTAGAGCCCTTTATTCCCTCCAACCTCACAAGGACCATACACCTCCCTTCAGTACAGTGGACCAGAGAAGAGCCCTAAACCTCTAGACCATAATCACCTTCTGGGCAGAGCCTAGGTTGTCTGGGGCTGGCTTCCTTAGAGAACTGTTAGGTGGTGGGGGGTTAGGGATGGGGCCCAGGCCACAGAGATGACGACAGTTCTCCCCCACAGGTTCGAACTTCTGACATGGGTGGTTATGCCACCTGCCAGGACTTCACTGAGGCGGTCATTGGTGCCCTGTCCAACCCATAGGTCCCACCCACACTCATGTAAGGTGTCAAATAAAACATGATATGACTCCTGTGAATTTGTTTTTATTTTTATTGGGCTATGGGGGAATGGGCTGGGAAATATCTCTGCAAGTTATGCCCCAGGTAGGGAAGTGTCCATTCTAATTTTCCTGGGAGAGCTTTTGGAGCTTTTTCTTTTTCTTGGAGCCACTGCTTTTGCCGGCAGCAGCCTCTTCAGGTCCAC
Source organism: Hippopotamus amphibius kiboko (assembly GCF_030028045.1). Lineage (NCBI taxonomy): Eukaryota > Metazoa > Chordata > Mammalia > Artiodactyla > Hippopotamidae > Hippopotamus > Hippopotamus amphibius. Next base: position 31,212,587 of record NC_080197.1, on the reverse strand, counting down.
TGCTGAAGGGCTCCTCCTTGGAAGATAATTTTCTCTTTTTCTTGGGGACCCTCTTGTTTCCTGACTCTTCAGGGTCACTAACTGGTTCCTCTTTGGGAAAAGATTTCTTCCTCTTGGAAAGACCTCCACTGCTAGCTGTCTCTTCAAGGTCACGACTAACCAGCTCCTTGGAAAAAGATTTCTTTTCTTTAGGTTTGGAGGAGACAGATGGATCTTCCATTCCATTCTCCTGAGGAGCCTCCTGGGGCTTTTGCTTTTTCTTCTTTTTGGGTCTTTCACTTGTCTCCTAATGGTGGAAAGGGAAAAATGGGCATGAAACAGTGTCAGAATTCCAGCTGTTAAGTACCCAGGGCAGAAAGACTAGTGGAAATGGTGTTAAAAGTGCCCAGTGTTTCTGAGATGACTTTTAAATTGTATGGTTCTAACTCCGGAAATCCATCTTAAAGCTGAACCTCCCGACCCACCCCCCAATCACTTAGACGATCTAAGCCCATTAGGTAATTTACAGAAAACCGCACCATGCTGGTTGCAAAAGAATCCTGATACCAAATTCCAGAGGGGACCCTGAAACACCGGCAAGTTGGGCACTATGATAATCCCAGGGAGAATGATTCTAACACAGCACATGGGAGCCCTCCCCATCCCCACCCCCAGTATAAAATGCTACCATCTCTTAAACACATCTGAGAACAAGCAGAGCAGGAATTTACACTACCCCCGGTTGAGGACTCCTGGGAGGCAGCCGAGGACAGAACACACTCGCCCAGGGAACAGGTGTGGCTATAAACCAGCTCTCTGGGCTCTTGAGCGAGTTCTCTCAGCACCTCTCTCCTTCCTATAGAATCAAGAGGTAGTTTTAGAGATTTCAGGTCCTTATTTCAGTCCAAAAGCCTGTATTCCAGACCTTGACTTGAGGTGGTATATCCTCTGTTCAGCTGTTTTCCATCCTACAACCTAAGATCTTCACCCAGGGCTGAGGGCTGACTATCTACTACTGACCTCACACTCCTCCGGGGTACTACTGCTGTTTTCTGAAGATGCCAAGGCAATCGCAGCCAGCCTTTTCTTTTCCTTCTTCAAGCGTTTCTTCTCCTGTTTCTCCAGCTTCCTAGTAAGCTCAGCAGCCGCTTCCTCTGCCTGGCCAAAGAAAAGTGCTGAAAAGGCTTGAAGACCTCTGGTTCCGCAGGCCTCTCTCTTGGCTTTACTGGATCAGGCTCATTAAATCAGTTTTTTGCCTCCACTCTGCATGGTCAGGCTAAGACAGTTCATCACCTCCAACAGTCCGCTCTGGTTCTTCCCCACCCAACCTGACCCAAACTGACCTGAACCATTGCCTCCTTCATGACTTCCAGATTCTTTCGTGGAATCTCTCCAGTCTCATAGAAAGACAACCGCTCCTCCACTTGTTCTCGAAGCTTCTCCCCAAATACACTAGTGGGTACCTCTGGATGTGCATGTAAGTAAACAAAGCACGTCAGCTCCTAAAGGGACAAACTACTCCCCATCCCAGTGTTCCTCTACCCTCAGCTTCACTCAGACCCAAAGTATCAACACTCACTAGGTGAACTGCTGTTGACGAAAAATACTACCATCATTGTAGAAGCTTGCTAGGGTAGTCAGCCTCCCTCCCTCCCAACTGCCAACTTCCCCACCCGTACCAGAGAAGCAATCAATTCGTGAGGCAATACTGCATTTGTTTGCCAGGTATCGGGAGATGCGGCCTTTGTTCTTGGCAGCTGCTCGGCCAATGAAGGTAGAGTGGAAAATGAGTCCATATTTGGGAGTGTTACCCCTTGTCTTCAGAGCTCTGGGAGAAGAATATTCAGCGGAGTTTTAAGATCAGAAATTTTAACTGTGCTAGCTAAGGCAGCACCTCCCTTCCCCTCTTCCCCCAGTTTCCAGAGTAAGCCTCAGGCCGGGCTGGGTCTCTACCCCACCTCATGCCAACCCACGGCTCCCAGAGGCAGAGGGAAGGCATCCAATGTCGCTGACCTGGAAACTTGGTCCCTTTGCTGGGCCCAGAGAATCACTCAGACACCAGGACTGGCCATCACCCCCATAGCAGAGGCCTGCATAGGTCAGGGAGCCCTGGTCAACCATCACCGTGATCCCCAAACAAGAAGTGGGCACCAGAAGTGGCACCTGAGTGTAGGCAGGTGCCCTCACTGGTACCTGAACAGGGCCTTTTCAGCCCCAAGGATCTGCACTGTGGATGCCGGATACTTGGCCAGATTGGTGAGACTGCCAGCGTGAGCAATGAGACGTGCACCTACCTGGAGAAGGATTCAAGGAATTAGAGAAGCTGGAACCGCCAACCTACCAACTGCATAATCCTGCTTCACCTCCTCCCCATCAAGCACAACTGGGAAAGATACGATGGGTCTGGAAATACAACAATACGAATATACATGGTCATTCCGCGATCCCCCATGTTTTGGTTTCCCATGACGCACCGCTTCCCCAATTAGGGCGGACAGGCTGGGGGCTACTTGGCTCATCTTGGATCGCAGGTAAGTGTGTAGGCTTTGGCGGTACTCTGACAAAGACACCACACGACTGGAGAAGCTCTCGATGTTTATCAAGTCAATGGCTGATATGTCCATGCCTAAGGGACATCAAGTGTGAATGCAGGAGCCCAATATTCAGAGCCCCATACCTTATTTTGGCTGCCAGGCTCTGTACTGACCCATGGAGGACCGCGAGGCATCCAGAACAGCCTTAGCCTTGGCTGCATCCATTGTCAGCTCCTCCAGCTTCTCCAACTTTTCTTCATTCAGCTCCCTTCGGTTTCCAATGAACTGAGCAAGGCGGCAGTACGTAGCGTTGTCATTGATGATCTTTACCAGCTCAGGAAAGTGATACCCATACCACTCCCTGTAAAGAGCCACAATCACTCCCTGGCCCAGCTGCCATGTCTCAAAGCTACAGCGTTAGCCCTCTCCACACCTCCTCTTTGTCTGGATGAAACGGGAACAAATCAGATCCAAAACCTCAACCGGATGTCCCCCCATTCACAATACAGACCAGGCAAAGGGCCTAGGCTGAGGTGTATATGGGGTGGGCTTACTCTGCCTCCTTTTTCTATACAGTCAGTGTAAGAACACAGCCTGTGGTAAGCACCAGGAGGCCCAGCTGTACCCCACATGGTTTTACCCACAGGAGCCAGTCCTGATCTCAAGATTCAAAATTAGCTAAACCACAGACCCAAGATGTTGTTTCTCAAGGGTTACCCCTGCACTTTACCTGACACGCATGGAGAAGGTATTGATGTCCTTATCCAGCTGGTCCAGGAGGCTAATGGACTGGATAATCATATTGTCCACTCGGTTCACATTAAACTTAACTTTGGCACGAGAATAGCTGTGTCCCAGCCCCAGTTGGGCTTTACAAGCAGACAGATCGGTCAGACCCTTCACCAGGTTGTGGAAGTGCAGACGAACTCCTGGAGGAGGGCAAGACTGTGAGCAAGGAAGGGCTCTGACTAGCTCCTGCACCCACGGACACCAGCCAAGCAGGAGGGCTTCTAAAAAGCAACCTTAAGCACCCGATAAGTTTCCAAACCCCCCATCCAGATTTCAAAGATGTCTATAGATGGTCTTACCTCGAAGGATCTCGGCTATGACACCTCCAGTCTGGCAGTTGTACCCTAACTCCTCTTGTATAGCAGCACCTATCTTGGGGTCCCCAACCCCCAGGAGTACTTTCTTCTTTTTGGATGGTAAGTGAGTCTCCAAGAGCAGGCGGAGGTCCTCATGAACAACACCTCAGGGGAAAGAACAGAGCTCCCACTAACACGCTGAAGGATGCTTAAACTGTTAAAAGGGATCCTGTCCCCTCAACTCATCAGTGACACACTGATCTTCCACTGGTCTTGCAGGGCATGCTAGGATGGTGTGCCTAGAGCCCTTCCCTTCAGGCTTTGCTCAGAGACATGGAGACATCAGTGATTACACTCAGGGGATTGACAGACTCAAGTCATCACTGCAAAGCCTGCATCAACCATGGGAGGAACAGGACTCAGGCCCAACAACATAAGTGTTAAATACATTACTGAAAGCTTAAAACACACCCTGAAGCACAACAGAAGTATTTAAATACTGGATGTGCCTGCTGGGACCACACCGCTTTCTCTTGGCTTTTGGTATCAAAATCAATTGAACAAAGCAACAGAGACCCACATCTGATTGGGACTAGCATTATACCAGCACCCCCCTCCCCAGCCAGATTTCATTTAGGAGACATTTATCACTACAGTGCCCACATGAAATAAAGCCTACATCCTAGATTGTGCACTTTAAAAACTTAACAGTAGCAGGCTTATCTCCCTAAGATATTTAGCGGCCAGCTCACCTTCAGACACAGCGTTGGCATTTTCCAAGGCAACCTGGGATGAGGAAAAGGGACAAAAGGCCACGAGACGAACGATGTTGTGGAACTTGCCCAAGTTCAGCACGCACTCCTCCACCTGGGGGGAGAAAGGTGATGACTGGTTTCCTTCTCTCGCTCTTGCCTCTAGGGCGCAGCAAAGCAGCAGCAAGTCTCAGACGTGAACGCACTTAAGAACGCTTTAAAAATGAACGGATTACGGGCCCTAAATCCCGGTTCTGCTTCATCGGTACGGGGCGGAGTCCGGGAGACTTCCTTTTAAATGCTCCTAACGGGATTCGAATCACGAATGCAGGTAAGGACCCCTGCTCTGGAGCTGTCAGGCCCAGCGCACCCCCCGTCGCGCGGCCGGCCACGTGGGAGCGCGCGGTGCACGCTGGGGCCCGCGCGGCCCGAGGGGCTGCGGCGCGGCCGGCGAGCCCACCGCGTCCACCCACCTGCGGCAGCAGCAGGCTGATCTCCTCCACCTCCTTCAGCGCCAGCAGCGCGTAGCCGACCGCGTGCTCGAAGAGCACGTGCAGCAGCACCTGGAAAAGGAGCCAGCGCGCGAGCATCAGCGCGGCCCCCGCGTCCGCTCGACTCCGCTCCCCGGACAGGCCCCGGCCCCGGCCGCGGCTCCGGCCGTAACCCAGGCCCCGACCACGGCCTCCGCCTCGCCCGCAACCACCACCCACTCCTCACCATGGCGCTCAGCTCCTGGCCCGGCTCGCACTGCGGCGCGCGGGCTCCGGCGCTCGGAACCAGGCTCCGGAGGCCCCGCCCCCGCAGCATCGGCCAATCAGAGGCCGGGGACGGTACCTTTCCGCGCCCTGGAGGGGTCCGCCGGGGTGGTACGGCCCGCGGGGGGGGAGGGCGCGAGCGCGGGCTGGCAGGCCTTTTCCGGCCGCCGCTGCGGCGTGGCTGCCGGGGATCCGCGGTTCGGAGCGGGCCTTGCAGGCCGCAAAACGGTTTGGGAAGGCGCTCTTCCGGATCATTGTCCAGTCCCTCATGTTTCCATCCTGTAAATTACGGGCAGCAGAGCTCGTGGAATCCGGGCTGGACGTCCCCCGCGCGGGCCGCGGCGACCCTTGCCAGCAGAAACTATTGCGGAATCCATTCTCCGCAGCGCCGGGGGATCTCTGGACCCAGGCCCCGCCCAGCGCCACGACCCCGGGACCCGCTTCGTCCCCGCCCGGCACTGGGAGATGACCCTCTCGGGAGCCCCGGGGCCGCGCGCCCTTCCCTCCTCACCGGGACGGAAGCGGGGCCTGGGGCGCTCTGGCGCAGTCCCCGAGGCATCGTGATTCCTGGTGTCTGGCTTCGTGCCTTTGAATTGTATTTTATTTATTTTTAAAAATATGGGCTGCAGGCGCTGAAGTAGGAGAGATGAGCCCACCTCTTTCTCGGTCGGGTCTCGCTCCCTGCTTCGGCAGAACCCTGCTCGTTTTGCAGGGCCGCCTGTCACTCGCCCTGGTGCGCGGGTTCTTAACACCAGGTAAGCCCCGTGTGAACTGGAGCTGCTTCCGTGTCCTCGGGGCAGCTTTTGGGCACTCGGGCGACTATTCTGAAATTACTTTTGCTTTAATAATTAATGTTAGAGTTGTAAACCCAAAATCTGGTAAATCCAAAATGGTATATATGCTGGTAAATTAAAAAGTAAATCATCTTAAGGGGATTTTTATAACAAGTTCCCACAACTAACGTGCATTTATAATTTTAAGATATTTTCTTCTTAAGCAATTTGGTTTTTTGACAAGATCCAAGTACTGAGCTCACTCAAAAAATAACAGATTAAACTTTAGTCTTAAATCTTCGACTCTCATAGTCTCAATATTGCTTACAAATGTGCTTAAATTTTGTTACGTGTATCCACTTATAGTCATGAGTCTGAGTCAGTTACTCCGTCTCACATTTTAAAATGGAATTGCAAAATTAATCTGTTACATTGGAATATTAAATTCTCTTAAACATTATAAATACCTATTTAATTAATAGTTCTATTTCTATCTTCTGTTTAATTAATAGAAGTTTCCAAAATGTAATGGAAAATATTAGTGCTATGACTTTGGTTTACTTCATTACTTATATACTTAGAGTCCTAAATATTCCTGGGGCTACAGGTGCTTATCTACTAGGGGTTTCAAAGAGAAGTTGGAATCGGATTGCAGAATTAATTTAGACATTCTTTGCCAACATTAAAAAAGTAGGATGAAAGAATATAGGAAATAATAGTACATCACATAATGTGTATAAAAACAGATGATTGAACCTGGTGTACCCCCCCCCCAAAAAAAAAATAGTACATCATATAAAGTAAGGAGTATTGATTCGTAAAACTTTTGTCTCAGTTAAACATACATATGTATACACATATGTATGTTAATATACACATATACATGTATACACAAACATACATACCATATATATGTTATATAAATGCACATTTCTGTGGATTAAATACAAAAAGCCTGAGAGTCACTGAGCTGTAAGTTAACCACAGTCATATTTTAGATAGATTTGAGTCCTCTGGTTATAAAGGAACTGTGCTAAAGCAGTTTGCTAACTTAGGTGGCTGAAGAAAAGTGCACTTCAACTAGTGAGATAGAAAAGCTTTGATTAGATGGGGGCATGATATAAACACCTAAAATATTTCTTGGGCTTCCTTACCTTCCTCTCTTTACTAAACTATCTGCCCTAGTACTTCATAATCCTGACCTTCATGGGCATCTCCTGACCTTCATGGGCATCTCTGCAGCATGTGATGTCAAAGGCCATATCTCCCTTGCCTGTGGGCTGTTTGTTAGGTTCACCGAATTGGGGATGATTTTTAAGCAGCAATAAGGATGAATCGGAGTCAGCAAACCTGGGTTCAGATCCCAGCTGTGCTAATTGCAATGTGACCTTAAGTTAATCGCCCAACCTTCCTGAGCTTTCATTTCTTTTGCAGAATGAAGATGGAGGATTCACTCATCCCCTCAACAAACATTTTACTGAACAAAGGCCCTGTGTGACACAAGTGTGGTAACTGGCATGTAGTAGGAACTCAGCAAATGTTAGTGAGTGAACTTTCATCTTGTTCTTTTATCCCTTTATCAATAAATAGTGATAAATTTTTAATCACAGTATTTCATTTTACTTATTCTCAGTTGAGTCCCAGTTCTCCCATCACTTCCCATAAAATCTACTAAAATGCCATTTTTTGTGCACCCAGCTTCTCTGATTCGTTTCTGTCATGTTAACCATTAACTTACACATGTAGACAGAGCACCTCTAAACAGTTTAGTTTCACACAGTAAAAGTTATGTATTCCATTTTTCAACTTTCAATGGCAGTAGATAGTTTACTGATTTTAAAAAAAAAATATTTATTTATTTATTGCTACACACAAGCTTTGTCTAGTTGCAGTGAGCAGGGGCCACTCTGTTGTGGTGCACGGCCTCCTCATTGCCATGGCTTCTTTTGTTGCGGAACATGGGCTCGCGTGGGCTTCAGTAGTTGCGGCACATGAGCTCAATAGTTGTGGCTCATGGAGTGCAGGCTCAATAGTTGTGGCGCATGTGCTTAGTTGCTCCTTGGCATGTGGGATCTTCCTGGAGCAGGGATCGAACCTGTGTCCCCTGCATTGGCTGGCAGATTCTTAACCACTGTGCCACCTAGGAAGTCCCTGGTTTACTGATTAAATGTTGTTGGAACCTGGAAAATATGTTCAGTGTATAAACTTCCCAATTATTGGCATCTCAGTTGTTTCTGGTTTAAACAGGGTTGTTAAGAATCTTTCAGACTTCCCCTCTCTTCTTCAGGTCTTTTCAAAATGGCAGTGGGGTTTATGGGAGCATTCTCATACTCTAGTTGCAGGGGGAAAGGGGGGATGTCTCAGTTCTCTGTGCTCAGGTTCCAGTGTTACGTCTTGGGACCCTATCAGTCCCTGCTATAAAATGGCTGCTTTGGGCTGGCCCCTGGACCTGTGCACTTTATCCTCTGAGACACACTCGTCTCAGCCAGATGCTTAAAATCTCTGAGCTCTGGGTCTCCTGACGTCAGGCCTCCACTGGTTCCTTGCTGTGTGGCACCGATGTATTTCCTCACTGAGGCACACGTGGTCTTTGGGATCATCTCTCCCACATATAGGCTGAGAGGACCAGGCTCACTACCAGAGGAAGTTTATCTTAACCCTTCCCTCATGGATGCTTAATAAGCTTTCCTGTGCCGCACTGACCATTGCATTGGGTTGAGTGTGGGACCTGTAGAGCAGGAGTCAGAAAACCATGACCCTGGGACCAAATCTGGCCTGTGGCTTGTTTTTGTAGGGCCTAAGAGCTAAGGATGATTTTCACATTTTTCAAGGGTTGTAAAAAAATTGCGACAGAGACTATATGTGGCCCACAAGGTCTAAAATATTTATTATCTGACCATTTATGCAAAAGGATTGCCAGTTCCTGTTCTTGAGGTATGCAGCTTCATCTGTGCTGTGTTTGGGGAGCACGGCAGATGTGAACAGATACAATATTTGTAGAGATGAAAAACTCAAAATTTAAAAGAAATGCATTGACTGATTAGCATTGACTAATTTAGGCATGGCTTAAGAGAGTATTAGTGAACTGGAAGATCTAACCGAAAAATTTATCCAAAATACAACAAAGAGAGATAAAGAGGTGAAAAAGCGATTAGAAGACATAGAATGTGCAATGAGAGAGTCTAGCTTCTGTTCTGCCCAGAAAGCAGGAAGGATAAATAGGAGTGTATTGGTGAAGGTTCTCTAGAGAAACAGAAGCAATAGGATATAGCTATAGCAATAGCTATAGATATAAATACAGTTAAGAGGAGATTTATTATAGGAATTGGCTCACGTAATTATGGAGGTGGAGAAGTTCCTCAGTCTGCCCATTGTGAACTGGAGAACCAGGAAAACGGATGATGTAATTCAGTTTGAGCCTAAAGGCCTGAGAATGGGGATGGGGGCAGCTGATGTTGTAGGCCCAGATCTGATAGTGAAAGCCTGAGAACCCAGAGCACCATGTCCAAGAGGAGGAGGAAATGGATGTCTCAGCCCAAGTAGAGATGGAACTAATTTGCCCTTTCTTCACCTTTTGGTTCTGTTCTGGTGCTCAGTGGATTGGAAGATGATCACCCACATTTGGGAGGGCCATTTTCTTTACCCAGTTCAATTCAGATGGTAATCTCTTCCAGGAAAACCCTCACAAACGCAGTGTTTTACCAGCTATCTGGGCATCCCTCAGCCCAGTCAGACAACATAAAATTAACCATAACCAGGAAGAACAATATTTGAAGAGCTGGTGGATGCAGTTTCCCCAGAACTGATGAAAAGCATGGATCCAAAGGTGCAGGAATACATCTCAAGCAGGATAAATAAAAATAAATCCAGGCTTGCACCCATTGTAATAAACCAGCAAAGCACTAAGAACAAAGAGAAGATCTTGAAAGAATATTTTAAATTACTAATTCAAATTTGTAATGGCCACAGATTATTCAGGATTTCTACTTTCTTGGACCATTTTGTTATAGGTTTCTGGGAATTTGTTCATTTCATTTATGCTTTCATGTTTTTTTAATATAGATTTGAATTGGAGAATTTTTTGTTTTCTGCAAATCTGTAGTTGTGATCTTTTTTTATCCTTAATATTTATTTTTTACCTTCTTTCTTTTCATCAGTCTTGTCAGAGAATTTTTATTATTTACTTTTTCAGACAATGAATTTTTGCTTTTGCTGATTCTCTCTGTTGTATGTTTATTTTCTTTTAAATTAGTTTTTTGCTCTTATATTTATTTCCTTTCCTCTACTTGTTTAGCTTTGTTTTGCTGTTCTCTATTTCATTTCTTAATATGGATGTTGGTTCATTAAACTTTTCTTCAATATGTATTTCCCTCTAAGTACTTCTTTAGCTGAATTCTGCAAATTTTGGTGTTCAATACTTTCATTATAATTCAATTCCAAATTTATTCTAGTTTCCATTATGGTAGCTTCTATGACCCACGTATTGTTTAGATAGGTATTAAAGGTTACGTCCTCCTTGCTTTCCATTGCTGCTTTCTAAGCATTATTTCCTCCTCTTTCTTTGAAAAATTACAGCCACCCATCACTGCCTGGTAGCATCCGATTTTGCGCTGGGAAGGATACTGCTTACCTACATTTTGGATGAGGAGACAAGATGCTATTGATCAAAACAGTTTTGGGGTGCCACAAGCTGTTGTACTTCCTTACCTCAGATTTACTATCCTGATTGTATCATTCCAGTTCCTGTCAACGTCAGCCTAGTTCTATAAGTACTGGTGTGGCCCTGACAGCTGGCATCATTTTATGTGTGTGAGGCTCAGGGGACTCAGTTTGCCGACACCTCACAGACAGGAAGATTGAACTGGTGGGGGTGGTGGGAGGGTGAGCAGAGAAATGAGCCCAAAGCTGCATCTGTTCATCTTCTCAGAACCCAAACTAATCAATGTAATTCATCTGGTCTTTTGGGGGCCCCTGAGAACATAGGTAAGTTTTGAGCTAGTGGACACCTTGGAGACTATATGACCTAACATCTTCTTTTGTGGATGAGGAATCAGCTATAACTATTGATGTTCAAGAAGCTACAGAATCAATCCATTTTTCCATTCATTAAAAAAAAGGAGAGGGGTAGGACTTCCCTGGTGGTCTAGTGGCTAAGGCTGCACTTTCAATGCAGGGGGTTCGGGTTCGATCCCTGGTCAGGGAACGAGATCCCACATGCCTTGACTAGGAGTTTGCATGCTGCAGCGGAAGATCCTGTGAGCCGCAACTAAAAGATGGCACACACTGCAAGGAAGGTGCCGCACATGGCGACGGAGATCCCCAGTGCTGCAACTAAGACCCGACACAGACAAGTAAATAAACATTAAAAAAAAAAAAGGTAAAAAGTGAGTGTGAAGGTACTGTAAGTGTACTTTAAAAATAAGTGTGGTGGGTTGTGTGCCTACTGAATGCCAAGTATCTTTCTAGGGCCTGGGGGTACAGTAGTAAAAAAAAACTAAGTCCCTGCCACCAAGGAGTTTATACCCTAGGCGGAAACAGAAAATCAAGTAAATATGCAGTACATCAGATGTTGGTACCTGTGAAGGAATGTTGCATTGTTATATAGAGGCTCTCAGTGAAAAGGTGACATTTTGAGCAGAGATCTTAAGGGGATAAGGCATGCAGAGATCTGGGAGGATAATAAAAGTGGTGGTACTAACCCATGACCTCTTCCCTCAGAGACTTCACTAATCAAGGGCTAAGATGTAGCAGTGTGGGAGGCTGACCAGGGTTCCTGAGGAAGGTTTCAGGGTCAGGAGGGAATTTAGGTATTCACAGAACAGTGTGTAGGTCATTTAGAGATAGAGGCTGGAAAGAGAGTGGAAGCAAATGCCAGAAAAAAGAGAAGAAGCTGCTAGAGGTGTAAGATTCATCCTGTTGGACAAAAGGCTAAAGGATCCAGCATGTAAGAAGCCTTGACTGAAAGCCAGGATGGGTGGCTTGGGTCTGATGAGACTCTTACTCTCCCTAAAGTGCTGTTTGATTGCAGATTAGTTTGGAGGTGATGTGCAAGACAGATTTCTCACCATGTTCCAGCTGAGAAAATGTCCTGCATGGGCAGCAGGTCTGAAGGGGGCTGTAGGCTTTCGAGGTGTGCTCCAGGCTCAGCTTTAAAAAGTCTTGTGGGCCTTTCCTTTCTCTGAGTTCACCCACTGGGAAGGATAATACACTGTAGCATCTCTTCCTCTTTTATTTAGCCCCGCCTTTGGCTCTCTGTGTCATTTTGGTGTAAATTAACCCAGAGTTTTTACTCCTGGCAACGCTATTGGGGACCCATGGAAATGAATGCGCTATTTATTTAAGTGCTAGGGACCAGGGAGAGCTTCAGAAAAGGAAATTGCATGAAACAACCACAGGATGGCAGCACTTCACACTCATTTCGAGAATTTTTCACATCAAATTTCAAAGGCTTCTAGCAATTCCTAGGTCAAAGAAACCCTGCAACATTCATTGGCAATGTGTTACACATATATGCAACACTTCTTTACAGAAACACAGAAGAATGGGAAGCATTCTAGGACGATCACTGAGGAGTACAGGGTAAAAGTTTTGATCAGTCAATGCTGTTTGTGTTCCTAACCTGAGCCTGAGGATGTCTGATCTTATCCAGGCCTGTGATGATATCTGTTATTTATTAAGCACTTAGCCTAATGCTTGGCACTTAGTCTTACGTGCATCAGCTTGTTGAATCTTCACAACAGAATTTGGAGGTTGGGAGGACTTCCCTGGCGGTGCAGTGGTTAAGAATCCGCCTGCCAATGCAGGGAACATGGGTTTGAGCCCTGGTCCGGGAAGATCCCACATGCCGTGAAGCAACTAAGCCCGTGTGCCACAACTACTAGAGCTAATGCACTGCAACTGCTGAAGACTGTGAGCTTGGAGCCCATGCTCTGCAACAAAAGAAGCCACCGCACTGAGAAGCCTGAGCACCGCAACAAAGACTAACCCCTGCTCGCCACAAATAGAGAAAGCCCGGACGCAGTCACCAAGACCTAATGCAGCCAAAAACAAACAAACAAATAAATAATAAGTAAATCTTAAAAAAAAAGAGAATTTGGAGGTTGGGTTTATGTGGCTCATTTTCCAGACACAGTCAGTGGTAGACCTGCATGATCTACCTACCTCATCTGCCCAACTGTGATCCTGGGCCTTTCTTTACATTTTCCAAGCTAATACTGCATTGAAGAATAAATTATGTGGCACAGTACTGCAGAGAGCTGTCTTTAATAGAAATCCTCAGCACTCAAAACCAATCCCAACTTACAGAACTGGATGGCACCCACCTACCTGGTAATTTTGCCCTTGAAGATTGTATTTCAGTTTTTGTTCCCTGTGAACACTGGGGTGGATGTACCTTTTCGAATTAGAGTTTTGTCTTTACCAAATATATATCCAGGAGTGGGATTGCTGGATCATATGGTAACTCAATGTTTAGTTTTTTAAGGAAACTCCATACTATTCTCCATAGTGGCTGCACCAATTTACATTCTCACAAATAGTTTAGGAGGGTTCCCTCTTCTCCATACCCTCTTCAGCATTTATTATTTGTAGACTTTTTGATGATGGCCATTCTGACAGGTGTGAGGTGATACTTGATTGTAATTTTGATTTTCATTTCTCTAATAATTAGTGATGCTGAGCATCTTTCATGTGCTTGTTGGTCATCTGTATGTCTTGGGAAAATGTCTATTTAGGTCTTCTGCCCATTTTTTTGATTGGGTTATTTGTTTTTTTTGATATTGAGCTGTGTGAACTGTTTGTGTATTTTGGAAATTAATCTCTTGTTGGCTGCATTGCTTGCAAATATTTTCTCCCATTCCATAGGTTGTCTTTTCCTTTTGTTTATGGTTTCCTCTGCTGTGCAAAAGCTTTTAAGTTTAATTAGATCCCATTTGTTTATTTCTGCTTTTGTTTACATTACTCTAGGAAATGAATCCAAAAAACTATTCTGTGATTTATGTCAAAGAGTGTTCTGCCTATGTTTTTCTCTAGGTGCTTTATAGTATCTGGTCTTACATTTAGGTCTTTAATCCATTTTGAGTTTATTTTTGTATATGGCATTAGAGAATATTCTAATTTCATTCTTTTACATGTAGCTGTCCAGTTTTCCCAGCACCACTTATTGAAGAGACTGTCTTTTCTCCATTGTATATTCTTGCCATCTTTGTCATAGATTAATTGACCATAAGAGTGTGGGTTTATTTCTGGGCTTTCTACCCTGTTCCATTGATCTATATGTCTGTTTTTGTGCCAGTATCATACTATTTTGATTATTGTAGCTTTGTAGTATAGTCTGGATTCAGGGAGCATGATTCTTCCAGCTCTGTTTTTCTTTCTTAAGATTGTTTTGGCTATTCAGGGTCTTTTTTTTTTTTCATACAAATTAAAAAATGTTCTAGTTCTGTGAAAAATGCCACTGGTAATTTGATAGGGACTGCATTGAATCTGGAGATTACCTTGGGTAGTATGGTCATTTAAACAATATTGATTCTTTCAATCCAAGAACACTGTATATCTTTCCATCTGTTTGTATCATCTTTAATTTCTTTCATCAGCATCTTATACTTTTTGAAATATAGGTCTTTTGCCTGTTTAGATAGGTTTATTCCTAGGTATTTTACTCTTTTCGATATGATGGTAAATAACCTAAGATCACTTTAAATTAAATTTTCCACTTGAGCTTTTTTTTTTTTGAACACACAGCTGGTGTGGGGATTTTGACTCTGTGTGAAGGTTGCCTTGTGGATATAAATTCTCAAAGGGAATTTTTGTCCTCTTCTTTCTCCTGAGGTCAAGAGAGACAAATGTCCCTTTCTGCATGGCAGGTTTATTTCTTACTGTCCCTTATACAAAGCATGTGGAACTTTGGTTCCCCAGCTTTGGGTGGGGCTCTACAAAGCATATCTGAATTGAGGATCAGCAGTGTAGTGGATGCTGTTGGTACCCTGTCCAGGTCCCTACTGGCTGGTGCATCACTCCCAGTTTCTGTGAGTGTGTGAGTCATGGGTTGATCAGGTGTCCCCCTTGATCTTTAGCAAAAGTGTCTTCCTACTTATGTGGTTCTGTGTATAGTGGAGCTCTTTAAGGACATTGAGCATGTAGATTATTAGAAACGAAGGATCAGCCTGCAAAAATAGTGTCTGACAGAAAAATTCAGTGTCTGTTTCATTTGCTGCCAGTAAGGAATACACAGACAAACTAAGGTAATATCAGTAAGATACCAGTTATATTTCTCTGGATAAATTATTAAATAGTTCAAATCTAAATTATTTGAACTAGAAATAGTTCAAATCATTCTCAGATGAGCTGAGGAAAGAAAGACAGAGAGGAAGGAAGGAAAGAAGGAAGGAAGAGTGGTCTTCATGCTTTATAACTCCTGGGTAGGCTGAGTAGCAAAGCTTTAAGACGGAATGAGCTGAAAGATCAAACCTGAGAATGCAGAGATGAAAGCACCCTCTAGAGGATTTCTAATGACATGTCCCAGCTGTAAAGCCACACCACATGAACATCCCTCCTCTGTTACCCACGCCTTCTTCCTCTACCCATCTCCCTAGTTCACCTAGTTTCCTGTTGCTTGATGGTCCCAGGAGCCACCATTAACGAATCCTCTGACGGATGTATTTCAAAAAAGCTTTAGAATTTTCTTGATAGAGATCTGATAACTATTTGAATTAGGAAATCTCCTGTTAAAACATGTCCAAAAATTCATCAATAGATGGAGCCTAATTTCCTTCTCTTTGAGTGTAAGCTAGACTTAGTGACTCCATTCTAATGAATGGATGCTGGTGGAATCGATAGTGTAATTTCTGAGAACAGGTTATAAGAAGCATTGTGGCTTCCTCCTTGCTTTCTCTCAGATCACTGGCTCTGGGGAGATATCAGCTGCTGTGTTGTGAGGTCACCCAAGCAGCCCTATGAAGAGGTCCATGTGGAGAGTAATAAGTCTGTGGATAGCCAGCAAGGAACCGAAGGCTCCTGCCAACAGCCATGAGTGAGCCATCTGTGAGCATATCTTCCAGCCGCATGAAATCTTCTGATGACTGTAGCCCTGCCTCAGAGCTTTTTTCTTTTAAGATTTTTATCATTTATTTATTTAATTTATTTATTTTTGGCTGCATTGGG
This sequence comes from Hippopotamus amphibius kiboko, assembly GCF_030028045.1. Classification (NCBI taxonomy): domain Eukaryota; kingdom Metazoa; phylum Chordata; class Mammalia; order Artiodactyla; family Hippopotamidae; genus Hippopotamus; species Hippopotamus amphibius. Next base: position 31,196,548 of record NC_080197.1, on the reverse strand, counting down.
TCTTCGTTGCTGTGTGCAGGCTGTCTCCAGTTGCGGTGAGTGGGGGCTACTCTTCGTTGCGGTTCACTGGCTTCTCATTGCAGTGGCTTCTCTTGTTAGGAGCACAGGCTCTAGGTGCGCGAGCGTCAGTAGTTGTGGCACATGGGCCCAGTAGTTGTGGCTTGCGGGCTCTAGAGTACAGGCTCAGTAGTTGTGACGCAAGGACTTAGTTGCTCCGCGGCATGTGGGATCTTCCTGATCCTGGACCAGGGCTCGAACCCATGTCCCCTGCATTGGCAGGCAGATTCTTAACCACTGCGCCACCAGGGAAATCCCCTGCCTCAGATCTTGACTGCAATTTGCAGAACCAGAACTGCCCAGTGAAGCCAATCCCAAATTCTTGACCCACAGAAACTGTGTGAGATAATAAATGTTTATTGTTTTAAGCTGTTAGGTTTTGGGATAATTTGTTATGCAACAACAGATAACAAATACATTCCTTCACATAAAATTATGCATCATCAAAACAGGATAATTTGTCTGTGTTTGTGATGTGTAGGGATATTGGTCAACCTTGGAAGCCTGAGGGTAACCACTGGGAGTTCTGGACTGTGACAGGCACCCTGCAGATACTTGCCCCTCGCTGGCAAGGCCTCCTCAGTGGTCTGGCCTCCAGGGCCGATGCCCCCATGAGACTTCTGCACAGAACCAGGATGTGACACACAGCATCGCCAGAGACGAGGCTCTGCACTCCACCCTTTGCAAAACTACCCCCAAACCATGGTCCGTGTCCCTTTATAATAAACAATCAAATTCCTTTTAGAATTTCCTGCATGAGAAAGATTCTTCTGCCCTGAGCAATATTTTATTTCCTTCAATTAGATAAGAAGAAGCACGCTGCTCTCTCTCCTTGCCTTGCTGCCAGGGAGGCTCCCACACATTTCTGGTGCTTGGTGGCATCAGCTCCCCTCCGGCTAGTTTCTGGGGAATCACCATCTTCCCATTCACCAAAGCTGGACTTCAGTTTATTTAGTTTCATCTTCATCGGCTTCTTGAACCTTTTATTTACACTGTCTCACCTTCTTTGGATGGAGGTAGTTGTCAGAAAGGTGGGTCCTTCTGCAACCTCCTCCCAGTTGGTGGAGCTGGCAGAAAGCTGTCCCAACATGGGCTCAGTGCAAAAAGTCTATGATGGCAGTCACAGCCCTGCCCGATCTTCCCAAGTCTGGAGCTGAGGGAAACCGCTGTGAGTGCAAGGTCCAGAGCTGCCTGAGCCAGGATACTGGGAAGGGCAGTTAGTGGCGGGAAGGCTCAGATCTTCTAAAAGGTGGATGGAGCCACTGTCCTCCTGTTTTGGTAGCTAAAGGGACTGAGATTGAGTAATCAAGGTTCCCACATTCAATGAGAGGAGCGAGAATGTGCGCCTTGTGTGAGGAGAGAGGAAGAGAGAACGATTTGGGGTTGGGGTGAGGCGGTGGGGGCCTGAGGATCAGCCCCAGGACCGTACTCCGTTAGTCCCAGCTGTCAGTGGGAAGGTCTCTGAGCACTCTTTCCAGAGGCTGACCTCCAAGGACGCGCCTGAGGCTGGGCTTGGCCAGAGTCTGGTCTGACGCCAGGGGGCTGAGATACAGGGAGGTGCTGGGAGGCAGGTGGCATAGTCCTGCCAGCAGAACTGGAGGCCCCAGGGCCCTGCGCCTTCTGGTCCAGGGCCTGGCTTTGGCCAGCAGAGTGATGTGCAGTCCCTGGAAAATGAACAAGACAAGAATGAGCATGTGGGAGATTTCCCTACAGTTTCCTGGTGCTCTCTGGAGCTGCCCTGCACTGTGGGTAGATTTCAGCCCTATTTGGTGATCTGAGAATGATCAAATCACCCTCAGGCATCTAGGAACACCTTGGCCTAGTCTTGGCATAAGCAGCTGTGTTGGAGAAGTATGATCTGCTGGCTGGAGAACTAGACTTTGAACGCTGGCCTCAGGCTAGAGTCTCTGAGCCTGGTTTTCTTGAGAATAAAATTGGAGCAATAATAACAGCCTCACAGGTGGAAACTGTTTGGATCAACCCCAGGATGGTGCTGCTGCGAATCAGATCCATTTCCAGCTCTTTCACTCACTCGTTTCCCTCCCTCCTTTAACTCTGAGTTGGGGACAATTACTGGCTTGTTCTTTACCAAACCCAGTTCCGGGCACATAGAAATAGACTGTTTCCAGCGTGGCTGGTATGGCCTGTGGATGAAGTCCAGGCTTTGATGGGCACTGTGTCCATGTGTGACCTCTAGGCTCTACCCCGTCCCAGCTTGATGCCGGTAGAGCCACAGGACAGACAGAGCCAGGGTTCCCCGCGCATCACTGTAACCAAGCAGGACCCTATGAGGCCTTCCCAGGACAGCTCCTTCCCCCATATCCTGTGCTTTAGCTCCTCTCTGAAGTACCTAGATAACAACATTTGAAGCACATTTCCTGAGTTGTTTTATAGATGTGAAAACCTCCTACCAAATGGAAGATGTTAACTACATGAGGACCGTGAGCACATAGCCCCAGGTCTCCTGCAGCCTAAGGACTGATCATGTTAATCCCTGTGATACCCCGTGTTACCCCACCACCAGCCAATCAAATTGTGCACGAGCTGCTCACATCCCTGCGACCCCCTTCCCTCACCTGGCTTTTAAAAATGCTTTACTGAAACCCTCTGGGGAGCTCAGGCCTTTTAGGGCATGAGCCACCCGTCTCCTTGCATGACCCTGCAATAAACCTTTTTCTGCTCCAAACTCCGTTGTTTTGGTTTGTTTGGCCTCACTGTGCATTCGGCATGTTGCAGCAAAAATAGAAATGAGACTTTTCTTAATAGAAATGAGACTTTTCTTTTCTGATTAAACAAGGAAAATAAAGAAACAATGACCAGGCTGAGGAAACAGCATAAACAGGCCTGAAAGAGTTAAGCAATCTTGGTTATTCTTTAGCTGTTACTGCTAACAAACACTTGTACCTAGACTTGTCCTTCACAAAGCTAAGCAAAGCTAATTACTCTCTGACTCTATATGAATTGTACTCTTCCCCTGGCCTTCTCCCCCTACACTCCCTGGTAGCACTCTACATTTCAAAAAGAAGGTCACAGGTGATAATTTCAGGGACACCAGACCTGGTTGTTGAGCCACCTGATGCCAGCTTTGGCTATAAATTTGCAGAAGAACAGATAAAAAAGGCAAGACCTTCATTAATTTGAGCCTGGAGACCATGAGCTCCAGAATATAAACTTCTCTCTATTCCTCCTCTCTACTCCCCAGGGAGTGGGGCACAGTTCCTGAGGTGCTAGCCCACTGTGTTCCCTCTTTGCCTGGCTAAGAATAAAGCTACTCTTTCTCATTTCTCCAAAACCCTATTTCCATATATCTTTTCAGCATCATTGCACAGAGAGCCAATACTTTGGCCTCAGGCACATGAACTTGCCCTAACATCACCACTTGGGAAGAAAGTGGCCACCAAGTGGAAATACCTAATTTGGACTTTATCAAGTGAGAAATAAAGTTTGATTGTGTTTGAGCCATTAGCTGTTTTAGGCCTGTTTGTTACACATCAGTGTAATTCTAGTAAATATTTCAAGAAAGAGAAGCTAAATGAGGATAGTGATAGAGGCTATTGGAGTTTTTCAGGGAAAGATTAACCATCTTCCTCAGCTCTCCCCCACAGCCTAGTCCCACTGATGTGTTCAGGTAACTCCTTCATTAAAAAAAAAAAGTCAAATACTGTAATATTGACTTAACCAACATAAAATGGAAAGACAGAGCTTTAGGTCTGTAATAAAAAATTCAGATTTGGAGAGGGGCAAACTTTAGATCAGCAGCCAGTAGAGAAAGGAGGAGAAGGGAGTGAGTAAGGTGGACAGGAACATTGGGACTGTGGGTGAGGCAGGAGATCGATGCCCTTCCCCCCCACCCTGCCCCGGGTAAGCAGCTGGAGTTTGTTCCCTGTGGACAGAAACTCCAAAATACCAATAGCGGGACAATTGAGAGAGGAGGCTGGGCTCTACCCAGATAAGCGATAAAAGACCACGTATTTCTCATTCTTGAAGTCGAAGAGACCTTCCAGACTAGAAAGCTCCTTGGAGGTCAAAAGGGGAGTGATGTCAAGGCTACCCATAGGCCTCTTCACTGGAATCCATCTTGGCTGAGAGATGCCCGCGGAGGATCCTGAGATATGCCAAACAGACTCAGAACCAGGCAAATCAAAATGATTGGCCAAAGGAAACCGGAAGAAATGCCCCGTATAAGTGATTCAAACCACCACGAGGGCACGACTCTCTCTGTACTGTACTGTTTTTCCTCCAAATAAACACTTTACTTGTTTCACTACTTTCTGTCTTTGTGGGAATTCTTTTCTGCAAAGCTGAAGGGCCAAGGCCTTGTCACTGGCCACTGGTCTAGTGGCTAGGATTCGGTGCCCTCACTGCTGTGACCCAACCTCAGTCTCTGGCCGAGAGCCAAAACCCTGCTTCAAGCCGCTGCAGGCCAAGGCCATGCGAGCTCATGGGGACATGAATGGACCACTGTCAACCAGTGTAGGTTTCTTGCTTTCTCACGGAAAACGTTTTATAAACCTATTTTATTCCTTCCATTGCTGTCCAAATATGTCCGTTCCATTTTTGTCTTGTTTTTGTTGGTGATATGACAACATAATATCACATTTACGTCACTTCCTGTCCTGTGTGGAAAAATTAGGTGAATTCAAACACTTTCTTCAGGGACTTCCCTGGTGGTCCAGCGGGTAAGACTCTACACTCCCAATGCAAGGATCCCGGGTTCGATCCCTGGTCCGGGAACTGGATCCTGCACGTATGCTGCAACTGAGAGTTTGCATGCTGCAACTGAGACCCCACACAGCCAAAATAGATAAATAAACAATTAAAACAGAACACAAAAAACCCTGAAACACTTTTTTCAGCTCCACAAGTGCCAGCCATTTGCTCTTCTGCATTTCATCTCTGAACTAGGCTTCCAAGCTATCAATGGACTGCAGCTGATCTTGCTGACAAGAACATCTGTAGCTTTGAAATGCCTGCCATACATTTTGGAGACTCACCAGGAATAGGTTCTATGTTGACACAGGCCTCACGTCCTCTTTTTGCAACATCTACCTGTTTATGGCTTCTTTTAATATTTGTTGCTATTCCAATATCACCAGTGTTAGTTAGGGATACACACAGGTGCCCTTTCTTCTCCTGTTCTGCTTCCACCATCACTCTCTGCACTCTTGGATCTCGAGAACTGACTGTCATCCTCAGGGAAATGCTGCTCCGGGCTTAAATTCTTCTTGTCTGTTTCCTAGAGTCCTGCCTACATGTTATAAGGGCATCAAATAAATGATAAGTAATTTCTGTTCTAAAAATTCTAACTCCTTGAGATGAAGCGAGAGAGTAGCACAGACATATGTATACTACCAACTGTAAAATAGTCAGTGGGAAGTTGTTGTATAACAAAGGGAGTCCAACTCAAGGATGGAAGATGCCTTAGAGGACTGGGGCAGGGAGGGTGGCGGGGACTCGAGGGGGGGTAGTCAAGGAAGGGAGGGAATACGGGGATATGTGTATAAAAACAGATGATTGAACCTGGTGTACCCCCCCCAAAAAAAAAAAAATTCTAACTCCTAAACTCTGAGACATTTCTTGTGCATCTCATTCAATTCCCATAGCAAAGGTCAAAATTTTCGCATACTGGCACTTTAATTTTGACACGGGGACACTCCTTGGAAAATGGGATCAGCTCAGAGATGCTAAGCTGATCCTTTCAATTTGACCTTTCCTCACTCCGTAGGTAGAGATGGTCTGTGATTACTCCCCTTGGAAGCTCTGTGACACCTTCTTTGGAATGTGTGTGGCCTTTTCTCACCCTGTTACTCTAGCTATTTCAATGCCACTCTTTTTTTTTTTTTAAGCTGTTTATATCCAACCACTCTTTTTTAAGAGAATACAAACTGGTTCTGGTGGGAGTAGTGGCTGCTGGATGCAAATCTTCCTATTTCTCCTCCTAAAGAAAACACTTAAAATGACACAGAAAACAAATACCTCCTCCATCCCTGGCAGCTGTGATCCATGTCAACTGACCTCAGAGCATCTTAAAGGGACCTGGGTGGGACACGAATTGTGCTCCTATGTTGGGTTAAGTAGCTGCATATTAAGAGGATATAACATGAGAAATGACAGACTCAGGAGTGTGAAAGACAAAGAAGACAAAGTCATTTCACAAACGAAGACAAAATGATGAAGAACCATCACCATAGAAAATGTGGTGAGAGACTCAGGGGATAGAAATTAGGGAAGTAACCCTGGTATTTCCCCAGTTTACAGACATTCCTCCTCACCCCACCAGCTCCCTTATGTTGGTTCTCTGTGCCAGGAAGTCATTGAAGCACTTCACAGGCACTTCCATCTCATTTGTACCACCCCGCAGGGCTGCCTACGATTCACTCCTGTTTTAATTTGCCCAACTTCACACCACTAATAATTGCCAGAATTCTGATTTCAGTCCCAGATGCATCTAATTTCACAGCATTTGCTCTTTACACTTTCCCATGTGGCCTCGTAAAAAGTAACCAGCGTGAAATAGAATTTACCTTCTTTGGTGAGCTGGGTGGCATTTTTTGAGTTGCCTTTAGCTGTGTCCTCCAAATCTCTGGCTGTGGCTCTGCCTTTGACAGACTTGTGGCTCTTTTCAACTTCGCGGAGCTGCAGGAAAAAAAGAATGGTCGGTCCTGGCCAGGGAAATGGGTGTTGAGTTTCTCAGCCCAGGATGGTGAGATCTAGAGGCCAGCTACCTTAAATCACTGGTTCTTGTCCTCACCGCTGGCTGGAGAGGGCACCTGGGACTCAGGTTTGCAGAGCATTTGTAGGAACATCTGGCCAGGGGAGGACAGAACCTCTGCCAATACTGTATTTCAATGGTTTTCTATACCTGGGCAGGAGGACAGTGAGAGTGACAGAAGGAAGTGTGGTTGGGAACTGGCAGCGAGGCTGTTGAGATTAAGGAGGGTTAGGGTCCAGCCTTTACCGTGTGTAGGAGGCAGGGGTGGGGGCTGGGAGAGCGGAAGAGGCAGTCAGGGTGTCAGCCGATGCTGAGAGAGGCTGCCCCCGTGTGGAGGGGACTTAAGAGACTCCTTAGGCAGGCCATGGGGCAAAAGCACCATGCGGTTGTGACAACGCTATTTTCTTTAGTATTTCTTTTTCTTTTTTTTTTTTTTTGGCGCACGGGCTTAGTTGCTCCGCGGCATGTGGGATCTTCCTGGAGCTGGGATCGAACCCGTGACCTCTGCATTGGCAGGCGGATCCTTAACCACTGCGCCGCCTAGGAAGCCCTAGTATTTCTACTATGAGTTTTAATCTGTAGGAATTATTGTGGGTACTGGTTTTATCATGTATGAACACTGGTTTAATCCATTGAATTTCTCCTATTCTTTAGCAACCGCTCAAAATTTGTCATCACGGTTATGTATTCCCAAATATCCTCAGAATATAAATGCGTGTCACTGAATCTCTCAAGGCTGCTTCCTGCCATACAGATCATTTGGGGTTTGGTTTATAAGAAAGCCATTTAAAGAATGCAACTGGGCTCAAAGAGCAAATTAGCGAAAGAAACCAAAAACATAACATCTTTTTGAATAAAAATTCCCAACAGACTCACCGCTTGGATTTTCTTTCTCAGCTGGGCATTAGCTCGGGAAAGGCTTTTGGAAACTGAGTTCAGGTAGTAGATAGCCAGGCTGCAAGAGAAAAGCATGCTCTGGGGGGTACTGTGATCTTGGAAAATGACAAGAGCTGGATGCCTTACCCCAGGAATCATGGCAGGCTTCCTGGAATAGGTGACCAGGCTTTGCCTCTGGGCAGGGTCGAGGGAGGTCTTACCACCCCAAATTCCCCAGTTAACGTCAACAAGGTCTTGGACATCCGTGTTCTCTCTCTACTTTATTGAACACATTTCTAGTTCTCAGAGTGTTTAATAAAGGTTAGCTGAAGGAATCAGTCTTCTTCTGGGAAACCTGAAGAGCCAGGGGAGAGGCAGAGTTTCTCATCTGCAGAAGCGGCTGGTTGTGTTTCCTGGGTACCTGGCCTGTGCCGGGCTCTGTGCCATGCGCATCCCACTCCACATTCCACTGGTTCTGATGAAACCTTGTGAAGAAGAAAGGATGACTCCCATCTTTACAGGTCAGCATCCTGGAATGCAGAGAGGTTAAGCCATTTGCCCAAGGCCATCCTATCTATTAGCTCTTGTGGGCAACCACATTTGATGCCAAAGCCCTTTCCACAATCTTCAAGTGCTGAGAGAGGAGAGAGAGGTGCTAAGTGACCTGCTCCAAGTTTGCCTAGAAACACAACTGCATAGACCCCAAAGTCCTCTGCCCACGGTGCACTGATGCGAATATCTGTCCTGGGCTTGTGGTTTTCAGAGTCCAGCCCCCACTGGCTGACTGGGTGGCTAGGTGTCCTTCAAGGCTATAGCCTGGGCTTCCCTTTCACAGGACCTAGGATTTGGGGCTAAGACCTGAGGGGGGAGGGGCCCACAAAAGCCTGGGATGCCTCCTGGACTGATTACTCCAACAGCCCGTCCTTATCTGTCACTTTTCTTCGTGCATTTCAAGCTCCAGCTGCTCCAGCTTGGGTCTTCCAATCCTTGCCCTCGGGGTGGGGCCACCCTGAGCCACTTCAGCAGAGTCCTCGAGCTCTCTTGTAGACAGAAGGGAGGAAACACATCGCCTTTGGCAGAGCTGTGGGTCACAGGCTCTCCCATGAGCCTCCTGAAGTAAAGACTCAGAGGACTGTGGGCGACGAGAGGCCAGAAGGAGAACAGGCGAAGGGACCACCATCTGTTAGAAGGGCGCCCACGAGGCCTCGCCTTCTCTCCTAATTCACAGCCCATTTGTTAGGGAGGAATCGGAGATCAGAGATGATCAAAAGCTCCTGGGTGACTCTGTTGCTCCTGAGGCTGTTTCTAAGCTTAGTGTTTCCCGTGCTGCCTGCAAGGTCAGGTTTGGTATCTGGGTTCCAGAATTCCCTCAGGCGGTGGTCACTACCATGTCAGCCCTCCCTCACATGAGGACTAGAAGCAGAGGATGTTTGAAGTTGAGGATGTAAGGAAAAACACCTATTTTGGAGAGCAATTCAGCGCTGTCTACAAAGATTGAAGAAACACATCTACGACCCAGCAATTCCACTTCTAGAAGACTCTAACATGCGCACAAGGAGACATATATAAGCAGCATATTTGCAATAGCAAGAAAGTGGAAACAACCTATCTCTATGCAGAGCAATGGTTATGTTGTGGTTTATTTATACAAATGATATAAGAAAATTTCACATACTGAGGTACAGGGAAGTCATTCTGGTTTATACTGAGTTAACTTGAATTTTATGCTAAGACAGCCTGTTTGTGGCCTATCAAGCATACATTGTAGGGACTTCCCTGGTGGCACAGTGGTTAAGAATCTGCCTGCCAGTGCAGGGGACAAGGGTTCTATCCCTGGTCTGGGAAGAGCCCACAGGCCGCAGAGCAACTAAGCCCATGTGCCACAATTGAAACAGGAGGGAAGGGTGCAGGGCATAACCTTTGAAAGGATGACATAGCCCGAGGACATGACATAAACTGATGAGAACAAAATGGGTCCAAGATGGAGGACAAGTCGACTACCAGGCGCCATGACAGTTCCAAGGCTGACTATTAGGATCAAAAAGTGGGTGGTGGCCCAATTCCTGGAAATCCCCGTCCCTTCCTGAAATAGCTGGAATGCTCCTCCCACTCATTAGCATATGAAATTACCCACCCCTATAAAAACTGAGGACCGCATACCCTGGTGTTTTTTTTTTTTTTTTTTTGGTTAGGGAAAAATGTAATTGTTTTACAAAGGATTAGACAAAAGAAAAATAAACCAGAGGCAGCTTTTTATGTTGTTGAAACATCAAAGAAGAGGATCCCAGCCAACCTCATGACATGATTTATTTTGTCATTAAAGGAATGGTGCTCTCAGGACTTCCCTGGTGGTCCAGTGGTTAAGACTTTGCCTTCCAATGCAGGGAGTGGGGGTTCAATCTCTGGTCGAGGAGCTAAGATCCCACATGCTAGAATCTTTTGAGAAGATTCAAAAATGTTTTCTAGAACCTTTCTGGACCCATTGAATCAGAATCTCTTCAGAAGAAGCCAAGCGTTGCTATTTTCAAAATCTTCCCAGTTGATTCTATTGTGCAGGCTCTGTTCTTTCCAAAGTTAACAATGCCATCTTGGTCTTTGGATTTTATTGTTCTCTATTCTATGGCAAAACTTGTTCAATAAACTTTTTTAGTCCCTCATATTTTCTTTGTCAGTTGACACTTTTAGATTAAGCTTTTAATAAGCTTAAACATGCTTGTTCCAAACATGCTTGTTCCTCATTAAACAACTTTCATAGAATGCATAGGCTTGCTGCCAGAGATATTTTACTTTACTATGGTTAAGAAAAGGAGCAGAATTATATTCTAACTCATCAGCATAGAGCTGGAGATGACTGCTGAGATGATGAGAGAGATTTTTTTTTGCACCACTTTATTATTATCATTCTGGGGGGGCAATATTACAAATGTTCAAGAATGGACGCACGTTGTTTTATTGTTTGTTTGTTTTCTGTTTTTTTTTTTTGGCCACACCCCGCAGCATGTGGGATCTTATTTTGTCACCTTCTGAGATGGCCCACACTCTGTGGAGTATGTTTCTCTCTAAATAAATTCACGTCTTACTTATCACTTTGTCTCTCACTGAATTCTTTCTGCAATGAGATATCAAGAACTTGAGCTCCATTAAGTCCTGAAACCAGGTATGTGATCTCAGTTGGAAGACCTTGGGTTTTGGCCAGGTTTGAGTCCCAGCCTCGTGGGTTCAGTGTCCCAGTTGAAGTTTTGGCTGGGTTTGAGTCCTGGCACGTGGGTTCAAGTCCCAATCTGAGGTGCATGGTTTCACAACTACTGAGCCTGAGCTCTAGAGCCTGTGCGCCACAACTACTGAAGCCTGCACGCCTAGAGTCCATGCTCTGCAACAAGAGAAGCCACCACAATGAGAAGCCCACACCCCTCAACGAACAGTAGCCCCCACTGCCACAACTAGAGAAAACCTGCACGATTAACAAAGACCCAATGCAGCCAACAACAACAACAACAACAAAAGCATACATTGTACCTCTGCTTTTTTTTTTTTTTTTGGCCTCTCAGCTTGCAGGATCTCAGTTCCCCAACCAGTGATTGAACCCAGGCCATGGCAGTGAAAGTCTAGAGTCCTAACCACTAAACCCGGGAACCGGGCCACCAGGGCACTCCCATATCTGGTTTAATTATGAAAGAAAAGGGAGCATTGACCAGAAGTAAAGAATATCCATGTGAAAAATAAAGATTGTGTCTCCTTTCCTAGGATTCCAATGCTGGGACTCCTTTGATGATAAGACTCCCTTCCCAGGTGCCAAGGCCATACTGACTCACTGTGTACATGCCGATCTGTTTTTGTTTTTTGTGAAACCTTGAAGGAACGTATCCCTGATTCGTTTAATGTTCTTTGCTCTGACAAGATATAAAACTGCTGAAAACCATGCTTCTCTGGAGCAACTTCTCAGAGTCACCAAAGAGGGTGTCTTCTGGACTATTGTCCTCAGTTTGGCTCAAATAAAATTCTTTTCTATTCCTATGATCGATTATTTATTGATTGTTTTTGCAACACAGTGGAACACAGTAGAGCCATGCAAATGTTTGCTCGTGAATCCACACAAAAAAGTCCCCCAAACACAATGTGAGTGAGGAAAGCTGTGTAGCCTGAACCAGTCATGAAAGAACTCAGAAAACAATAGTACATACACGTGATTAAATGGTCCATTTTGGAAATGATTAAAACTAACCCAAAGATGGTCACTTTTGGAGAGGGAGCGCGAGAGAAAGATTGAGTGGGGCTTGAAGTGTAACGTTTCTTTCTTTTAAAAAGAGAGATCGATCTGAAGCAAATATTGCTAAGTGTCAACATCTGTTTACTCTTGTGATCTTATATATGGTTGTCTGCACATTTCCGTATGTTAGGAATATTTCACAACTTCCTGCCCTGTTCCTTTCTTGAGCGTTCATTGTTTGCCCCCTGCGCCCCAGGCATGGGGCTGGTGTTGGGGATATGGAGACCACCAAGCCCACCCACATCTTCAGTCTGTGAGAGGGATGGCAACAGATGCACTGAACGCTCTAGTGCACGGGGTGCTCTGCAGAGAAGCTCCACGGGCCCAGCTGGGGGCAGGTTGCATCAGGCCTCAGCTTTCTCGGGGTGGGGGTGGGAGTGGGGGTGGGGGGTGGGGGTCTTTGATATTTCCAGTGGACGTTTTGGAAGGTGTTGCAGACACTGGCAGTACTCACCTTATTCTTTGGGCCCTATCTTCAGGGTGCTACCGGAAAGACTGACAGCTGCCAGTGCCTGAAACTCCCCCGACCCCGGTCCCTGAAACCATTCTGCCCGGGAATTAACTAATGCCTCTGCCCTGCCGCATGTCCCAGCAGCACTCAACCAGTGACCGATGGGAACCGGTCTGCAAATACCCCGATCCCGCCCCATTGAGCAGGATAAGTCAGAGGCTCACTGTTTCTCAGAACTCCCAGCAGGATTAAAGTCATCCCAGGGGTGAGACTGCACCTTCCCGTCCCTTCTCTGTCTTATTCCCTACACACACCGCCAGCCCCCCATCCTGCCCCAATAAATTACTTGCATTTAAATCTTTGTCTGAGGATGTACTTCCGGGAAATCCAGATTGAGAGGGTGAGAAAGAAGGACCTACCAAAGAAGTCTCAACTGCAAGGGGAGGTTTCCACGAGGCAGAGCCATGGCCCCTGGCGAACTTACAACATCAGCAGGATGGCTGGAATGATTAGGCCTGGATTGGCGAGGAAAGCAAAGATCTTGCCCAGGAAGGTTGGGAAATCATTTTCGACTGTCTCTTGGATGACGTCATACATTCTGTTTTTCCCGCTGGAAAGAGGAGAGGATACATTATAGCATTCTATAAAGCTCATGTGGCATAAACAACTGTGTCCATACCCTGGAGGGCCCAGGTCACCACTGACCACTGCTCTTCTGGAAGAACAGAGCTCTTCTCCACAGGCACTGCAGTGGAAAAAGCCCCACGAGGGGCTGCCCTGTAGGTGGGGGCTTAGGGCTGGCTGCCTTAGCACCCTGTTTCCCCAGCTTCAAGTCCTCAGTGCCTCACAACCTCTCAGACTACCTTGGTCTCCTGTACCTGGCACTTTCCTCAGCAAGATGAAAATGGGTGTTCTCCTATAGTCTCATGGGAGAAAATGGCCTGTGATGTAGCTACGAGACCAACATAGAGCTTTCTCTGGGCCCCTGGACCTGGAGGCAGCTCTCCAGAGACCGTTGTGATGGATAGCCTCATGGTGATTCAAAAATACCTACAATCAGTCTTCAGATGAGAATTCCAGGGGATAGGATTGCCTAGGGCAGGCTCCTGAACAGTTCACAACAGTAATATTGATTTTCTTCGAATACCTAAGAGCCACTATGGAGACTGCCTTCCACAAATACCTGCCCGGAAATTACTGGTTGCTCCTGGCTTTTGGTTGGTAGTTTTGGTGCCAAGAACTGGAATTCATGGTTTGAAATTCCTGATTTAAATCCTTGCTCCTCCATTTATTAGCTGTGGGACACCACGGACAATTTACTTACTTTCTGCCTGTATTCATAGCCTCACTCTCCCCACTAGAGCTGTACTGTCCAATGTGGTTATTAAAATTAAATTAAAAATTCAGTTTCTTAGTCACACACTTCAAGTGCTTAGTAGTCATGTGACTAATAGCTACTATATTTGAGGAGCAGATATGGATTTTTTCCCTTCATATAGAAAGTTCTATTGGATAGTGCTGCAAAGGTTTGATATCTTTGGGCAAGATACTGAAAAATTCTCTGCCCTGGTTTCCTCATCTGTATAATACAGTACAATAATAAAATAGTATAAGATGGTGTTATAATAACAGCATTTTCCTCAGAAGATTGTTTAGAGGACATAGACATGAATTCACATAAAATATTGAGTATGTGACTGTCAAATTATAAGTCCCCTCCAAAATGTTGCATCTAGAAGCTTCACTTTTCTCTTATGTGTCAATCAGGGGTTGGCAAACAATGGCCCATGGACCAAGTTCGGCTTGCTACCTGTTTTTTTAAGACCTGTGAGTTAAGAATGGTTTTCACATTTTTAAATAATTGGAAAAATATCAAAAGAAGAGTAGTATTTCGTGACACCTAAAGATTGAAGTATGAAATTCAAACTTCAGTGTCTGTAAATGTTTCAGTGGAACACAGCCACGCTCATTTATTTATGTATCGTCTATGGTTGTTTTTGTGCTATAACAGCAGAGATGAGTAGTTGTGTTAGTGAACATCTGCGGCCATTTCGATGCTTAGCACTGTTGCAGAGCACACTACAGATTGCAATGATGCAGTTATAACATGACAGCATTTCAAGTGCCACGCATATCACCATATTATAACATGTAATTTACTATTACTATTATTATTTGGCTGTGCCCTGCAGGATCTTAGTTCCCTGACCAGGGACTGAACCCACACACTCAGCAGTGAAAGTGCAGAGTCCTCACCACTGGACAGCCAGGAAATCCTTATTATTTTTTAAATTACCAGTGAATACTTATCTTGTAAAAACAAGAAAATAAAAGTGGACTTCAAATGTGACGCTTCAGTCACAATAGAATGTGGATTATTTTGTCACTGAATTAAGACGTATTAGATGATGTGTTAGTTTTCAGTGACTACTGTGTAACCATTTACCACATGGGAGGCTTAAAACAATACAAATTATTTTCTTACAGTTCTGGAGCCCCAAAAGTTTGAAATGGATTCATTGGACTGAAACCAAGGTGTTGGCAGGGCTGCTCTCCCTTCAGAAGGAGGCTCTAGGGAAGAATCTGTTTCCTTTCATTTTTTCAGCTTTTAGAGCTTCATTCCCCGCATTCCTCGGCTCATGGCCCCTTCCTCTATCTTCAAAGCTAGCAGCACAGAATCTTCAAATCTCTTTCTTCTTTCAAGGTCACATCACTTACTGCTCTTCTGTAATCAAATCTCCCTTTGCCTCCCTCTAATAACGACATTTGTGATTTAGGGCCCATCTGGGTAATTCAGACAGTCTCCCCATCTGAACATCCTTAATCAGATAAGCAAAGGCCATTTTGATATATAAGGTAACATCCACAGGTTCCAGGGATTAGGACCTGGATATCTTTGGGAGCCATTATTCAGCCCCCCAGTCTGCTCTCTGGCCTCCAAACATTCATACTCATCCCACCTGCAAAATATACTCACCACCATCCCTACATGCCCCAAAGTATCAACCCATTACAGCATCAACTCAGAGTCCAAAAATCTCATCTAAATATCATGGACTCAGAAGTTCCAAATCTCATCTAACTCAGGTGTAGATGACACTCTGGGTGTGACCCATTTTGGGCCAAAATTCCTCTCTGTGGAGCTGTGAAACTAGAAAGCAAGTTATTTACTTCCAAAATACAATGGTGGGTCAGCCATAGGATAACAGTTATAGATATTCCAATTCCAAAAGGAAGAAAATGGAAGGAAGAGTCACTAGTTCCCAGCAATTTTGAAATCCAATCAGCCAAATTCCATTAGATTTCAAAGGCCTGAGAATAATCTTCTCTTGGCTCAACCCTCTGTGCCTGCAGCTCTACCCTCCAGGCCTGACTCTGGCCTCGGAGTCATCCTTCCTTTTTCTTGAAGAGAAGCACAGGTTTCAGCTGAGTAGATTTTATTAGCCTGTCTACTGCCTATAGAATATTTGGAGTCCAACATCTTTCTTTCCTTTTGTCTCTTCTCTGCCCCTTTCAGTCCAAGCTGTGTTACTGCTCATACAACAATCTCAAATACCTGGTGCGTCTTCCATGTATGTTGTGGGAATTCAGCGCATTACACAAGAAGGTCCTACACAGATCTTTCCTGGATAATTCCATCTCTATTTCTGGCTTCTGCTGGGATGGTTGAGAGGATCAGAATTACATGCTTAAAAGGATCAATTGTGGGACTTCCCTGGTTGCTCAGTGGTTATCCACTTGCCAATGCAGGGGACAAGGGTTTGAGCCCTGGTCTGGGAAGATCGCACACGCCGCAGAGCAACTAAGTCCGAATGCCACAACTACTGAGCCTGCGCTCTAGAGCCCGAGAGCCACAACTATTGAGCCCAAGTGCCACAAGTACTGAAGCCTGTGTGCCTAGAGCCTATGCTCCACAACAAGAGAAGCTGCCATGAGAAGCCTGCGCACTGCAACGAAGAGTAGCCCCTGCTTGCCACAACTGGAGGAAAGCATGCGTGCAGCAACAAAGACCCAACACAGCCAATAAATAAATAAATATTAAAAAGAAAAAGAATCAATTGTGTGATTGAATATTCAGATGTTTTGATCCTTCAGAAGCACTAGCAAAGGTTGTCCAGCCTCCCTCTTGGCTTTCTCCTTAGAGCATGATTTCCTTACAGTGAATCAGTTTTTAGAGTCTTCTGCAATCTGGTCAGGCTGAGAATTTCCAAAATCATTAAGTCCTGGTTCCTTTTAGCTCATCAGTTCTTTCCTCAATTTATCTCTTTCTTCTCACATTTTTAGTATAAACAGCAAGAAGAAACCAGGCTGCACCTTCAACACTTTGCTTAGAAATATCTCAGCAATAATATCCAAAATTTATAAACAGATCATATAACTCAATGACAAAAGAAAACCAAAACCAAAACAACCCAATTGAAAAATGGGCAGAAGACCTTAACAGACATCTCTCCAAAGAAGACATACAAATGGCCAGTAGGCATATGAAAAGATGCTCAATATCACCTATTATTAGAGAAATGCAAATCAGAACTACAATGAGGTACCACCTCACACCAGTCAGAATAGCCAACATTAAAAAGTCTACAAATAGCAAATGCTGGAGAGGAAGTGGAGAGAAGGGAACTATGTAAATTGGTGCAGCCACTATGGAAAACATTATGGAGTTTCCTCAGAAAACTAAAAATAGAACTACCATATGACCCAGGAATCCCACTCCTGGGCATATACCTGGACAAAACTGTAATTCAAAAAGATACAGCCCTACTATGTTCATAGCAGTGCTATTCACAATAGCCAAGACATAGAAACAACCTAAATGTCCATGGACAGATGAATGGATAAAGAAGATGTGGTACATATATACAGTGGAATACTGCTCAGACATTAAAAAGAACAAAATAATGCCATTTGCAGCAACATGGGTGCAACTAGAGATTATCGTACTAAATGAAATGTCAGAAAGAGAAAGACAAATACCATATGATATCACTTATATGTGGAATCTAAAATATGGCACAAATGAATTTATCTACAAAACAGAAACAGACTCACAGACATACAGAACCAACTTGTGATTGCCAAGGTTGGGGAAGGAGAGGGATGGACTGGGAGTTTGGGGTTAGGAGATGCAAACTATTGCATTTAGAATGGATAAACAAGTTCCTACTGTACAGCACAGGGAATTATGTCCAATCTCCTGAGATAAACCATAATGGAAAAGAACATAAAAAAAGCATATATATATGTATATAACTGAGTCACTTTTCTGCACAGCAGAAATTAGCACAACATTGTAAACCAACTATACTTCAATAAAAAATAGAGAAAAAAATGGTTTTACTAAGATTGATCTTAAAAAAAAATACCCTCAGCTGGGGACTTCCCTGGTGGTCCAGCGGTTAAGACTCTGAGCTTCTACTGCAGGGGCACAGGTTTGATCCCTGGTCGGGGAATTAAGATCCCAAGATCCCACATGCCATGTGGCGCAACCAAAAAGAAAAAAAAAAAAGAAAAAAAAAAAAAAGAAAGAGATATCCTCAGCTAAATATCCAACCTTATCATTTACAAATTCAGCTTTCCATACAACTGAAGGATATAGTATATCTAAGCTTTCCATATTACAAGGATCCCTTTTCCTCTAGTTTCCAAAATCATGTTCCTCATTTACCAGTGGTGAAATAATTAAATTGTAGGAGCTAAAGAAGTGTATTCAGAGGAAATAAACTTAAGACTTTTAGATTTTCCAGCAAGAGCAGCTGCTTGAAGAGTTGAGGACATTCAAACACAAAGCAAGTGATCTCAAATGGTTTTGCTTGGCTCTTGATGAGTCAATAGATGTTACTGCTACTGCTCAGTTGTTTACTTGAGGAGTTAATGCCAAGTCTGAAGTGACTGAAGAATTAACTCCTATGAATATTCTGTGCAGGACATATATGGGTGAAATTTTCTCAAAGAAATTGAGAAGACACTAATTTCGTACCACTGAATGGAATGGAATTCAGTACAACTGAAGTGAAGTGGAATCTGCTATGATGTGCTACAATTGATAATGTTCAAACTATATATAAAGCAGAAGAAGGCATAGCTAAACTAATTAGCAAAGCTTGTGAAATTTTCAGTGTATGCAGACTATGGTTATTCATTGTCTTATTCATCAGTGAGTAAGTTCCAGAAAATATTTGAATCTATCATATACAATTGAATCAACAGTGTCAATGGTAAACTTCATTTGCTCTCACGACGTAATCATTTTCATATCTGCAAATTTTTATCAGAAATAGAAACTGAATATCCTGACTTGCCCTGCTGTACAGCGGTCCAATGGCTTGGCAGTAATAAAGCTTTATGGCAATTTTTTTTTCCTTTGGTGGGAGATATGTTGCCATGTCTGGTACAATAATGGATCCAGGCAGCAAAGATGGCTATCTGGGCAGGACAACTGATTTTTGATGATAGAGCATAATAACTTTGAACCTCTATTATATGAAATGTCACTCCTCCCCCTCAAAAGAATTCCATTCTTCTCATTGACCTGTATTACAAAAAATGATACTCTATTATTTTCATATTTTGAGCTTTGTCAGTAAAAACTTTGTGGGCATTGGTTTCTTTCCTGTTAGATAAGTACCTACATAATAGTCTTGATTTTGCCTCTTGATCCCTAAAGCCTAAAATATGTACTATCAAGCTCTAAAAGAAAAAGTTAGCTGATCCCTGGTGTAGATAATGCTTCCTACCTCATAGCATTGTTATGAGTACCAGCTACCCTGAATTCGGGCAGGGCTCAAGCTTTGCAAACCCATATACATTAGCACACTCCTCCAAGTACTTTACAGATAACAGCACACTAAATCCTCACAGCAACAACTGAAATGAAGTGGAATCTACTATGATGTTGTATGACTGATAGTGGTCAAACTATACTTAAAGCAGCAGAAGGCATAGCTGAACAAATCAACAAAGCTTGTGAAATTTTCCATGTAAGAAGCAATGAATCTGCTGTGTAACTTGCTCAAGATGACCCAACTGGCAAACAACAAAGCTGGCTCTAGAGTCTATGCTCTATATCAGGAGGGGTGGCAATTTTTCTCAGAAAAGATTTTAGGCTTTTGTGAGCCAGATGGTCTTGGTTGGAAATACTCAAATTCTGCTATTGTAGTTAGAAAGCAGCCGTAGATTATACGTAAGCAAATGAGTGAGGCTGTGTCTCAGTAAAACTTTATTTACAAAAACAGGTGGTCGTCTGGATTTGGTCCATGGGTTGTAGTTTACTAACCTTTACTTTTAACTATATGCTATGCAATGCTGTCTTTCTCACTCATTTATGTTGCCTGCCTGGATCTGGTCTAAATCCTAAAAGTGAATTTCTATCAGGTGAAGGGTCTGGTTTGAGCACTGACCATAAATTTTCTCTTAGACACTGGGTGTAAAGCAGGGAGAAAGGAAGAAAAAAAATCACACCCAGATGGAGCTTATGGTCTGGTGGGGAGACAGACAATAAAAAAGATTAAAAAGCAAAAAGAATGGCCTGCTGGTTGTTGATAAAGAGATGTGGTAAACAGAAGTGATGATAAGACGTGTGTGTGTGTCTGTGTTTGTGTGTCTGTATATGTGTGTCTGTGTGTGATTTCAGTTAGGGTCTCCAGGGAAGGCCTCACTGAAAAGGTGACCATTGAGTAAAGCTCTGAAGCAAGTGAGAGGAGAGCTGTGAAAAGGCCTGAGGGATGAACGTTCTAGCTGTTGATGTGTTTTGATCAGAAGAGTGACAGGAAGGAGGTGGCAGCCATGTGTCCTCCTGGGCTCCACTTTCGGGTTCCTTCCTCTGCTATCTGGGTGTCAGCTGTCAGGGCCTCAGGGAGCATATGGAGAAAGAGTGGGGCAGGTGGCGAGGGCCAGACATGGCACAGGCCCACTCACTGGCCTCCTGCCTGGAACGGGTGGGCAGTCTGGGAAAAGGGGCACCGGTGTTTGCACCCAGAGCCCAGCCTTCCAAAGCTTGCTCAGGAAGAAGCCAAAAGAATCTTCTGGCACTTCTGCCATGTGGCTGTCCCTCAACCTGGTGCTCAGGCCTCCTACCACTCAGCATGGTCCTCTACTCTGGATCCAGCCCCTCTTTCCTTCCATCTGGGTCCCCGTTCAGCCCCATCACACTGCTGTGAGCTCTCCTGCTAATGACTCCTCTGAGCTCCCACGGCCCTCGTTATGGGGCACCAAGGACTTTATCAAGGTCAGTCCATTATAAATTGAGAAGTGCCAGCTCAGCATTTCCCAAAGCGTGTTGATCCACATTAGTTGTCAGGGCTGGGACTGGATTGAGGCGGGTAAGGCCCTGGGATGCACAGTTTAAGGAGGTACTGACCTCCTCGGGCTTGTACAAGTGCAGGGTGGGCACCTTACTCAACTCAGCCTCCTCCCGGCCCTGGATGGTGTTCTGTGGAGCAAGGGTCTGTGGTCAGTAGGGATGGAGGCACCGGCTTGCACGTGGTCTCTCACTGCACGTTTCTTCAGAGCCTTGAATAAAGGAGTGTACATCCTGTATTTCTAAGTGAGGAGGTGACAGATAAAAGGGGCAGCATATCCCAAACTCTTAAACCACAGAATCCTTTCTATGCAGAAAAGAAAGGGCTTTGTTTTCAGATGGTGTCCCATTTGGAAAGTTAGCAGTAGATGCACATTCTCTCTCCATTTACCTCCTTGCATAATTATTTATCTCTTTTTATACAATGTCCAGACTCTGAAAGTAGTCTGGCTTATACCTTGAGGCCACAGTGCTCTGTAGAGCGTGGGGACCCTGTCAAGGGTCTCAGTAGTGGCTTCACATTTAAATGGCACTTGTAAATGTATGGTCATTTCATTTTCAGAACACCCCCTGTTACTCATTCTATGGCAAGGAAATCCAGGGCAGTAGGTTATCCACATATGAAAAGGT
Source organism: Hippopotamus amphibius kiboko (assembly GCF_030028045.1). NCBI lineage: Eukaryota > Metazoa > Chordata > Mammalia > Artiodactyla > Hippopotamidae > Hippopotamus > Hippopotamus amphibius. The sequence continues at coordinate 31,175,253 of NC_080197.1, read as the reverse complement.
TAGAGCAGTGCTGTCCAATGTGGTAGCCATTAGCCACTGGTGGTTACTTAAATCAAAATTAATTTAAATGAAATAAAATTAGAAATTCAGTTTCTTGGTCTTCATTTCAAGTGCTCAACAGTGGTTGGTGGCTACCATGTTGGATAGCACAGACATAGAACATCTCCATCCTGCAGAAAGCTCTGTTAATGACTTGCCCAAAACTCCATGGCCTTTTGCAGGCTGATGTGACACCAGAACTGGAATTCTGAGCCTGAGAGCTCTGAGCAGACTGCCCTGGGAGAGGAGCTGCTCCCCTGCAGCTGTGCACCTGAATGGCCCGCAGTCAAAGGAGGGCGGCAGGGACATGATGGTGTAGGCCACTGGCAGGAGGCTGAGGAAGAGCACCAGCAGCAGGAGGCCCATGTAGAAGCTGTTGGATCGGGAGGCTTTGAACACGCGTTCGTGCGGGACGTTGCTGCTCATCACCGCCCAGCACTGGAAGTACATGGAGGTCAGCAGACGCAGCACATTGATGCCCACCAGTCCAGGGGCGTAGAAGGAGCCCATGCTGGAAGGGCAGAGACCACACACCTGGTCATCTCAACAGCAGGAGAGGCCAGGGAAGGGCAGCAGAAGGAAATGGGATTGATGGGCTAGGGTCAGGAGGCCTTGCTGCTTTCTCTGTAGGTCCCAAGGGAAGGGGCTTCCCAGCTAACCAGGACATTTACCACCAAGCCATAGCCATCCATTCCTCAGGACAAGGACACTCCGAGCATTACTGGCTTGGGTTCTGGCCAGGGTTTTACCACTGCTCCACCACCAGGCATGGAGCAAATTACATGGCCTCTTGTCTGTTTCTCCATGGTCTCCATTAAACAGCATTGCTGCTCAGAAAAGTATTTGAAGTCCTTACATGAAAAGAATTGGATATTGGCTTGCTATGAGCCTTTGAAAGCCTTTGGCTGAAGTCCGGCAGCCTCCTCTAACTCCTCCTCAGAGGGAAGTTCCTTAGTTCATTTATCTCCCTGCTTTCTTTTCTCTTTCCTTTCCTCCCCTTTCCTCCTCTCTCCCTCCCTTTCTTTCTCTTCCTTCCTCCCTACCCTAGTTTTTCCTTCTTCCCTCTCTCCTCCCTCTTCCTCTTTCCCTTCTCTCTCCCTAACTCTTTTCTCTCCTCTCTATGTACATGGTAGCAAGTGGGTGGGCCAGCCGCTGTCCTGCTCAAGTGAAAGAAGGGCGGTCAGAGAGGCCAGATGATTTGTCCAGACTTCCTCCAGCTGGTTGAGAGGCAAAGCCTGGGATTCCAGCTTTTTGACTCCGCAAATGAGGTGATCACCAAAGGAAACGGATAACTCACCAGATCATTCCTTGGTTGAAGATCAAACCAAGTACATTTCCACTAATATCAAATTCAGCATATGAGGGCTGGAGGGAGAGAGAGAGAGAGAGAGGAGAGAGAAAAAGTCTATTAGGTGGTGTCAGCCAAACCCCACTACCAGTCAACCGACCAAGCCACGCCACCCCAAAGAGCCTGCTCTGGTGACCAGAGAGGGACCTTAGATTCAGGGTTCTATTTGTTTACCATGTTTTCAACTTTTGAAAAAGAGTTTTGAAGTTCTCAAACTTGAAACTTTCTTCAATGTTTTATTCAATTAAAAAAATGAGAATTTTGGGGGAATTCCATGGCAGTCCAGTGGTTAGGACTCTGCACTTCCACTGTAGGGGGCCTGGGTTCAATCCCTGGTAGGGGAATTAAGATCCAACAAGCCGTGTGGTGCAGCCAAGTTAAAAAAACAAAAACAGAGAGAAATTTTACCTTTTAGGGCCTGCAGGCTGACAGTGTGTTACTGGGAAGCCCCTAAGAGAACGTTTTATCAATGCTCTAATCGAAATGTACCTTAAAACTATAATCGAGTAAATCTAATAAATAACAAAATGCAAATAATTAAATGAGTCAAATGTAAAGAAAACTTTAAAAACAAACAAAATAAATAAATCTCTCCTCCAATTCTCTTTTCTCCTTCTCATCTTCTTCTTCATGGAGAGGAACCAGCTCAGCCAGATTCATATTTTCAACCTGACTCTGATTTTCAGAGTTTTGGAAATTTGTGAAAAGTTTAAAAGAACATAAAGTATGTGAGCACTAGGGAGTCAGGATCCTTGTGAGGCTGGCTTAAACCTGATTCCCAATTTGTCTTCCAGAAATGGAGACAAAAAGTGACAGGAATGAGAGAAGGAGAAAAAGTGAGGAGAGAGAAGGAAGGTCAAGTGAGCGTGGATTAAAGGAGGAAACATGCAGAATTCAAATACAGGGGGGTTAAATCTTGGGAATTTAAAATTTAACACTTGAAAATATTAAAAAAAAATTTTATCTACTGGATTTTGTGTCCTGCATAGAAAAAATTACTACTTCACAGAGCCTACTGACATTAAGCATCTAAAGAAATGCACAGAATGCATCTGACTATATCAGAGAGGATGGTTGGAATGCCTTTCTGCAGAATGGCTGTGAAATGGTGACCTACAAATCCAGCCTCCAGGTCCCAGCACCAGCAGTAGTTCATGAACCGGACAAAACAAGCTCGCAGGAAGTCCCCCAGCAGGATGGTGATGTACGTTACCAGCATGTCGGACACTGTCAGCCTCATGAATTCCTGCAAAGAGGAACATGGAGAAAGGAGATGGTCAGGGTTTGACCATGCCTGCTTCTCCCAACTGATTGCAGCCTTGCCAGTGCTCCCCCACCCACTCATATTCTTCTCTGCAACCCCCGGATTGATGGTGGCAGCATGGTGGGGCAGATAAAAGACCCCACGCTTTGAAAAATGCTTACTATAGGTTCCAACTCTACAAGTTACTAATTTATTGCTTTGGAATAGTCTCTCAACCTTTTGAAGCTGATAATAGTAACCTTGTAGGGTTACTGGGAAGCTTAGTGATTATGTATGCAAATTGCCTGGCAGTTGGCAATACCCAGTATTTGGTAGTTATCAACGCTATTGCACAGATATAGGATCTGAAGGCTCACTTCTTGCTTCCCCCACCTGCTCTGAAGTGCCAGCTGCCCCAGCTAAGACTGAATCTGACCATTGTCCTGGGGATAGCAGCTGGCTTCCTTCAACCCCTGCTAATCGGATTTTTTTTTTTTTTTTGGTATGCGGAGAAAATAATGTAGGTTTTTCACAGAAGTACATAGAAGAAGAACCAAAAGCAAAGGAACAAAGTTTTCTTTGATTTGTAGAGTATATATAATTTATTAATTTTTTTTGAAAAGTTGAAAAGATCTACCAGACTTCATCACAATCTTTAAGACATCTAATAGACTTGGAGTTTCCAGGGGACATAGGGTCGGCTCTATTCATTTTTGTAGCTTCCAAGATGATTAATAAATGTCTGTTGGATGAATGGCTGATAAATTTTCAGGGTTCTTCCTCAATAAGAATTCAGACTATTACTCTTAAGTAAAAGACAAACCAACTTGTATCAGGTCTCCACATCTGTGCAAGGTGATGCTCCGGGGCCTGGGGTGGAGGTGCTGGCAGACATAGGTGAGCAGGACATAACGCCTCAAACCCATCATTACCAACAAGCTCAGAAGTAAACAAGCTTTGATCAGTGATGGGCATTCAGGGAGGAGGGCAAGAGAGATGCCTTCCAAGGATGTGAGGAAGGAAAAGAGAAATTCTATAGCAAATATTTGAAAGGAATCACATAGGTAATGAACTATTTTTTCTTCCAAAGAGGGTGGGTTTCACTGACTTGAAGACTTTCTCTGCTATACACTGTGATGGGTTTAGAAATGTGAGTTGCTCTACACATTAAAGATGGGGAGGATTTGAAGAGAATGGGGGAATCTGAACTGGAGGAGATGAGAAGTGGTGAGTCTGAGCGCTCTGTGAAGGAAGTGGGGAGAAAAAGCCCCCAGGACCCTGTGGGTAGGAGACCCTGCAGCAGGCAAATATCTGCCGGTGGACTTGTAGGCAGTGTTTGAAGGAGTGTGTGATATAATCCCCTCCTCCATTGGACTTCATCACCCTCAGTTTAAAACACTGTTGCCTGGTGCTCTATGGGAGTGGATTCTTCGCGGGTGGCAGGTATAGAAACCCCATGCAAAGCGATGGAGTTGAGGAAGAGAAGGCAGCTGATCACTGTGTTACCTGTGAATACTTCAAGTTTGTGCCTAGCCAGGCAAAGAACACTAGCCTTTGAAGTCCACACTGTGTAAGCTGCGGGGACAGTACCGAAGGTGGATAAGGGGAAATGGCAGTTGTTAATTTTTGACATTCTAATGAAACCCTTTAATTCTCTTTACAGAAAAATGCACAGATGCATATACACACAAAATCTTGTATCCAACTTTTAGGAGGATTTATCCATGATTTATTCATGATTTCCAGGTGGAGAACCTCAGGCTTTCAGTGATATCTGTAATAAAATTCTAAATAAATCCAAGTGGTATTGGATGGCTAGATGGAACACACAGAGAAATATGTGGGATGCTGAAAAAAAGGTAACGTGAAAAGGTGGAGCTTTCCTAAGAAATGCTGGCTTGACATTTTGGTGGCTTAAAAGTGGAAACATCAAGGCAGGGAGAATGAACTGAGAATGGGGGTCACTTTTTCAGGAGAGCATAGCTACTCACAATGCCCACAGCTGTCTCCCAGCAAGAACCCCGGGGCACATCTGCAGGGTGCAGGGGTGGCCGGGGGAAGCTCTCGTTCCAACCCGAGGAGTTGTAGTAGTGAAACAAGGTCCAGTGAGTGATGTTCTTTATTGCCTCTTCGTTAGCAAGCTAGAATGGAAGACGAAGATGTGGGGTTGGAAGGAGCCAGGGAAGGTCCAATGTTTCCACAGGAACAACAATTAAAGCCAGCGTATGCCACAACCCTACCACCCAGCCCCTGCCCTCAACAGGTCTCTCCAGAAATGCCCTCCCCAGCCTTTCAATCTATAGAGGAGAGGGAGGCAACTGGCTGAAGTCCCTGAGTCCTTCCCAGGAAGTTTTCTTCCCTGTTATTATTCATCTGTCTGTTCATCCATTTGTCCATCCATCCATCCATCCATTCAGTTATTCATTCTTCTTTTGAGATGAATTTATTCAGGGTTTATTCTGGGCATGAAGGCAATGGTGACACAAGAGTGAACAGGAGTGAACGGGGCTTTCCTCAGAAAATGTACAGTCTAGTAAGCGCAGAGTTGAACAGTTACGGAACAGAGTGATACGAGCTGTGGGAGATTTTCTCTGGGGACGGAGGACATCCACATCAGACAGTGGAGGCCCTTCCTGGAGGCAGGGACATCTGAGCCAAACGGCAGAAGGATCAGTCTGCTAGTCAAATACGGGGAGAAGGTGGAGAGAGGGGCAAGAGAGAATTTTGCTCCGTGGAGGAAATGGGAGGCTCAGGAGGGCAAGGAATTTCCTAGGGTAGGAGGGAAGCAAGAGTTGAAGGTGGAGGGGTAGGTAAGGGCCAGATCTAGTCACTTCCATGCTGAGAAACTTCCAGTAGTTTCCCTTTAACCTCAGGAAAAAGTTCATGAGGAGGGAGGCGTGGGGAAGCGTTTCATTTTTCACTTCTTCCCCTCCACTCCATTGTTCCGCTAACTCACAGTTCCCTGTTTGCATGAGCTGTTCCCTCTGCTTTTTCCAGTGTCTGCTAAGATGCACCACCATGGGGTCTGCAGCCCGTCCACGCTGCCCTGGGCTCTCCCCCACTGAAGCACCTGCCCCAGCATGCTGCGGTAAATGAGTCTGTCTCCCCTGGAACGGGGCCTGGGGGTACAGCTCTCTGCTGTATCCCCAGCGCCTGACTTGGTGGCTACGCCATAGCCATCTGGTGAGCAGTGATGAAAGGTTACCTCAGCCATGACTTATCATCTCAGGGGACGCTTACTCGGCTGGTAAACCTTTATGGCAGCTAAGGAACAATATGGGAAAGGCTGCAGATGTATTAAGGGTACCAGATGACATGCAGATGATGTGAGAAACACAGCCTAAGAAAAAGACAGGAAAAAACTGAAGCAAAATGTTAACAATTGGGCCATAGGAATCTGGCGATATTTTTCTTCATTTTATTCTTCTGTCCTTTCCAAAATTTCTTTAATTAATATAAATTATGCATAAGGAGATTATTATATTTAAAAAAGAAATTTGGCAGGCACTAGGAACTGGAGGGAAGTTGGTGGCTTTACCTTCAGGTGGACGTCATCCATCAGGGCCAAGAGAAATGTGTAGAGGTTTCCCAGGAAGAGGGCAAAGATGCGCCCCAGCTGCCACTTTAGTCCAATGCGTGGGTGGTAATTCTCCAGGGCAGCAATGGTTTCAAACAGAGGGGGACAAAACATTCCAAGCAGGGACATCACAATTTCTACCTGAGAAATCGAGAGAGCTGGGTTAGTTTTGTGGTCAATATCAGTGGCTCGTCCACCATCTCGACACCCCCCAGGGGCCATGCGTCTCCATTTCCTTGCTGCCCCCTCCTCTGCCGCTGGAAATGCCCCGGGGCCTCCACAGCTTGCTGTGTGACCCTGGCGCTGGCACCAGCAAGCCCTGAGCCGTCCGTGTATGGCCCACGGGTCCTGACTGCTCTGTGACTGGGTGTCATCATGAGTGTTGCTATTAGCATTGGTAAAAATAGCAAACTATCTTTGAGAAGTAAATGAATCAACCTACGGGACAGTGCTTTGTGTTCTGAAAAGGTTGTGAGCTAGGTAAGAGTCGCCTCATCTCGGGAGCATGGAAGACCAGCAACTCAGATCACAGAATGGAGCCAACAGTAGAGGGATGTGGTGCAGGGTGTGGCCATTGGGGTCAGCTTCATTCACACATCTGGCGGTGGGTTTGCTGTCACCTAGGGTGATGAGATAATTGGGCCATGTGCCTCTCATCATTTAGGAGGCTAGCTTGGCATGGTTCACATGGTGGAGGTCTCAGGTTCCCCAAGAGAGCAAGTTCCAAAACACAAGCACTTTTCAAGTCTGCTTGTATCATGGTTGCTATTGTTTCATTGGCTAAGGCAAGGGATGGGGAAACAGATTCCACCTCTTCATGGGAGGAGCTAGAAAATCACACTGCAAAAAAAATGTGCATACAAGGATGGGAAGGATTTGTAGCTGTTTTTGCCAACTACCACAGATGTCAAATTCTCAAGAGAGATTTATGGATTCAGTGCAGTCATAATAAGACCTTAATATGTTTTATGGTGGATCGTGATGAGAGAACTCACTCTATCAGATATCAAGACATACTATAAAGCCATAGTTTATCAGCGTGTTATTCGTGCAGGAATAGACAAATAGGCCAAGGGAGTAGAAAAGGAAGCCCAGAATCACACCCAGGCATTACTAGACAATTGATCTGTGAGCAGTGTAATTTCACTTTAGTCCTATAGTCCAGAATTCAATAATTCAGTTGAATGGCATAGGAACCAGGGTAATTTCGGTATTTCCCTGAAACATTCACTTCAGCAGAGATGCCCTCCTTACCTCATTTCTTTCATACCAGCTGATATTCTGCATTTTGGAGAATTCCTGGGATCGCTTCACCACAAAGTAAATGAGGTACCCACTTCCACACAAACAGCAGATGATGAGAAAGTTGGCCAGGACACGGAGAAATCTTGTCAGGTGGACGTTTTCTTCTCTGTTACTCTCTTGTTCATCCACTATTGACTCCTTGATGTGTGAAAATGAGATGTGAATACTAACAAGAAACCATTCTTGCTGGGTTTCTTGAGAAGACTACCTTCTATAGTTCCAGAGATGAAAGAATTCAGAGGGGATGGTATACGGATAATTTGTTCTTTTCTTTAAGAAAATACATTTTGAATAGGTTAGGGAGATTAAGAGGCAAAAACTTCCAGTAGCAAAATTGAGTCACCAGCATGAAATGTACACAGTGGGGAATGCAGTTAGTGACAATGTAATATCTTTATAGGGTGATATACTATAACTAGACTTACTGCGGTGATCATTTTGAATCGCACAGAAATATTGAATCATTCTGTTGTATAACAGGAACTAACATAGTGTTGTAGGTCAATTATACTCAAAAAACAAATAAAAACTTACAGAAAAAGAGATCAGATTTGTGGTTACCAGAGGCGGGGGTGGGGTAGACAGAGGGGGAACTGGATGAAGGCAGTCAAAAGAAATAAACTTCTAGTTATAAGATAAATAAGGACTAGGGATGTAAAGTGCAACATGTTAAATGTAATTAACACTGCTGTATGTTATATATGAAAGTTGTTATGAGAGTAAATCCTGAGTTTTCATCACAGGGAAAAATATATATTTTTCTACTTCTTTAATTTTGTATCTATATGAAATGATGAATGTTCACTAAACTTGTGGTAATCATTTCATGATGTATGTAAGTCAAAGCATTATGCTGTACACAAACTTATACAGTGTTGTATGTCAATTACATCTCAATAAAACTGGAAGGAAAAAAAGGAATCTTAAAAAATTGTATTTTGGGGACTTCCCCGGTGGCACAGTGGTTAAGAATCTGCCTGCCAATGCAGGGGACATGGATTTGATCCCTGGGCCGGGAAGATCCCACATGCGATGGAGCAACTAAGCCTGTGGGCCACAACCACTGAGCCCACATACCGCAACTACCAAAGCCCGCGTGCCTAGAGCCCGTGCTCTGCAACAAGAGAAACTGCAAGGAAGAGTAGTCCCTGCTTGCCACAACTAGAGAAAGCCCATGCAGCAAAGAAGACCCAACTCAGCCAATAATAAATAAATAAATAAATAAATAAATAAATAAATAAATGTATTTTTTTGTTGTTACTTCTACTTTGGTACATGTAATGACAAAAGCTTAGATTTATTGGATGTGGTCTGATTTAATACTATGATCTGATGTGGTGCTAAACACTTGCCATGAATTATCCTTCTTGATCCCAACAACAAACCAATAGTTACTTTTATTACCCACATGACAGCTAATTCCCAGAGAGATTTCAGTAACCGATGGGGACTGTTTTAAATCTATACATCAAATAGATTAGAAATGAATCTGAAAAATATTGAGTCTTCTGGGACTTCCCTGGTAGTCCAGTGCTTAAGACTCTGCACTTTCACTGCAGGCGGCATGGGTTCGATCCCCGGTTGGGGAACTCAGATCCCATATGCCACCGCAGGCAGCCAATATCGAGTCTTCTAAGCCAGGGGCTGGTTTTCTCTTTTCTTTTTTCTTTTTTTAAGAACTTTTATTGAGATACAGTTAACAGACAATAAACAGCATATATTTAGAGTGTACAATTTGGTATCCCAATCTCCCAATTCATTCCCCCCTAACCCTCCCCGCTTTCCCCGCTTGGTGTCCATATGTTTGTTCTCTACATCTGTGTCTCTATTTCTGCCTTGCCCTCAGGCTTGTTTTTGTTCTGTACTCTGTAGGCCACCTCACATCTCTCTTGTGAACAAATTAATAAGATAATTAAGTGCAGAGTTGTACACTTAATTGATTCCTTTATTCCCACACCCCCAAACCAGGGTTCTCAATTCTTTGTGGGTGTTCTAATAACGTGGGGGAGTTTTTAATAAAACAGTGCCAGGACCCCACCCCAGACCAATTACAGCAGAGCCTCTGGGGGTGGGGCCCAGAAGATTTTTAAAGCTCCTTAGATCATGCAAACATGTTTAAAAGCTGAGAACGGCTGCCCCCAGTGAGTCCTTTCACTTCCTCCAGCAGAAAACAGTTCTACGAGGAAAGAGGCAGAACCAGGGCCCAGCTCCATGGTTCTCTGCCACATTAAGAAGCAGATGGTGGGTACCAGCCATGAGCATTTTTTCTTGAAGCCTTGAGAGCTAGGCTCACACTTCTGGTAAAGCTCTTACCACAAATTAATTTGGGATCTTATTTTCCATGCCCCAGCTGGGAGAAGTCTCCTAAGGACAGGAGGGACCCAAAGTTCCCCCGGGAAGTGGGAATGGCTCTGAGGTGACTACCTTGAAGCTGGTGGTGATGGAGACGTACTTGTTGTCAGCCGTCTCTGAATTCCCGATCAGGTAGTCCCAGCTGGTGAACATCTTGAAGCTGAATGTGAAGTTCTCACTCTCCCCTTCGCTTGTGCTGCCCTGGGTGTTGCTGGCCATTCTGTAGGGTGAACATGGCTGTTGTTATGTCTGCCCCTGTGTCTGCTGTATCAGCCCAAGGGAAACTTGGCCTGAGTCAGTCGTGGGCACAGGTGGCAGACATCCAGTGAAGGGAAAGAGCCAAGATGGGTTTGAGTCAGGCTAGTGATAGCCAGAGCACCTTCCCCCCAAATTCAGAGTCCCCTGGGGGCACACATGGTATCAGCTGGGTAACAAGGCATCTGCAGAGCACAGGACACTTAACGATGTTTCCCATCCTGATGTCTGATTCCTTGTGGCTTGACTCACCTGCAAATGTTTGAGAACTCTTCATTCTCACAGGGAATATCCCCTTCTAATTCATCTGTTTTCTTGGATAAAAATCATATTTTTCTGATATAAAATTCAATAAGCCCTGAGGCAGTTGGTACTGCAATCAGGTAACATGCACATCCTTTTCTTAAGCAAGCTCGGAGGAAAGTACCTTGGACCTGCCTTGATAGCCCTCTATTTCATCCTGCCTGTCCTCATCCTCTCTTTGTGCTTCCTGGAGATCAGCCCCATGGGAACCATGGAATCCTGGGCAAGGGACCCATCGGATACAATGGGGGGCTTGCCCCTCTCTGATGCAATCTGACGTGTCAACTTTTGGGATTTGCTGTTCCAGGGCCCTGGTTGCCTTAGTTAATTTTTTGGTTCAACAGAGACACATTCCATATCCTTAAACTTGGCTGGGAAAAATGTAACAATGTGAGAGCTAAGAAGCCTGTCTCCTTGGTTTTTTTCCTTTTGTTTGATAGAGCCCGGCAGCCACATGTCACCTAGTGGACTGTCTCGTGCCAGGCAGGCTCTTGTAAACAGCCGCATTTTCCACTGAGATAATGTGATAGAAAACCCAGCTGGGCCTGCACATCACCTTCTGGGGGTTCTAGCTGGGATTCAAGGGTGCTCTTCTTCCCCTGCACACACAGCAGCCCTGCTCTTCTGGGAGACATGACCTCTTGTGGCCTTGCTGAAGGGTGGGGAGGCCTGGTGGCCAGGTCTGTGCACAGACTGTGCCCCCACCCTGCACAGCCTACGCTAACCGGGGTCCCCTGACTTAGAAGAAGGCAATTCATGGGCTGGGCCAAATTTTTTCTTCAGCGAATATGAATGAAGAGGCGCAGACATATTAAAAAGCCATTTCTGATCACAGAGACAAGTAGAGTTGGGGCTGGAGAGGACACCAAGGTTACTCACTGCCATATACACTGGTTTAGTCTCATTGCTTGTATCTTTGTAAGTGCTGGCTCAGTTCTCCCATGCCAGTTAGACTTACAGAGAAGCAGAGGGTTTTTCTGAGGAAGCTGGGCTATGGGGAAAACAGAAACAAGCCTCACAAACTTCTCCAGCCTTTCCTTACCAGGTACCATGTTCCCCTTCAAGCCACACTGTTTTTTTGACAGTTTTGGGGATTCAGTAGGATATCTGCTGCCTCAGGGCCTTTGCACGTGCTCTTGCTTTGTCTAAAGTCCTGTACCCAGCCTCCTCTAAAGGAGTGTCTATTCTATTTCTCAGAACTTTCCACATTACCCTGCCTATGTCTTTTATACCCCATATGAAAATCTGCAGTTGCTTTATTTGTTTCCTTGTTTTCTCTCAAAATCCCTAACAAGAAGGTAAGTAGGCACAGTGTGGCCATAGAAGTGGACTGTCTGTAGGAAGAAAATTGAAAGCCTGTAAATGAGACGGTTATACTTACGATCTAATGATGATCATCAGGCTGTAGCCGAACACACTGACCCCCACCATGAAGTAAGCCATGGGCAACCTGTACCGCAGCCACCCAATGGTCCTCTGGTTGTTGTAGTAGCCATAGAAGAGCGCGGAATACTTGATGTAGCCCTGTGGGGCAGCAGAGCCACATGCTCTGGGTTTGTAAGCTCAGTGTGACAGTCGTCAGACCCTTCCGTCCTACCTGGGGTTTCTTTCACAGGGGTGTGATGGGAGCCGGAGGGAAGGAAGGAAGGGTTCTGGGTGTTCCTGTTCTTCTCCTTACTCCCTCAGTTGCTCCAGAGTCTATGCACGTCTCCACGTCTCCCCTCTTTTCTTTCTCTCATCTATTTCTCCACTATACAAAACGCACTGAGATACAGCACAGGGAGGAGAGCGCTGTTAACACTTGAGATAGATTAGGGATAAGGGGTGTGTGTGTGTGTGTGTGCTTGTGTGCGCGTGTGTGTGTACGTGTGTCTGTATGCACACGCACACATGGCTCCAAATTCTGCACCACCCCCTCCCCCTGCCCCATGCCCAGGGTCTTAATTTTTTCTTATATATTTTAAAATAATTTATTTAGTACAGATTATACCAATAAGTCAAAGATTTTTAGTGAGCTTCAGCATCATCTTTTTTAACATCATATCTCAATAGGAACATTGAAGCTACCTGGAAATTTTTTTAAAAACAGTTCTCTGAGGGAATTCCCTGGTGGCCCAGTGGTTAGGACTCTGCGCTACTACAGCTGAGGACCCGGTTTCAATCCCCCCAGGGTCTTAATTTAACACTCTGGAACTTGAAGGGAGTCCATGCACTTTCTCAGTATTTCAAAACTTCTAAAGAAAACGATGTGGTAAGGCTCACAACCTAACCTGAGCTTCAAGTTTCATTTTGGTTTTGGTTCTTGGTATGATTGGCTTTAAGTGTAATTAGCACACTTTTTAAGTGTAATTATTTAGGTGTAATATTAACTTAGAATTTTAGCACTTCTCTTATGCCTTTGCTGAATATAAAACGGGGGATTATTCTGGCCTCACGCAGATGTGTAGTTGCAGAGGGGAGGAAAATTTTAATAGTTTTTTTCATATACGTGTGGCTATTTCTTTTTTGATTTGTACTTCAACCCAATAAATAAATACTCATTTCTTAGTTTCAATGCGGAATATGAATCACATAATGAGCTTTTCATACCTTAGGGTCCATAGCTCTCCCTCAAACACTAAATAATTAAAACGGGAAAAGTAGTAACTTTACAGCAGAGAATTCTGGCAGATACCACTTTAACCAAGTGGTCAACATAATGTAACTCTGATTTGACACTCTGAGAAAGACACGTTACCTCTGTGGTACCCTCCCCAATAATATATAACCTTAATACAATCACAAGGGAACATCAGACAAACCCAAATTCAGGGGCAAACAACTGATCAGCAGTATTCGAAGGTGTCAAGGTCACTGGGCTTCCCTGGTGGCGCAGAGGTTAGGAATCCACCCGCCAATGCAGGGGACACCGGTTCAGGTCCTGGTCTGGGAGGATCCCACATGTTGCGGAGCAACTAAGCCTGTGTGTCACAACTACTGAAGCCCGTGCGCCTAAAGCCCGTGCTCCACAACAAAGAGTAGCCCTCGAACTCCACAACTAGAGAAAGGCTGCCTGCAGCAATGAAGACCCAATGCAACCATAAATAAATAAATAAATAATTAACTAAAAAAAAAACAAACCCCCCAAAAGTGTCAAGGTCACTGAAAGACAGAGAACAGTTGCAGATTGGAGGAGAGTAAGGAGACATCTCAATTGTAATCAGTGTGAGATTTTGAGTTGGCTCTGGGCACAGAAAAAGAATATTAGTGGAAAAACTGGTGAAATCCAAATAAATACTATATTTTAGTTAATAATATTGTATCAAGATTAATTTCTTAGTTTTGATAATTGTTCTATGGGTATATGAGATGTTAATATAAGGTGAACAGGTGAAGGGTATATGGGAACTCTCTGTACTATTTATACAACTCTTCTGTAAGTCTAAAATTATCTCAAGATATAAAGTTTTACAAAACTCAATTGCTCTATCTTTTACTATCAAGATGTGGGATCTTTTACTCACACATGATTTTGTAACATCATGTATCGGTCATCTGGAAAGTAGTGGTTCACTGAGTTACCAACATATGCAAATGTTGACACATTTCTTACACAATACAAAAAAAAATCACATTGTTAATATCTCCACTGATCTCATCAGAAAAGTGTTTAACTATTGAGAAACTGCCACTGTCATGTGATGGAAATAAGTTTTCCAAAATTTTAATTTTTACCTGAAAAATAAAAATGTATCCTTGGCAACAACAACAAATACAACAGGGGATTGTCGCTGAATAAATTGTGGGTTTTGAGTAGACAGGACATTTCAATAGGGGTCCTTGGTTGAAATAAAGAATAAAGGAAATTCTTAGTAGCAGCATATAGTAGTAGTAGTACGTAATTCTTAGTGATATAGCAGTTATTTGGAACACCGCCGTTCCAAGTGACTTGGAAAAATATTCCAATTCACTTTCACACACTTCTGAGGGGTCTTGAATCGGACTGTGCGCGTGAAGGACGGCAGCAGCTAGACGTGCTGCTGGAACCACCATAGCCAGCCCTCCTGCCTCAGGAGCTCCTTGGAGCTGCAGACCAAGCCCCCCAGAGGCATGGGCGTGTGAGGATTCCAAAAAGAGGGAGGGATGTTTCAAGCACAGGATCGTGAGCGAAGGCAGGGAGGCACTGGTCTTCCCTGAAAGTTGATAATATTGGGACATAAAGTATGAGATCTTAGACAGACGTGGGACTGGAGAGGAAGAGAGCAGCCGGTCACGAACAGTTCTTCCCTAAACCCAGTTCAGAACACTGGGAATGGGAATGAATGAACATCGGAGGTGGGGAGTGACAGGGCGAAGTTTGCATTTTAGAAAGGTCACCTGGCAGCAGAGGGAATGGAGGTTTGAGGAGCCAAGCCAAGGAAGGGATCCCAAGGTGGAAGAATCTGACTGTGGTCCTGGTACAGTGAGGTGTTATTCAAAAAGATGCGAGGGATGGAGAAAAGGAGACTGGTTTAAGAAATGTTTAGTAGATAGGCTCGGATTTAGTGATGGACTGAATGTGAGGGGTGGTGGTGAGGAGAGGAAATGTGGGATGACTTTTACGTTTCAGACTTGAATGAGTGCATGAACGGTGGTTCCAATAAAGGACATGGGAAAAAGTGATGTGGGTTTGGTTGGATAGTTATTGAATTTGAGAAGCAGGTAGGATATTCAGTTGAAGATGTCATGTTGAAGCTTGGGGAAAGGCTGCACTGGCAATAGACCTGGGGTCTTACTGTGGTTACGGTGAGACAAAACCATCCTGTAAGATCGTCTTACATAGATCTAGCAGAATGAGGGGAGCAGTGGCTTCATGGGAAAGTCCCGTTTGTCAGAGTGTGTGATGAAATGACCCATGAAGGGGCCCTAGGAGGACGTGGTTGGCTAGCTCATTTTGCACAGTGCTAGGATCCCATTTGGTTAAAGCACTGGATTTCCAATAATTAAACATTTCACACTTATCTGCAATCATGAAATGGAAGTGCATTGGCACGTTGGCAACGGTACCTCAAAATCCCAAAGGACGGAAAAATCCATGGCTTTTTCTTCCTCAGCCCGAGGCACCGTCTTTCTGGGTATACTTCCATAGGGCATGCCCATCAGCACCTTGTGTCGGGACAGAACGACACAATTACAAGTGGAGAAGATACAAACACACGGAGATGTGCACATAGTGGGTTAAATCCCTTCTTGGAGCAGGAGCATTCATTTTTTTCCTTTAAATAACTTTCTTGATTTTAAAAGTATTACATACTCATTGTAGAAAATGTGAAAAAGTATTCTAAAATTTTAAAAAGACTGTTTAAAAAATTACATCACCTTCACATCCTGAAGATAATCACTGTTGTTCATACCTTTCCTTGCAGTTTCTGAATTTTATATGTTTTAGTTTGATTATTTAGCTTAATATTATTTTATGACCAATTCCCTATGGCATATGGTATTTTTCAAAATAAAATGACTTCAAAATATCTAATCATATGTATGTACCATAAACTTACTTAAAACATTCCCTATTGTTGGACTAATTAGAGTGTTTCTAGTTCTTCATGTATACATAATTCTGTTATTAATACCTTATATATATATGACTTGATTCACATCCTAAATTATTTAAAAAATCTGGATTGTATTTAATTTACATATTGATTTAGGAAGGTTTGATCTTTTTTATGATACTAAGTTTTCCCTCCCATGAATGTGTACTCCTGTTTATTCAGTCATATGTACATATTTTTACTATTTATTTATTTGGCTGCTCTGGGTCTTACTTGTGCTGTGAGGGAACTTTTAGTTGTGGCATGTGGGGCTGTCCGTCTCGGCATGTGAACTCCTAGTTGCAGTGTGTGGGATCCAGTTCCCTGACCAGGGATAGAACCTGGGTCCCGTGCATTGGGCGTGCAGCGTCCTAGACCTAGTGGATTCTCAACCACTGGACCCCCAGGGAAGTTTCTATTCAGTCATATTTTTGTCCTGCAACGCTTTATAGTGTACCTCATATAGCGTTCCTACTTTGTTAAATTTACTGCTAGTTATTTTATAGATTTATTGCTATTGTGAACACGAAAATTTTAAATTTCATTTCAAACTGGATATTGAGAGTGTAGAAAATGCCACTGACTTTTGTTTATTTAAAGTGACACCAGGGACTTCCCTGGTGGTCCAGTGGTTGAGAATCCACCTTCCAATGCAGGGGACAGGTTTGATCCCTGGTCAGGGAACAAAGATCCCACGTGCCTTGGGGCAACGGAAGATGCTGAGTGCCACAACTAAGACCCGACGCAGCCAAAAATAAAAATAAATAAATATTTAAAAAAATGACTCCAGCCATCTCAATATACCCTTTCATTAATTCAAGAAACTTTTGGTAGACTCATTGGCATTTTGAGGGTATATAATAATATCATCTGCAAAGTAAAAGAATTTTGTATTCTTTTTGTACAAAATGTAGAAGTTTTTTTTTCTTGACTTATTGCACCAGGTAGAAATGTGAAAATAATGTTGAAAAGTACTGGGATGGGCATTCCATGTTGCTCTTGGTTTTTACTAGCAGAGGCTTTAGTATTCCACCATTTAATGTAACATTATTTTTGTTTTTTAACTTATAGGTTCATCATTTTTAGGTAATTCCCTCCTACTTCTCTTTTAAAATTTATGTTCTTATTGGGAAATATGTTGTATATAAAATAGTATATATATGTAAAAAAAGGTATGTACATTTGATCATGAGGAAAAGAAAATTAACTAGTGTGAATTCACTACCTAGTTTAAGAAACATAATATCACCTGGTCTTTATAACACTTTTGATAAACCCCTCCCAATCTACAGAAACTGTGAGATAACAAATGTTTGTGTTTTTCAGCAAAGATTTTGGGATATCTTTATTACTCAGCAATAGATAATTAATACAAATGCAAAGAAATTGCCAGGAAAGAAACTATACGAGTGGAAATTAATGATATAGAAAATAAAGATATATAAGACAAAGGCCTGTGACTTCCCTGGTGATGCAGTGGTTAAGAATCCTCCTGCCAATGCAGGGGACATGGGTTCGATTCCTGGTCTGGAAGATCCCACATGCAACTAACCCCATGTGCCACAAGTACTGAGCCTGTGCTCTAGAGCCTGCAAGCCACAGCTACTGAGCCCATGTGCCACAACTACTGGAGCCCGTGTGCCTAGAGCCCGAGCTCCAAAACAAGAGAAGCCACCACAAGGAGAAGCCCACATACTGCAACGAAGAGTAGCCCCCGCTTGCTGCAAGTAGAGAAAGCCCATGTGCAGCAACAAAGACCCCAGGCAGCCAAAAATAAATAAATAAATAAATAAATAAATAATAAATAAATAAACAAATAAAGACAAAGGCCTGAATGTGAATGTTTACAGTAGCTTTATTTATCATAGTCCCACACTGGAAACAATCCGAACGTCCATGGAGTGGTGAATAGATAACAAACTATGGTACATCCATACAACAGGGTATTACTCAGCAATACAGGGACAAACTATTGATGTGTGCAACAACATGGATGAGTCTCAAAGACACCGTGCTAAATGAAAGAGGCCAGACACAAGGAGCTACATACGGCATGATTTTATTTATACGATATTCTGGAAAAGACAAAAATTTAGGAACAGAATCAGATTACTGCTGGTTGAGGGCTGGAGGTAAGGAGAGATTTCTTGCAAAGGAGGCACGGGGAACTTTTGAGGGTGATGGAAATGTTTGGTATCTCAGTTGTGGTTATGATTACCTGACTCTATATAGTTGTCAAAACTCATTGAACTGTACACTTTAAAAGGGTGAATTTTACGATATGTAAGTGACGCCCCCTCAAAACGTGAATTAAAAAAGAGACATGTCAGAGAATCAACAAAGCCAAAGTTGTTTCTTTAATAAAATAACTAAAAGAGACAAACCTTTAATGTAAATGAGAGAGGAAAAAATTACACTGCCATGCGAAAGGGAATATACCTTCAGATACATGAATGATTTTAAAAAACAAGAAACTACGTTATTTAACTTTAAGCCAATACATTTAAAAATGTAAGTTGAAATGGAAAATTCAGGAGAGTGATTACTTGTGAGAGTTATGTGGGTAGTATGACTGGGGAGAAGTAGATGAAGGACTCTAGTGTGTGTGTAATTTTTTATTTTTAAACTTAGTGGCAGGCAAATGGGCTCATTCTTTATACCTTTCCATATATCTGAAACTTTGAACAGTTATTCTTAGAGGAAGTATCAATATAAGGCTTACTGACGAGTGTTGCCTATGTGAAACTTAGAGCAGAACTTACAAGGTATTTTAAAGAATTATTTAATTTAATTATGAATGAACACCAGCAATGTACACCCTGGCTGCATATTAAGATCACCTGGGGAACTGTATGCATCATCTATTGTTGTATATCAAATTACCATAATACTATCTCCTTGTTTCTGCAGGTCAGGAACCTGGGTTGGGCTTAGCTGGGTCCTTTGTTTCAGGGTCTTTCACAGGCCTCAGTCAAGGTGTCTGCCAGGGCTTTGGTCTCGTCTGAAGGCCTGGTGGGGGAGAGCTGATTCCAGATGCGCTCACGTGGTTGTTGGCAAGATTTAGTTCCTCGTGGGCTGTTGGACTGAGGGCCTCAGGTCATTGCTGGCTCTTGTCCAAAGGCCACACTCAGTTCCTTGCCATTGGGCCTCTCCAGTCTGGCAGGTTGCTTCATCAAAGTATGCAAGCCAAGAAGGGAATCGAGAGGAAATGCCAGATGGAAGTCACAGTCTTTTATAACCTAATCATGTAAGTGACAGTGTGTCATTTTGGTTATATTCTATTTGTAAAAAGCAAGCCACAAAGTCTAGCCTTTACTCAAGTGGAGGGGATTATACAAGGGTGTAATACCAGGAGAGGAGGATCACTGGGGGCAATCTCAGATGCCTGCCTACCATAGGAGCTTTTAAAATAGGGATGCCAGAGATTCAGATTCAGTTGATCGGACCTCATATTTTTAAAAAAAACTCCCCAAGTGATTTTCATATGCAGCTTGTGTTAAGACAAGAAGTACATGAGCTCATCATGTAGTAGGGCCTTGATAATGAACTCCTGCAGCGTCACTGAGGGCTCCCCTGGGACCTGTAGGCAGTTGTCATTGAAGCTGAACAAGATTCATTCAAGCATTCAGAGGTGTTTGATCCCATTAAAATGTATCAAGGATTTGCGGCAAAGGAAGATGAGTATGAGGAGAAATCCTCATTAATTCTCTACTAAGTTTAAAGTAAAATCAAAGATAGAAAAATGTAGGGTCCACCTGTTAACTCAGAAATGCAAATAGTTTTGGTTCCATTCTTTGTACTGGGCTATCTGGGCAATTGATGTGAGCACTGAATTGAAAATGAATGATGTGAGAAGTATTCGATAGCTCATTGCTGGCTTTGGAGAGGGAGGGGGGCATGGGCTAAAGAATGTGGACGCCTCTAGAAATTAAGAATGACTTCTGGTTACCAGTCAGCAAGGAAATGGGGTCTTCTGTCCTACAAGTGCAGGGAACTGAATTCTTCCATCACCTGAGTAAGCCTGGAAGAGGATTCTTCCACAGAGCCTCCAGATAAAAACCCGGCCTGGCCACAACCTTGATTTTGGCTTCGTGGGGCCCCAAGAAAAGAATACAGTCATGCCATGGTTTCTGATCTATAGAACCGTGATATACAGTAAGTCCCCTACGTAGAAATCTTCAAGTTTCGAGCTTTCAAAGACGTGAACGTATGTTCCATCAATGTCAGATGTGAGTGGAATTGCAGCTTTCCCTCCATCTCCTATTGCTGACAACCCTTCAGCTCTACCATCTCCCACCTCCTCTCCCTCCTCCAGGCAGTAACCTTCTTGCCTGTTCACTCGATGCCAGCCCTGTATGCCAGCTGTTGTACTGGACTACTGTACTTTTCAAGGTACTGTGCTGTAAGATTAAAAGTGTTTTCTTTAAAAATAAAATAAAATAAAATGAATGATGGATTCTTTGTAAAACAGAGTATTTGATTCATATCAATGAAGATAAATGAGATAAGCCTCAATACGATCCAAAGTTATAGACAGTTCTTTTCTTACCTCTGGGATTATGACCAGACCAAATATTAAGCCAAAAAGGACGAGGTTAACTCCATACATCCATCGGAGAAAGATGAAATATGATGCCACTGAAGAACCAAAGTGACCTGAAGAGAGAAAGACGGTGGATGTAAGTATTGCAGAAAGAGGACATTAACACCGTCAAGCACTGCATGTGTGTGATACATTCAATTTTGTGTCAGTCTACGGAATACACACCTCTTTTCTTTTTCCAGATTAAAAAAAAAAGGGCTTAACTGATTTGCCTAAGTGCCTACAGTCAGAAAGTGAAGAAGCACATTTTAAATTTTGGTCTGACTCGTCCAAAGCCCATCTTTTTTTGTGATACAACAGAACCTATAACATAACCTAATCAGTGGATCAAGAACACAGTCCAAACCCTTGGGAAACCCTTCAGCAAAGGAAATAAAAAAAGTGACAACAAAATACTCACTTTCAATGTCCTTGATCTTCATTTCCCAGGGAATACATTGAGTCTTGAAGTTATCAAAGTCTCTTTTAAACTTGACCCATTTCTGAAATTAAACAGGCAACACCCTCAGTTCATGAACATGCCGCCTTGGGACCTGGAGGGGAGGATGGAGGTGCACGTGAATGTGGACATGTCAACATGAGGTCGACATGTGGGTGAGGCGGCCTCCTTGGAGCTATTGAGCCCAGGCTGTCAGAGGTGGATGCTCACATCTTCACTTTCCAAAGTCAGGTGTGAGTCAGAGAGAAGCCAGGGCAACATAATACCTTGCATTTGTCTATATAGTGATGATAAAATTTCAGGTTTGGACACTTTACATGTGAACTTAGAAAGTCTGTGTATAATTTCTGATTTGTGGAATCAAATTGTCTTAGCAAACTCTGATATAACTTTCTTCATCTTAAACCAAAAATTCAAGGGAAAAAAGAAATCTCACAACTCTCACACCTACATTTGGCAGACAGTCTAGAGCCTTAATCTGATAGGAACTGTTGCTAAACTATGAGGCTGGCGGAAGTGGTAAAGAGATCTCAGCCTGTGGCTTCCCATTCTTCCCCCAGTGAAACAACAGTGCGTTTTTGTTTTTTTTCCCTAAAAGTAGTTAGGAAGGCATTACGCCCCTTTCCACAGTCTGCTCCAGCTCCGACACTCACTTTGTACCAATCAGAAACCTGAGCAGCTATCTGTCTGCTGGCTGCGTGAAAATTTGTCAGCTCTTTAAGGGGCTACTGTCCAACAGCTCCACCCCCTGGAAATAAATCCATTTGGAATTAAAAAAAAAAAAAACTCATAGAAAATAGCAGGCAAAGAGAAGTAGGGAGAAAATCCTAACAGCAGTTTCTATTATTACACAGGTCTCAAAAGAACTTGTTCATGAAGGAAATGAGACTTTCCTTTGTAAATTCACTAAAGGATAAAAGGGAAAATTAATCTGAAGGAATCAGATGGGCTTCCGAATCTGAAGGCTCTGACTATATGATGATTGGATAATAAGCATATAAGGAAGGAAACCTCCTGTCAGAAGAGGGAGATGGTCACAGATGCCAAGGAGAAGAGGGGTCCGAAAGCAAAAGACAGGTTGATAATAATGGCAAAGACCTGCCTAAGACAGGAAGGGATGTGGGGAATGGCAGATGGTGGACACGGACACCCTGACCCCATTGCTTCCTCTCCCTCCCTAGTTCTGATTCTGTGCTCGAAAATCCTCATTGGCTTATTTGGCTTCTTATGTAGGTCTGTCTATAAGGAAAGCATTTGCCCATCACCTGGGCTGTGAATATTTTAATTTCTATGGCAGTAATTTTTCTCATTGCAAATTCACAGATTGGAATTGGGATTATGGTTTAGCTTCCCATATAACTAACTGTACTGTCAAAAATAAAAGGCACTGTTGATGCGGACTTCAAATTTTTCAGTTCTTGCATCAGTTATTCCTCCTTGTAAATTAGTAATCTGGCATCGCATCTGGTTTTATATATCAGTCTCATAAGCTTTATTAATGTGAGTCCTCCCCCAAGAGACAGATCCCCTGTCAGCATGCTGATAAAATCAGTATAAAATATAGCCTTGCAAGGCTGAGAGGCCAATGGAGTAATGAATGTTGCCAAGTGAGGCCCCTGGAGACACAGCCTGTCAGTTGGTCACCTGGCAATTATCTGACAGCCCCTCAAGGCTGTGGGTATCTTGGCCTGAAAAGTGATGCCTGGAGCGGGGGCAGAGGCAGAGGGAGACCTGGGAGAAGCTCTGCATTGAAGCTCTGATCTTTCATTGGTTTAGAGAATCAGAAAACTGAGCTCGGGCATGGGTGGGAGAAGACCTTAACTCCCTTCCTCAGAGCTGTGTGAGATGGTAGCTGCTGCCCTCGGACCAGGTTACTAGCTGTGCATGTCGCCTTGCTAGCTGGTTGGTTTCCATTCCTGGATAAACTGGAATGGTTGACTGGACCTCATGCTCAGGATTCTGGGGGAGGTGGGCATAAATGGTGAAGCTGGGCAGGCCCTGCGATGGTCGCGCAGATTCAGGAGCTGAGCAAGTCCCCCCACAGGTTAGCGGCCTCTGCACCACACACCTTAGCCATCAGCATCCTATAGGCGTAGAGTCGCTTGCCTTTCCCCTTTCCCAAGGCTCCTTCATACTTCTCCACAAATTCTTGGGCCTCCCTGGGTAGGGGGGGAAAAAGGCAGAAGTTCAATTAACACCCAAGCAAAAGAAATCTGAACTATGAGGATGTATACGTGGCTGAAAACCTTAAGTGCTTTATATCCCTAATTAGAATGTAAGTTCCACGAAGGCAGGGCATTTTGTCTGTTTTGTCCACTGAAGTTTCCCAAGTGCTAAGAACAGTGATTGGAACATGGTAGGCCACCTGTAGGTGGAATTTTGGCTCCCATGACCTTCGCCCCCGGATGAATGGCAGAAGGGATTTTGCAGATGTAATTAAGATGACTGACTTTAAACCAGGGAGATTACCCTGGATATCTGGAAGGGCCCAATGTAATCACATGAGCCCTTAGAAAAGGAAGAGGGAGGCAGAAAAGTCAGAGAGAGATGCGGCAAAAGGGGAAATCAGAGAAATTAGAAGCAAGAGAATTCTCCACCCTCTGTTGCTGGGGCCCCCCTGGAGGATGCCACACTGGAAAGCGAGAGAAGAAAATGAATTTCTATCAGAAGTCAGTGAACCTGGAGGAGGACTGCAAGTCCCAGGTGGGAGGGAACCACAGCCCCACTGATACCTTGATTTTAGCCTGGTGGAACCCTGAGCAGAGAATCCAGCCACATCATGCAGGACTTCTGACCAACAGAACTGTGAGCTAATAAATGAATATTGTCTTAAACCACTAAGCTTGTAGTAATTTGTCAGAACAGCAATAAAAACCCAATACGGCAGTCAGTAGATATCTGTGGAGGGCATGAACACTGGATGAGTGAGTGAACACCCAAAGAAGACTGCACGAGAAACACATGGGTGAGTTCGTCTGTTAAAAAGCCTGGGTGGTGTGCTGGAGCTGGTGAGGGCTGGCTTCTCAGAATCGATTGTTAAATATTCCGGAACTTGGCCAACCAATTAGTAAACTATTGGTAGCTTGAAATTGGCCATGGTGGGAGTATTTAGATATGGGAATCAGCAAGTGCTGCAAATCAGGGCTCCCCCAAAAGAAACCGTTTATCAGTCACCACTGGATAAACCCACACAAGTAGATGAAGAATGAAGTCCATCTCAGGGTGGGTGGGAGAGGACACTGGCTGTGGCTGTTGCAGTTCCCCTGCTGGCAACATAACCTACACCACCTGCAAAGTACAAACACAGGTAGCTGACACCTGTCACAGTTCCATTCTAACCTGGGGTTAATCTCAAGGCTGGTTTTATCAGGGTGTCTCAATGTTGTCCCAATGTTAATGAGGCCAGTTGTCTAGCTTCTGAGTCTAGGGTCAAAAGCTCGTCTATGTGGGATTAGGGCTCCTTCATGGGATCAGCCCCTGTCTCCCCGCCAGGCAGCACTCATTCTGGCAGTGAGTTACCTGTGACTACCAGCGACTCCAAGACACCAAAGAATGTTTTCATGAAACTCATATTTTTGTCCTCTTCCTATATCTTATGAGTAGGTAGAGACTCCTAAGCATTTGGGGTTTGTGAGTTTAAATGCGACAAGTTTTAAGATTTAGCGACTTTGGATAAAAATTCTCAAAAGTAAGGGCTAGCTCTTATGTCTGAGCCATTGAGCCTGGCACCAAATGCTTCTCTTCTCGATGTCCAAACTGTGTCCAGGTGCCCAGAGTGTCCTCAGGAGAACAGAGGGCCCTGCCCGGTGCTGGGTGCAAACTCTGAGGACTATTCACTTCAAAGAGATCAACTGGTCTAACAATTTTGATGGGCACAGCAAGCTTTTTTGGATTCAGTGAAAGTAGATAAATAACCACAACTAACATTTTTACAGCAAACCCCTTTAGATATACTATCTGTGATCAGTATTCTTCCTTACCAGAGATAGTAGTTGGTTTATGGAAACACTGGCTCTTGCCCTGCACTTACCAGCTGTTGCAAATCTTACTTCTTTCCCTCCCTGCCAACAGTTTTGCAAATCTTATTTTTTTTTTGGCCGTGCTGCATGGCTTGCAGGATCTTAGTTCCCCGACCAGGGATTGAACCCGCATCCTTGGCAGTGAAAATGTGGAAGCCTAACCACTGGACCGCCAGGGAATTCCCTGCAAATCTTACTTCTTGTTTTTTTTCCCCCAGTTTTGCAAATCTTACTTCTGTAGGTTGCTTCTGGTCCCTCCTTGTCCCCTTCTTTCAAATGGGGAACTTTCACCTCTCCTGTTCCTCAAACCAAGATGGTGTGTGATAAATGAAGTGAAAAGGCAAAAGAAGCTAGAGCCTTTGCTTTGTGGAAACTTCTAGGGGCCTGGATCTCAAGGTCACATTTGGCAGGTGATTATCAACCCCTCAGGAGAGGAGAAAGCCATTGAGCCAAGGCTTTCCTAGGCAGCCACCCACAGACAGCACTCCAGGAGCCCCTCACATTGCCCTAGAAAGACCCTCCTGGTCGATAAAGTGGCCCAAATAACAGCTTGGAAGATACAGTCGGGGTGGCCAGCAGTTACTTCCGGGAGAGAAGGGGTGTATTGTGTGGCTTTAGTGCCCGAGAGAGCCAGGCAGGATTCTGTATCTCTCAGGGTGGCAGTTTTCATGTAGAAATGGAGACAATGTTATGAGACTTAAACATGTGGACGCATGCCATGTGGGCACAGCAGTTTCATTTAGCAGGCTGTCACCCTTCTCCTTCTGGGGAAACAGCAGCTCCTGGAGTGGGCAGCTGATAAGATGCTTTGCTAGCCCGGGGGCCTGCCGTGAGGAGCCTTCTGCTCCCCAGGGGCCTGGACCAGGGGCTCAGCAATGCAGCCTTTCACAATGGGAATACTCTGAAGTTGACCCAAAGCATCTCACAGAGAGACTACATACCTCCAAAAACTAACCCCTGATGAAGGAGATCAGATTCAAAATCACACTTAATTTTGAGATGCAGAGGTATAAATAGACACAGGGCAGTGTGCGTTTGACGGCAACCTTTCAGAGCTTTGCTGTCCCATGCAGGACGTTGGGAGAGCGTATCAGTCATCCTGAAATCCAGACAACATCAAGATAAGGGGAGGGAACACAGGTGGCCAAAGGGAGGTGGCTAGAGGTTGCAGATGGCCAGAGATTAGAGGTGATCTGGGCTGTGTTGGTTTGGTGTCTCCCTTTGTCCCTAAGCAGTTTTTATTTTTCAGTTGTGGAAGCAAAGATCAAACAGATGCTGAGCTCCCTCTAAGTGGAAACTCAGATGAGCCAGACGATGGCATCTGCTCTAGAGATGTCACTGAATCAACCTAAGGGCAGCTGAGGCTAACCAAGCACATCTGGCTTCCCACATGTGGTGGTTTTAAACTACATCAGCAAATTATTTGACATTCCTTCCTTTAAAATGTAGAACTGGGGAATTCCGTGGCAGTTCAGTGGTTAGGACTCTGAGCATTCACTGCTGAGGGCCTGCGTTTAATCCCTGGTCAGGGAACTAAGATCTCACAAACTGTGCGTCACGGCCAAAAGAAAGGGGAAAAAAAAAAAAAGAACTGAATTCTCCCCCACTTGAATGTGGGCCAGACTTAGTGATATACTTCCATTGAATAGAAAGCAGTAGAAATGACAGTTTATGACTTCTGAGACTAGGACATAAAAGGTATTGTGACTTCCCCTTTGAAGTCTCCTTCTTCTGGGGGAAGCCAGCTGCTGTGTTATGAGGACACTCAAGCAGCCTATGGAGAGGCCCATATGGAGAGAAACTGAGGTCCTAACTAACAACCAGGACCAACGTGTCATCCATGTGTGTGAACAACCTTGGAAGCAGATTCACCAGCCCCAGTTATCTGAAGGCTGAAGCCCCGACCAACACCTTGACTCAAGCTTACGAGAGGCTGCAAGTCAGAACTGCCCAGCTAAGCTGCTCCTGAATTTCTGACCAAAAGAAGATAATAAATGTTTATTATTGTTTTAAACTACTAAGTTTTGGTGTGATTTATTACATAGCACTGGACAATTAACACACTGCAGAATCCAAACCACTGATCTCTTTGGTGCCTATACATTTAGGATTGTCCTGTTTGCTTGGTGGATGGATCCTCTTATCATTATGCAGTGTCCTTCTATGGCCTTGGTAATTTTCTTTACTCTGAAATTGACTTTGTCTGATAGTTACATAGCTTCTCCTACTATCTTTCGTTTAACGTTTGCCTGGTATGTTTTCTTCCATCCTTTACTGTCAACCGATGTATATCATATTTAAAAGTGAGTTTCTTATAGACTGCATGTAGTTGGGTCATCTTTTAAATCCAGTCTGCCAATCTGTCTTTTAATTGATATATTTAGACCACTTACATATAATGTAATTATTTGTATGTTACAGTTTAAAAACATCATTTTATTTCTTGTTTTCTGTTTGTTCTGTTTTTTATTTCCGCTTTCCTTTTCCCCTGTCTTCCAGAACAGTTTTTAGGATTCCATTTTGTTTTATCTACAGTGTTTTTGAGTATATCAATTTGTATAGCCTTTTCAATAGTTGCTCTAGGTATTACTATATATGTCTATATCTACCATCCAACTATGTTATATATCTATCATCTATCTATCTATCATCTATCTATCATCTATCTATCTATCTATCTATCTATCTATCTATCTATCTATATCTAATCTCTATACATTATCAAAATCTACTGGTGCATTTTACTAGTTACAGTGAAGTGTAGAACCTTATTTCCCTTTATGTCGCTTTATCCTCCCCATTTATAATAGCCTTAACTATTTCATCTGCATTATTGAGAACCACATGAGGTGGCGTTTTAATTTTTGCTTCAAATGTCAAGCATAATTTTAAAAATCAAGAGGAGAAGGAAAATCCATGGTATTTTCCAAGACTTTTGCTTTTACCATGTTCTTCCTTCCTGACATTCCAAGATTTCTTCTTTTATCATTTCCTTTATGTTTAGAGAATCTCCTTTAGTTATACTTTGGGGTAGTTCTGCTGGTGACAGGTTCTTTTACTTTTCCTTCATCTGAGAATGGCTTGATTTCTCCTTTATTCTTGAAGGATGTTTCTGCTGGATATAGAATTCTGGACTGACACTTGTTTTAGATCCTGAAGAATCATTGTGTCACCTCCTTCTGTCCTCCATTGTTTCTGATGAGAAATTTGCTGTCATTCTAATTGTTTTTCCTTTATAGTAATGCATTGTTTCTCTCACTCTTAAAAGTATTCAGAAGTTTGACCATGGTGTGTATTGGCATAGATTACTTTGGATTTATCCTGTTGAGGTTTTGTTTAGCTTCTTGAATCTGTAAGTTCTGCCAAATTTGAGAAATTTTCAGTCATTATATCTTTGAAGACTTTTTCAGTCCCACCCTCTTTCTCTTCTTTTGAGACTCCTTTTTTTTTTTCTTGCATATCTAGGGATTTGAAGGAGACACTAATGTTAGATCATTTATTATAATCCTACATGTCCCTGAGGCTCTATTCACTTTTTCCCCCAGATTATTTTCTCTCTATTGTTCAGATTCATTTGTCTTGTTCTACTTTCACCTTCACTGATTCTCTACTCAGTTCTCCCCATTCTGCTGTTGAGCCCATTCACTGTTTTAAAAAATTTAGTTACTATATTTTTTACTTCTAAAATTTCCAATTGTTCTTCTTTATATTCTTTACTCATTATCTAAGACTTTCTGTTTCTTCATTTGTTTCGTGTGTTCATAATTGCTCATGGAAGAATTTTTATGATGGTTTCTTTAAAGTCTTTGTCAGATAATTCTAACATCTATGTCATCTTGATGTTAGCATCTGTTGATTTTCTTTTATCATTCAGTTTGAGACCTTCCTGGTTCTTGGTATGATGAGTGAGGTTTCAATTGAAGCCTGGACATTTGAGATATTATGTTATGAGACTCCGGATCTTATTTAAATCTTTTGTTTTAGCCGGCTTCTTCTGACACGGCTCCAGTAGGTGAAGGGGATGCTGCTTGGTTATTTCTAGGTAGAAGTCCAGATTATTCACTGGCTTCCTTTGACACCTGGGGCTGGGCTGGAGCTCCTCGCTGCTGCTGAGCAGAGATGGGAGTTCAGGCTCCCACAAACCTTCGGCTAATATCATCCTGGCTTGAAGTGATACTTTGTTACTGCCAGGTGGTGGTGAAAGTTCAGACTCCCCATGTGGTCTCCACTGACACCACAGGGAGAGGGAGGGCTCTACTGCCCAGTGGGGACGGAAGTCCCTGGTCTTCACTTGGCCTTCTCTGACATTTGATGGGGGTTTGGGGGCGGCACCACATTACAGCCTGGCAAGGGAGGAAATATAGGCTTCCCCACTTGGCTTTTGCTGTCAGGGGTGGGACTAGGGCTGGTCTTTTGTTTATGGTGTTTGGCTGGAGTAGGGTTGTTACTGTTTACAAGTCTTCTGTCTTGCCAGTCTGTCCCTTTTCTGGTTCTTTGGCTAGAGACAGCAGACTTTTCTTGAAGTGTTTTTGTGTGGGTGTCTGTCGGTGTTTTAGGGCAGCCAGCTTTTCCAATATCCAGTCTGGATATATAGGCAAAAAGGAAACCTGGAACTCAATGCCATGTCACTCATTTGACCCTGAGGTCCTTAGCCAGTCTGCCTTGTTTCTCTCTACTTTTCTGAGTCTCTTATGTTTGCTTTACACATAATATCTAGGGTTTCAGTTGTACTTAGGGGGAAGACTATGGAGAAGTATACCTACTCCATTTTCCTGGAAGTGGAATTCTTCAGATCTCTCTAAAGAGAGCAAGCACTGTGGGTAATTTTCTAACACATGAGGCTTCTGACAAAGCTGGGTGACACACCTGATTAATTCTGACTAAAGCAAACATTTCTGACTCACAGACACTAGAAACTCTTTTGCCATCATCACAGCCTGCCTTATTGTCATTATTGATGTACATTAATAATGTCTTCTCTGATTCATCTTTGTTCCCCATCCTCATCTCTCAGGGTTCAGCAGTGTCTGGCACAAGATGTTCAAGCTTTAATAGCAGCAATAACTATTATCTATTAATAGCATATTATATGCTGGGCACTTAAATATTTTAAATTTATCAGAACAACTCTGTAAGTAGATATTGTTATCCCTACTTTACAAAAGAGGACTGTGAGGCTCAGAGAGGTTAAGGGGAGGAAACCAGCCTGAGGAGGATTGAATAGCCACTCAAATCACCCAGATATGGTAGAGGTGTGAATGCAGGCTTGCCCCAATTCACTGCTGTTGCTCTTTATGCCTTGCCATCCTCCTTTGATTGTCTACAACAATTATGCCAGCTGCCTGATTGGGTCAGAGACTGGAGTCTCCACACCATTGCTTCTAAAAAAAGATGTAGTCTGGGGATGCTCTCTGCAGATCTGCAGTTGAAGACCTTACTGCCAGAAGAGGAAATCATACAGGTGGCAAAGGGGTGTATTCTAGAATGTCTAGTAATTCTAGAGAGGCAATTACAATTTAAGAATGCAAGTTCTGGAGCCAGAAATCCTGAGTTCGGATTCTGGCCAGGCCACTAAACTCACTGTGTGGCCTTGGACAAAGTACTAGATTGCTCTCTCAGCTTGCTCATCAGTGAAATGGGGGCAGTAATAATAGTACCTACATCATAGGGTGAGTATGAGGACTAAATGAAATGTTACATATCCAGCACTCAGAACAGTGGCTGGCACATAAGGAGTGCTCAGCAAATGTTGGCAATATATAAAAAAAGAAAGAATATTAAAAGATGAGTAAGACATAGCTCCGCAAACAAGAACACCCAGTCAAGTGAGAGCCTTAGGGGTCAGAGAGGCAGTAACTAACTTGGTCTGAATGCAGGGGGGGTTATCGGGACTTCCCTGCAGAGGGGACACTTGGCCTGAGTCTCAGAGGATAGGAACTAGCCAGGAGGGCTGGCAGAGGCACCACTGGACCTGAGACCTAGAGGCTGGAGAGCCTGAGTCTTGAGTCTGGGATAAGGAGTCTTGCAAGAGGGAAGAGGAAGGAGGGAGGGCTGGAGGGAAGAGGTCACTGTTTGTCGGGGAGACCTGCTCCAGTGGGAGAGACAAGAGTCTTTTCAGTTTCTTGGACCTTAGCAATTTCCCATCCCCACCAAGAGCAGGAACTCTGTCCCCAGGCCTGGAGGAGATGCAGAATTCTCCTCTGGGCAGCTGAATGGCTCTCAGGGATTTTCATGGTCCCCAAGACTTCCAGCCAGCTGGAGATCTCATTTCCATAAGCATCAAGGTTGCTCTTTTTCCACTGTTAATAAAAGATGTGTTCCAGTGACACCTGAGTGGGGGTGAGGTTCTGTTAGAGTGACAGATGGAAGGAGGAAGAACTCAGCCCTGGGGGAGCAGGGAGAAGAGGCTCAGAAAAAGGGAGCTGGGAAGGCAGACCGCCTGCTGCCTGAAGCTGTACCTACTGCCCAAACTGTCGCCACCAGTCACCTGTGATGACTTAAATTTAAATAAATGAAAATAAAACAGAAATTCAGTTTCTCAGTTGCACTGACTACTTTTCAAGCTCTCACTAGCTACATGTGATTGGAGGCTACTCTATCAGTGCAGATTTAGAATATTTCCATCATCCCAGAAAGTTCTGTTGGTCAGCACCGGCCTGGAGGCAACACAGGAAGGCATTTCTTCCTGAAGCTGAGTTGGAGACAAGGTAATAATTTGCAGGGCAGTGGAGTGAGCTGTGATTACCAGACTCCTTGTTAGGGTCTGCACCATGTTGCACTGCCAGCATCTTTGCTGTGCCTCCGAGACACAAACAGTGAGGCTGAACGTCAAAATATGGCTGCCAAATTGTTCTATGCAATAAAGGGCAAGGTGTTTTCTGGTTTGTTTGTTCGTTTTTAATTACTTTACTGGTTGCTTGATAATGTTGTGTTAGCCTCTACTTCACAACAAAATGAATCAGCCATGCACATAGAGATATCCCCTCCCTTCGGGGGAGGCGTTTGACTTGAGCAATGAGAAACTCAGGTGTGAGAGGAATCAGGGAAAATGCCTTTTTATACAGAGGGAAGGAGGATGGGAGTCACTCCAATCTTGTGGCAGAAGGACGGAAGCGGGACCTGGAGGAAGCTGATAACACTGGATGGGAATTTTTTAGTAAAAACATCCTGCCCGTCTCTCAAAACTGCACCAGAGACTCAAAAGCCACAAAATGTATGGTGGGCCGACCTGTCATGTGGAAATCCGGGAAGTGGCTGAGTTGTAAATAGGAGTCAGGGGCGTGGGCACGCAGCCAGGCAATATTCACAGAGCGTCACTGCAAGCTTGGCCCTGCGTTAGGCATTCGGGACACAAGCGTCGCTAAGACAGCCCCACTCCCTGCTCTCCACACTGCAAGGGTGACTGTGTGACACGGGAGAGAATACAAAAGAGGTCTGAACTTGTTGAGGTGGGGGGTCATGGAAAGCCCCCCCTTCCCCCAAGAAGGCGTATCTGTTTGGTTGTGAGGGAGGCGCGGAAGCCACCAGATGGGGTGGGGTGCGGCACAGAGGCGTGACCAGGCAGTGGAGGGGGAGCGTAGCCCGAGGGCCGCCATCCTCCTTGTCCCCCGCCAGGCCCCGCCAGGTGCTGGCCAACCGCGGGCCCGATGGCCAGTTGCGTGCTGGGGACGGGGTGACGAAGGCAGGTGGGAAGGTGAACACCCCCTTCTTGTCGAGCCCCCTTGGAGTGAAGAGGAGGAAGGGACTTCCTCACCCATCAGAGGAGCTGAGCCTTCTGGACGGAGAGGGCCCTGGCCAAACCCCACTGCTCACCTGAGCTCCGCCAGCTTCCTCGCCATGGGCCAGGGTTTGGTCCGCATGGTGGCAATGAGCTTCTTCTTGTCTTCCACCTGCTCCAGAATCCGGGCCAGTTCCTCCTCAGACAGAGACTCCCCACTGGAAGTGCTGGAGGCCAAGGAGGACGACCTGGAGCAGAGACGGGGTGGAACAGAGGAGACGGAGGAGGAGGCTGGGGTCCTCGCAGGCTCTGCGGGATGCGAGGAGCCCACCGCAAGAGGCTCCCAGCTCCCGCCCACACAGGCCTGTCCCACTCAGAACCCTCCTCGACTCCCCACGCCTGGCAGAGGAGGCCGCTACTCTTCCTGGAGCCCAGGGCGCCTCGAGGGCTGCCTCCCCAAACTGCATGCCTCTGAGTCCTCCTACACTGCACACCCTCGCTTGCCCAGGGCTGCCCAATGGAAATATGTGAGTCATGCATCATAATTCAAAATTTTCTAGTAGCTACATTAAAATGATAAAAGGACATGGACATATTAATTTAAATAATACATTTCATTTAGCCCAGTGTATTAAAAATTTATAATTTCAACATGTAATCAGTGCAAAAATTATTAATGAGACACTTTATATTCTTTTTGTACTGTCTTCAAAATTCAGTGTTCGTCTTATACTCACTGTGGGTGTCAATTCAGGCATGAAGCTTTCATGGAACATATTTAATCTGTACTTGGATTTCAGGGAATTTAGTTGAAAAAGTAGATTCACGTATCCAAATTGTTTTAGGCTTACTTAAAAGTTTCCTTATAAATGAATCAAGTAAAAGAATATCATTTTCCTTTGATGTTCACATCTGTACTGACGAAATTAGCTTGTCTTTTTTTTCTTTTTTTTCTTTTTTAGAAGAAATGCTTTGGCTTCAAAGTGACATCAACTTCAAAACCACATCTGTCTGTCCAAGTTAAGTAAATTTATTAAATCTTGTCTTACCTCAGTGGTATTAACATCAGATTAAAATCAAACTGAATTAAAAATTCAGTTCCCCAGTCACACCAGCCGCATTTTAAGCACCCAACCTGTGGCCAGTGGCTACTGTATGGGCAGCACAGCTGCAGAGACCTTCCAGCTGGAGGGTGTGATGACCCTCCCCACCTCACAGACAAGCCTGTGTGCTCGGCTGCCACGAAACCCAGATTCTCGTCTGTGCTGCTCGCAGCCTCCTTCACCCATAAAAGCAGTGACTCTCGGCTGAGTTGGCAGTAACTGCCAGGGGGGAGTGAGGGCATGGAGAAGGGTTGTGCCCGGGCAGCCTTCTTAGCAAGGTTCCTAAATGGAAATATCAGGATGTAGGCTGGGGTTGCCACAGGTTTTAGAGGTCAGTTTGCCGCAGCCTCGGTGAGTTCTGCTTCTGATCAACTGCTGAGGAGCAAGCAGAGTTCGTAGGAATGAGGTGGAGAGGAGGCGAGCCTGGCCCTTGAATGCTGGAAAGCCCAGAGAGCACAGGGACTTTTTGCCATACCTCGCACATTCCCCAGGATATCTGCCTCTGAGTCTTTGCATAAGATGTTCCCACAGTTTGGGTGGGGGTGGGGGTGGGGTGGGATACTCACCCATTGCTTGTTCAAATTCCACCTGGGCTTCAAAGTCTTATTGAAATGTTTACCTTCTCTGTGGAGGAGCCCCAGCCCCCTAGCAACATGCTCTTCATCAAATCCTTTCTTGCATACATAGTGCTTTCTGCTTTGTGTTGTGATAGCTGATGCCCATGTCCTACCTCCCCTGCTAAACTGTCAGCTTCTGAGAAACAGGACTGGATATTTTTCATCTCTCTAAGCCTTGCCTCAGCTGTGAGTGGCACAAATCAGTCCTTGTCTGCATCCTTTACTTTGCATCTGCCATCCAGACAGGATGGGACCGCCTCCTTCTGAAGTTCTGAACATTCTGGGGCCTGGTTCTAAGTTGCTAAGGACACCATGCATCTTTTACCCTGTTAGCTCAGGTCTAGGGACAACTAGACAGTAGACAAAAGCCCTAACTGAGCCAGGGATGGCTGGCAAGCATTCCATGTTCTAAGTTTCTAAGGACACCATGCATGCAATTACCCTGTTAGCTCAGGTCTAGGGGCAACCAGACAGTAGACAAAAGCTTAAATGAGCCAGGGATGGCTGGCAGGGGTGATGGAAGAAATCAGAGGCCTCTTTTGAGGGCTTTAATTTCCTCTCTGTAAAGCTGGAAATGTGCAGTGGAATGCCTGAGCGAGGGCGTGGGCAAGGAAGGTTTATTAGAAACCAGTGGAAGGAATATCAACTCTTTTCCATAATCCTGGTATCTCTGTTTCCAAAGCCTCCCTGCCCATTATCAACGGGGATTCTTAAACATCCTGAGAAGTGATGCAAACTAAATGGAAGAGGGAGGCACAGAGAGGGAGCTATCCCATCAAAATTGGTAGCAAAAAATGAAACGAAAATCCCAGCTTGCTGATTCCATAAGCTGGCTCTATGCACTAACCCCCGTGTGCCAATGCTAATCCAACAAAGGAAACACAGCAAATAAATCAAACCCCCGAATCCTAGAATTTCAGAGCTCGTGGAACTCTTGAGGTTCTTTTAGAGCAAAGCCACTTTTCACGGAAGAGGTTGGAGGTCAGCATGGGATATGGTGTCCTTGACCCCTCTGATGACTCCTAAATCCAATTTTGTTAAGATCTCTCAGCTCCTCTTCAAGAGCTGTGGTGACTCCCCAGCTGACATTCAGGAGAACTGGGATCTTGTCCCACCTTGCAGCTACGTCACTTCCCCACTCAGAGCCTCCACCTGCACCTGTGCTACAGGAGGGGTTTGAGTCGAGAGTGCACAGCGGCCACTCCACCGGGGATGGGTGTTATCCTTATCTCCGCTCGCCCCAGCTGCGAAGGGCTGGGCCAGGGCAAAGGCAGGGACAAAGAAAGGCTGGAGGAGACGGGGGTGGGGGGGGTGCCCATTCGCGGGAGAGAGTTGGGGGGGGATGACGACACCTGGCCCTCATCAGGGGAGGAAGCGGGGCTGGAAGGAGAGGGAGAGCACGGAATGAAACGCGCTTGAAGCCGGGTCACAACACACCTGTGTTTCTTCAGCTGCTTCCACATCTCCTCCTTCCTTGGCACCTCCTTTTTCTTCTTTGGGGGTGCTCTCTGCTCCCTGAGGGAAGCCCTCCCGTCCCTCTTCCTCCTCCCTCCGCCGGTCTTCTCTGCCGAGCCTCGCTCCCGTTCGCCCAGCTGCTCTCGGCGTCCCCCGCGCTCTGCCTGCTTCCTCCGGGGAGATCCCGGCCCCGGGCTGCCCACAGTCGACTCCTTCTGGCCAGGCTGGGCTCGACGCCTGCCAGGCGAGGTCTCGGCTTTGTGGGTCCGCTTCCTCGAGGGTCTCCTCCCGGACTTGTCACCTGCAGGGGCAGGGAATGAACAGTTCTGGCCTCACGGACCTCGACCCCAGGAAAGTGCTGCCAGCTATGAGAAATCAGATGTTCAAGATGCTTCCTGAAGCTTATTGGTTCCAAAAGCCGCTTCTTTCAGACAGAGCCTCTGGTCTTGGATGAGAGGGATGCCTCCCTCCTCTGACCGGCTGACACTCCCACACTCTCACCCAAACCTCAGCGAGAGACCCAGGCACATGCCTTCCTCTGTTTGGGGGTGCAGTCCCTTGGTGTCAGAGCTCAGTCCTCTCCTGACGCCCAGGGCCAAGGCCAAGCGTGGGTCTCTGTGTGGTAAGGCTGGACCACTGAGATGCAAAGGGCCTGCTGGCTCCATTCTCCAGGGCCTGACCCCTTGTGTGTCCTGCCTGGCATGAGGGAGGCTGGGTGGGGTGGGGTGGGGTGGGGAGTGGGGGTGGGGTGAAAGCTGCGGAGTCCATCCGACCTTTTCCTCAGGGCTGCCCCCACATTGTTGCTGTCATTTGAAACCTTGACTTTGTAGCACGGGCAAATGGCCAGGCTGAGCAGAATCTACAGTGTGAACCTTCCCCAACAGCTTGCCCAACACCTCATTTAAGCACAACTATCCTATCTGGGCATTTACACACTAAATGCAGGAAAAATTGTAATGAGGTTCTGGTATTAATAAGCAACCTCTCCACCACTTACTAGTAGGGTATCTTTGAGCCACTTAACCTCTCTGAGTCTCAGCGCATCTCTAACATGGGGATGTTACTACTCCATCAGCTTCTTAATGAACATGACACAGTGACTGACATCTGAGAACAGACCTCATTACTCTGATACTCTTATCCAGAAATAAGATCTTTCTACTTGTAAAAAGAACACAGGTTTGGAGCTAGGTCATTCTGCACGCAAACATCAGTTCTATCATTTACTTATCTCTGTGACCACAGATAAATTACTTAACTTTTCTGTGCCTCAGTTTCCTCCTCTGTAAAATGGTTCTGGTAGCCGCTATTTCCCTACACAGTTGGGTTAATTTAAAACAGGAATAAAGGGTGTGACTCATGGGAGGTACTCAGCAAAGACTCTCCCCTCTCCCTGACCCCCTCCAGCCTGCCTTGCCACTTTTGTGCTCTAAGTGGGTGTCACCTGGAACCCCATCTGGCTGCAGAGCACAGGTTCTCACTGTTCACAGTGGTTCCCCATCCAGGCTTTTCTGCTACAGCCAGGTGGATTTTCCCAACAGAGCTGTGAGAGCCCCAACTTCGGGCAGAGCGGAGCAGAAAGGAATTTTGTCACCCAGCATCCCCAGCAGCAGTCCCATCAGTGATGGAGTCCAGGACAAGGAGTCCCAGGTTCTCAAATTCTTGCCTCTGTCCCACTCCTTTTCCAGCCTCCCAAGGTTGTGCATGCAATGTAGCAGCCACAGAGAGTTTTCCTTGCTGCTCCCCTGACCCTTGAACTTTACATTCTGAGAAGCAAGCCATCCTGTGAAACAGCAACCAAAACTGATTGCTGGTGGATTTGGGCAGACTGAGCTGGGGATTCAGAGTCTGGATATTTGGGCCTGAAGCCTGGTTCTGCTGGTTATTACCTGGGTAACTCTGGGTAGGTTGCTTGTTCTCTCTGAATCAGTTTCCTCGTGGGTATGCTGCTGCGGGTCTACCCAAATCTCCATTATCCCTTAGCTGCAATGCGTGTTGGTTCTAACAGTTCACAGCTTCTCCCTTCCCAAGGGAGTCCGTGGTTGCTAGAAACCATCTTGTTGGGAAATGCCTGGGAGTT
The DNA here is from genome assembly GCF_030028045.1 of Hippopotamus amphibius kiboko. NCBI lineage: Eukaryota > Metazoa > Chordata > Mammalia > Artiodactyla > Hippopotamidae > Hippopotamus > Hippopotamus amphibius. Next base: position 31,137,243 of record NC_080197.1, on the reverse strand, counting down.
TACATCCCTCCTCTCTCTTCAAGTCAGCCAACAGCCAGTTGCTAACTGATATGGGGTACAAAAAGTCCAGTCCTCTGGCCTCTAGGCAGAGCAAGTCTGTGGTTCATTCACGCTCCAGAGCTCCCTGTGGGATCAGGCAGAGGCTAGACTCCAGCTGAACACACATCTTTGCTCAGCTTCTTCCCTTGATCTGTCCTGCTTCCCTTACTCCTTGTCTCCTGAGAGCTACCCTCAATAATCACATGCACAAGAACCCCTATCTCAGGCTCTGCTTCCAGGGAACCTGATTTATCTATAGGCACCTGTCTCAAAGTGTGGTAGGTAAATCTAACTGAGATAATATCTGTACAAGTGTGATGTAAGCTGGAGCATGCTTTATTTAGCAAATAGAATTTGCTTTGGAGTTCAAAGAGAAACTACCCAAAGTTCTCTTCTTGGATCTCAAACTAGGATACTGGTCAGATCCAAGAAGCACAGTGGTGGGCTTCACCCAGACCTGAGGAAGATATTCTGGAGGAAGAAACTTCTAAACTAAGACCTGAAAATAGAGTGTGTGGGGGAGGGTGTGTGTGCAATGAGTGGGTACAGGGCAGGGTTGGATAGTGAGTGGATGGGAAGGACCCCAGAAAGATTTTTTTTTTAAAGATTTATTTTATTATTTATTTCTTTATTTTTGGCTGCACTGGGTCTTTGTTGCTGCTCATGGTCTTTCTCTAGTTGTGGCGAGCAGGGCTGCTCTTCGTTGCGGTGCACGGGCTCTAGGTGCGTGGGCTTCAGTAGTTGCAGCACACGGGCTCAATCATTGTGGCTCACGGGCTCTAGAGTGCATGCTCTGTAGTTGTGGCGCACGGGCTTAGTTGCTCCGCGGTATATGGGATCTTCCTGGAGCAGGGGTCGAACCCACATCCCCTGCATTGGCAGGCGGATTCTTAACCACTGCGCCACCTAGGAAGTCCCCCCAGAAAGATTTTAAGCAGAGATGACGTGGTCAGTTTCATGCTTTTATAAAAGTCCCATTCGGTATTCAAACCCCAACAGAGGGAGTTTCTTGATAAAGACACTTGAAGAAGTTGTAATCATAAAGGATACTGGAAAAAGAATTGTTCTGCCTTGGCTAAGAAGATAGAGAAAATAGGTAAAAAATGAAATGACTGGGCTTCTGGGTTTCACTCCACTGTGTAAAGAGCTCCATCCTAACAACAAGAAAAAAGCTGAACAAACCGAAAAACTATTCTTCTTAGATCCATCAGAGAATTGAGTTTGCAGGACAAGCTACTGTCCACAAACTGGAGAGAGAGGCAGAGAATCATAGCTTACCTTGAACAGAAGCTCTCCTTGGGAGCCAGTACTGGTAGTGCTTACAAGGAGAGTATTCAGGACTTATTTTAATTAGGTATGGTAAGATACTCAGACATGGAAATAACCATCATGGAAGAAGAGGTTTTTGTATTTACAGATCCCAGGAAACACCATGCCACATAGGGCCACATGAGGAAGCACCAGGTTCAGGCAATGGCAAGGCAGAGAGGGAAAATGTGAGCAAGAGCCTTTACTACGGTTTCTAAGGGAAGGAAGGGGTGAGGCAGGGTAAGCAGAGTTAGGATTGGCCAATTTGAATAATTTCATTGAACCCTGGAGCATAGGGGCTTTCTCTAGTTGTCTGGCACCTGGCCCTCAGGTGAATAGAGCAGGTGGATAGAGGCCAGAGTATGAGCTTGATAAAAGAGGTGGTTGAGGTTATAAGCTCTGTGTTGATTGGTTTGCATATGAAAGGAAAGCTTGCAGGTGATTTGTTTGCTATCTCTAAGAATTAGCTAAAACTGGGAGGGCTGCCCCTCCAAGATCAGCAAAGCCTCAAGATGCCAAAGGATCAGAATATAGAAGATAAAAAGCATGGCTATTACTGGTGGAAATACAAACTGTAATTGATGAAATTCTGGAGGCTCATCATGGACTAGGTTGAGAGTTAAAAACTGTGGGGCCCAGTCTTTGGAGGAGGGGGCACACTTTCATGAATTTTACCTCCGGGAGCCCTACCAGGTTCTCACTGTGAAGACTGGTGGGAAATCCCTGATGCTTCCAGCAGGGGGAGGGGAAAGTAATCATTTTAAAATATGAAAAGTAACCGAGAGTGTCCTGTTCTTTTTAACAAAGGCCTGTTGTGAGATAATAGAAAATATATATTGGTTTCTGTCCCAGTTCCAGGCACAGAGGTCCTAAAATCTTTGTAAAGTCCTAAGAGCACTAGGAGCATCTATTATGCTAATGAGGTGACTCTGTGGGCTCCTGAATGGCTGGATGGGGGCTGGTCACCAGAAAGACCAACCCATGATTAGAAGCTTGGAATTGTCAGCCCTGCCTTACCCCCATCCTCAAGTGGGGGGGGAGGGGCTAGAAATGAAGTTAAAAATTGATGATGCCTATGTGAGGCAATCTCCATAAAATCCCAAAAATAGTGGGTTTAGAGAGTTTCCAGATGGGTAAACACATCCACGTACCAGGAAGGTGACACACCCCAACTCCCAGACCTTGCTTCATGTATCTCTTCACCTGGCTGTTCATCTGTATCCTTTATCCTATCTTTTAATAAACTGGTAAATGTAAATAAATGTTTCTCTGAGTTCTGTGAGCCACTCTAGCAAATTAATTGAACCCAAGTGGGGGGGTCTTTGGAAGCTTCAATCTATAGCTGGTTGGTCAGAAGCAACTGGGCTTGTGATTGGTGTCTGAAGTGGAGGTGGGTTGCAGTCTTGGGGAAACGAGCCTCTGGGGTCTGATGCTATCTCTGAGTAGGTAGTGTCAGAACTGACTTATATTGTAGGATACCCAGCTGGTGTAAGGAAAAGCTTCCACACATTTGGTGACAAGAAATGTCAGAAGTGAAGTGTTCTGTGTGAGTCATAAAGGAGACATATATGGAAGAAATTCACAGTAGGGAAGAACTTGGGTTTTCCCTATGTGGGAAAGAAAAAAAAAAGAGTTTTTCCTTTATACCTATGCTCCAGGGAAACTATTTTACCAGAGTGAGCCTAACGGACCAGCGTTTACCAGCTTTATTGACCTGAAAGGGAAATACCCGACTCCAGCCACCTCTAGACTTCTTGTCTCACCAAAGGCTTGGGGGAGAAGGCTGAGAAGCACTTGTGAAGGTCACACCCTACAGGCACAGGCTCAGTAAAGACTGAAATCTAGTCATAGGATTATAGAACTTCGCCTGCCCCATACTTCACCACCACATCAACAGGACTTCAGTGTAACAACAGGGGATGACAACAGAAACAACTGCAAGACTCAGACTCAAAAAAAGGAGTTCCCAGGGAAACAAAATGACAGGAGAGACAAGAACAAGGACACTAAAGAAAATTGAGTCCTCTGACAGCTACAGCTACAGTGATCAGTGAACACGGCTTAACACCTAGCCAGACAAACAAAACATCATACAAAAGGCCAATTTACCTCCGTTCCTTTTACCAAGTACCTCATATTGGCTCTCAACAAAAAATTACAAGGCATACTAAGAGGCAAAAAACATAGTTTGAAGAGACAGAGCAAACATTAGAACAAGATTTGGATATGGCAGAGGTTTTGGAATTATCAGACCAAGAATTTAAAATAACTATGTTTAATATGCTAACATATCTAATGGAAAAGGTGGACAACATACAAAAAACAGATGGGTAATGTAAGCAAAGAGATCGAAACTCTAGAAAAGAATCAAAAGGAAATGATAGAAACCAAAAACACTGTAACAGAAATAAAGAATGTCTTTGATGATCTCATTAGTAGACCGATCATAGTCAAGTAAAGAATCAGTAGAGTGGAAGATATGTCAATAGAAACTTCCCAAATGGAAAGCAAAGAGTAAAAAGGATAAAACTATAGAACAGAATATCCCAAGAACTGTGAGACAATTACAAAATGTGTAACATAAAGTAACGGGGATACCAGAAGGAGAGGAAAGAGAGAAAGGGATAGAAGAAATATTTGAAGTAATAATGGCTGAAAATTGTTGAAAAACAATGACAGCCACCAAACCACAGATCCAGGAGGCTCAGAGAACACCAAGAAGAACAAGCTCCAAAAAATCTCCACCTCGCATATTGTATTAAAATTACGGAGACTCAAAGACAAAGAGAAAATCTTGAAAGAAGCCAAGGGAGGGAAGAAAAAAACTCATTTTGCCTATAGAGGAACAAGGATAAGAGTTATATTAGATTTCTCTTCAGAAACCACACAAGCAAGAAGAGAGTGAAATATTTTAAAGTGCCGAAAGGAAAAAAAACAACAACAAAAAACCCCACAGCCTAGAACTTTGCATCCAGCAAAATTATTCTCCAAACATAAAGGAGAAATAACAGCTTTCTTAGGAAAACAAAAATTGAGTAGACTTGCAAGAAATGTTAAGTTCTTCAGAGGGAAGGAAAATGTAGGTTGGAAACTTGGATATACATAAATAGCATTCAAGAAGGAACAAACAAAGGACATATAAATCTTTTACTTTTATTGTTCTTAATCTAACACATAAAAGTTTGTTTAAAATAATAATAGCAACAATATATTAGATGATTATAGCTAGTGGATAAGTGAAATGAATGACAGCAGTGTTAAAGGGATGGGATGGAGGAATTGGGAACACTCCATTATAAAGTACCGGCAGTACCCATGAAGAGGTATAGTGTTATTTGAAAGTGGAGTTGGCTTAGTATACCACAAACTCAAGTGCAACCACTAAAAAAGGTGAAAAAGGAATATAATTGATACGCTAAAAAAAGAAACTGGACTCATATAAAATGCCCAATCAAAACCACAAAACACAGGAGAGTGGAAGACAAAATAGGAATAAAAAAATGAGGGCAATGAATAGAAAACAGCAACAAATATGGTAAGTATTAATCCAAATATATCAATAGTCACTTTAAATGTCGATGGTCTAAGTATAGCAATTAAGGACAGAGATTGTCAGAATGGATAAAAAAAGACAACTTTATGTTGTCTACAAGAAATCTACTTTAAATATAAAGACATATATAGACTAAAAGTAAAGGAATGGAGAAAAAAAAATCATACTAACACTAACCAAAAGAAAGATAGAATAACTGTACTAATTTCAGACAAAGCAGATTTCAGAGCAAAGAAATTTACCAAGGATAAAGTAGGGCATTACTTAATGATAAAGAGGTCAGTTCTCCAAGAACACATAACAATCTCATATCTATGCACCTAACAACAGAGCACTGCAAGGAGAAACGGACAAATCCACTACTACAGTTGGAGACTTCAACACACTATCAGTAACTGAAAGATACAGCAGGCAGAAACTCAGTAAGGACATAATTGAACTGAACAGCACCATCAATCAACCAGATCTAATTGACATTTATAAAACACTTCATCCAACAACAGCAGAACATACATTCTTCTTGAGCTCACATGGAACATTCACCAAGATAGACCATTCTGGCCCATTCCAGCTCAAATGTTAACAAATTTGAGAGAATAGAAATTATTCAAAATATGCTGTCAGATCACAATGGAATTAAACTAGAAATCTATAACAGAAAGATAACTGGAAAATACCAAAACATTTGAAGATGGAACAGCACACTTTTAAGTAACACATGGAACAAAGAAGAAGCCTCAAGAGAAATTTTAAAATACTTTGAACTAAATTTAAATGAAAATCAAACTTATCAAAATTTGTGGGATGTAGCAAAAGGAATGCTTAGAGAGAAATTATAGTACTGAATACACACATTAGAAGAGAGTTAAAACCAATAATCCAAGCTTCCATCTTGTGAAACTAGAAGAGCAAATTAAATCCAAAGTAAGCAGAAGAAAAGAAATAATGAAGATTAGAACAAGAGATCAATGAAATTTAAAACAGGAAAGCAATGGAGAAAATATGAAACCAAAATTTCTTTTTAAAAAAAGATCAATAACATTGATAAACCTCTAGCCAGGCATAGCAAGGAAAAATGTCAGAAGACACAAATTGCTAATATTGGAAAGAGTAGTCATTGCTACTGATCACATGGACATTAAAAGGGTAATAAAGGAATATTATGAAAAGCCTGATGCTTATAAATTTGACAGCTTGAATGAAATAGGCAAATTTCTAGAAAGACACAATTTACCAAAACTCATTCAAGAAAAAATAGGAAATCTGAATAGGCCTGTATCTATTTAAGAAATTGAATCAACAATTAATCTTAAACAACAACAACAACAAAAACCCAAACAAAAAAACAAACAAAAACCCCAAAACCAGGCCCAGGTGGTTTCGCTAGTGAATTCTACCCAACGTTTAAAGAAGAAATACAATTTCTTTACAATCTCTTCCATAAAGTTTCTATTAGGGAATACTTCCCAACTCATTTTATGAAGCTTGCATTACCCTAATACCAAAACTAGGCAAAAATATTATGCAGAAGGAAAATTACAGATCAGTATCTCTCATGAACATAGATGTGAACATCCACAATAAAACATTAGCAAATTGGGAGTTGCCTGGTTGCCTAGTGGTTAGGATTCCAAGCTTTCACTGCCATGGCCTCAGTTCAATCCCTGGTCAGGAAACTGAGATCTCACAAGCTGTGCAGCATGGTCAAAACAAAACAAATTATATATATCTATATATCCATATACATCTCTATATGTCTCTCTATATATGAAGAATTATGTACCACAACCAAGTGAGATTTATTCCAGGTATGCAAGACTGATTTAATATTAGCAAAATTAATATAATCCATCATAGCAACATGATGATGAAGAAATATAATATGATCATATCGATAGATTCAGAAAAAGCATTTGAAAAAATACAACACTCATTCATAATAAAACCTCTCAGCAAACTAAAAGTAGATGGGAACTTCTTCAACCTGATAAAGAATTCTTACAAAAAACCTACAGCTAACAACACAGTTAATGGTGAGAAAGTACATGCTTTCCCCTTAAGATCGGGAACAAGATGTGGATGTTCCCTCTTACCCATTCAACATTTTACTGGAAGTCATAGCTAATGTGATAAGATAAGAAAAAGAAATAAAAGGTATACTGATTGGGAAAGAAGAAATAAAACTGTCTCTGTTTACAGATTATATTATTATCTATGCAGAAAATCTCAATGAATCCACAAAAAACCCTCCTAGAACTAGTAAGTGATTATAGTAAGGTTGCAGAATACAGTTAATGTGCAAATGTCCTATATACCAGCAGTGTGCAAATTGAAATTGAAATTAAAAACAAAACCTCATTTACATTAGTACCAAAAAATGAAATACTTAGGTATAAATCTAACAAAATTTGTAAGATCTACATGAGGAAAACTACAACATTCTGATGAAGGAAATCAAATATCTGAATAAATGGAGAGCTGTTCTATGTTCATGGATAAGAAGACTCAATATTACTAAGATGCCAACACTTCCCAATATCATCTATAGATTTAACACAGTCCCAACCAAAATCTCAATAAGTTATTTTGTGAATTTTGATAAACTTGTTCTAAAGTTTATATGGAATAGCAAAAGGTCCAGAATAGCCAACATAATATTGAAGGAGAACAAAGTTGGAGAACTGACACTACCCAACTTCAAAACTTACTGTATCACACTGTGATATCATCAGAGCATGATCCGTAAAAGAAATATTTGAAAAGTTGGACTTTATTAAAATTTAAAAGTTCTGCTCTGCAAGAGACACTTAAGAAGAAAATGAAAATACAAGCCATAAGCTGGAAGAAGATATTTGTAAAACACATATTAGACAAAGAATTTGTACACAAATATGCAAAGAACTATTCCACTGTATATATGTACCACATCTTTTTTATTGTATATGCAATGGAATATTGCTTAGCTGTAAAAAGCAATGAAACTGGGACATTTGTAGAGACATGGATGGACCTAGAGACTGTCATACAGAGTGAAGTGAGTCAGAAAGAGAAAAACAAATATCGTATATTAACACACATATGCGGATTATAGAAAAATGGTACAAATCAACCGGTTTGCAAGGCAGAAATAGAGACACAGATGTAGAGAACAAACATATGGACACCAAGTGGGGAAAGCGGGGAGCATTGCGGGGGAATGAATTGGGAGATTGGAATACCAAATTGTACACTCTAAATACATGCAGTTTATTGTATGTTAACTGTATCCCAATAAAAGTTCTTAAAAAAAAATAAAATAAAAAAATTAAAAAAATTCCAAAAAGAGAACTATTAAAATTCAACAATAAGAAAAAACTCAATTAAAAAAGTAGATGAAAGATCTGAACTGATACTTAACCAAAGAAAATACACAGAAGGGAAATAACCATATGATGAGATGTTAACATCACATGTCATCAGGGAACTGGGAATTAAAACAAGAAGATACCAGTACACAGTTACCAGAATGACTAAAATTCAGCTGACCAACAGCACCAATTGCTGATGAGGATGTGGAGCAGCCACCACTGTCATTTATTGCTAATATGAATGCAAAATGGTACTGCTGCTTGGGAAGACAGTATGGCAGTTTCTTATAATGCTCAACATTATATTTACCCTACGATTCAGCAATTGTACTCTTAGGTGTTTACTCAAATGAATTGAAAACTTAGGTCCACAAAAAAACCTGCACAAAAATGTTTATATCAGCTTTATTTATAATTGCCAAAAATTGGAAGCAACAAGATGTCCTTCAATGCCTGACTGCATAAACAAACTGTGGTACATTCAGACAGTGGAATATTATTCAGTGGTAAAATTAAATGAGTTATCAAGCCATGAAAAGACATGGAGGAACTGGGACTTCCCTGGTGGTCCAGTGGTTAAGACTCCATGCTTCCATTGCAGGGGGTGCAGGTTCAATCCCTGGTCGGGTTCTATTCCGTAGGCCATGCAGCGCAGCCAAAACAAAACAAAACATGGAGGAACCTTAAATTCATATTCCTAACTGAAAGAAGACAGTTTGAACAGGCTACATACTGTATGATTGCAACTTTATGACATTCTGGAAAAGGCAAAATTATGGAGACAGTAAGAGATCGGTGGTTGCCTGAGGGCAGGAAGGGGGCAGGGGGAGGGGGAGGGGCAGCAGGGGAGGGGAAGGGGGGGAAGTGACTAGGTGGAGCACAGGGCATTTTTAGGGTACACGCTTCTGTATGAGACTGTAATGGTGGATGCAGGACATTATGCATTTGTTAAACCCCACAGAATTTTTTAATACTTCAACTTAAAAAAAGGAAAAAAAAAATCCTCGTAGAATGTACAACACAAAGTGAACCCTAATGTAAACTGTAGACTTTAGTTAGTAATAATGTGTCAATATTGGTTCATCAATTGTAACAAATACACCACACTAATGCAAGATGTTAATAACAGGGAAAGCTGGGGTGAGGGGAGGGAAGAAGATTATATATGGGAACTCTGTATACTCTGTGCAACTTTTCTGTGAATCTAAAATTATTCTAAAAAATAAAGTCTATTAAAAAATGAAATCTTTGATTAATCAGATGCTCCAAGGGACATCTCAAAGAGAAGTTTCTTGAAAGATTAAAGGAGCTCATTTGATTGGTTTATATATCAATGTGTTTATATAAATTAAATATTCCAAAAATCCTAGAAATTTGGTAAACATTTGGCAAATGAATAGTACACCTGGTTTAATAAAAACAAACGTCTTCTTTGATTTTCAACATTAAATATAATACAAGATTATACTTTTATTCTACTTAGTTATGTTCTTCCTATACTTATATAGGTTTATTGATTATATATGCTAGCATTACTTCTACTTAGCATTTAAGGTTATGAAATACCTAAAGTTGTGCTTAATTAAATTGATTCATTATTCTGAACATTTGATTTCAATAGTATTTATGTTTTATAGTATTCCAGCTGCAAGATTAATTTCCAAGATCTATAGGTACCTTGAAACTTTGGACTGATATTAAATTGAGTTAGTGAGTATTCACTGGATGCCTAGATCATTTCTAAGATGGAATTCCAAAACATTGATTAGTAAGCATGACTTTTAAAATATACTTTTGCTTCTTTTTTAAAAAATAAATTTATTTATTTATTGGCTGCGTTGGGTCTTTGTTGCTGCATGTGGGCTTTTTCTAGTTGCAGCAAGTGGGGGCTGCTCTTCATTGTGGTGCACAGGCTTCTCAGTGTGGTGGCTTCTCTTGTTGCGGAGCGTGGGTTCTAGGCAAGTGGGCTTCAGTAGTTGCAGCACATGGGCTAAATAGTTGTGGCTCACGGGCTCTAAAGCACAGGCTCAGTAGTTGTGGCCCACGGGCTTTGTTGCTCCATGGCATGTGGGATCTTCCTGGAACAGGGATCAAACCCGTTCCCCCTGCATTGGCAGGTGGATTCTCAAACCACTGCGCCACCTAGGAAGCCCCTGGAGTTTTATTAAAACACACATGCATAGGACCTACTCCAGATTTACCAAATCTCTTTACCTGATATGGTTTTCTTATAGGCTTGGTATGTTTTGGTATGTTATGTATATCTCTTTATTTAATGGTGTGTTATACCTCAAAATATCTTTATCTGTAAACATATATATTTAATCTGTTTAACCATCTTTATAAATCTGATATAATGTTCGTCTATAAAAATGCTTAATTATTATAGACATTTTGTTCAAAACTTTTAGATTGCCTTAATTGTGTTGTTTTGCATGCTATGGAAACAACCAATTTCCTTGTCAATTTCATTACTGCTACGAAATATTTCACTTTTGACAGTTATTAGTAATAAGTTAACTATAGCCATTTTAAGTCCCTGTTACCTACAGACACTGTTTTTTTTTTTATCCCAAAGTTTCCTTGAAATCTCAGCTGTAGGCCAGAGTTTCTGTCTCCAACAAAGGACTGTCTCAGAACCCTGACTGCAAGGACTCTGTCAGGTACTGTTAACAACTAGCTCAGTAGTGAAATGCTTAAGCAGGTTGATTCTTGGATTCATATCCTTCAACTAAAGAGATATAAACAATCCTGAAATTACTGGAAGACCATTCCTAGGAGCCATGCTGCAGCAGGCAGCCTTTGGATGTATCAGCTGTGCCCAAGATCCAAGGAACAAGACCACAGATTGTTACTTTATAATATGTATTCCTGTGTTTTCTATTCTTTTACCTCTCTTCTATCCTCTCACTCACTGAAGGCTACTTTTGACTGTGTTACTTATAATCTCTATCTCTAATAATGCTGTTTGCATCCTTAATCCCTCCTTGGTATGACTCTAATACTCAGCTACAATTCACCCATGAACCGGCAAAAATGCCAGCTTCCCTTGGTTCCAGTTCATTGTAAGAAATCGGTTGGTTTCCTAGGTAGCTGGACTCACTTTTTATTTGGCAAACTCCACAGCAAGCCAGGTGGCCAGAAATCCTACCTCCACTGAAACAATACTTGGGGACCTTTGTGACAGCTATTGTGTATAACTAAACTTTTGCTGAAATAGAACTTGGAAGAAGATTAGGGAACAGGTAGTGGTAGGAGAGTATTTCACATTCATAGATGTTGCAAGTAAGACATCTCACTTCTCTTTTGACCCCCACCCCAATGATCTTCATAGTACAGAATTCACTGCCTGACACCAAACTATTCTTGGTGAATGGTGCCAAAATATACAGCATTATCTGACAATCCCTTAGGAGTATTTGGCCAAAACCGTATCACTGGGGGGCCCTCAATGACTGGTAATGGATTTGGCACAAAAGCCTGCTAGCCACTACCCACAAATTAGACAGGAACTTGTTATGTTGGTATACTAATACTGACTCTCAAGATTGCCTCTGACATTACCCAGGGTCCATTTTGGCTCACTGGTTTGTCCTCTAGGAAAAAGAGATCAGTAGATAGTTTCACTGAAAAAGGAGAAAAACTGGCCCTGATTCTAGAACTGAAACCCTAACTACTCTAGGGGAATCCTGGATTTCTTTCTTCTCTCTTCAGGACTCTTCATTTCATACTTTACAAGAGACCCAGATAGCAGGGTGAAACTGGCATGCTCTGATTGAGAGAAAAAGCAATAGGAGTCAGGCAATGCCACTAAGACCGTAGAATACATCTCCTGGAAGGCTCAAAACAGAGCTGCTTTAGAGATCATATTGGCCTCTCAAGGGTAATGGGAGCTGTTTCACGAGAGGAATGTTGTACTCACATTCCTGCAGACCTCTCAGAGATTTTTAACATTACTAAAAAGTTTAAGGAAGTGAATGAAGATATCATAAAACTGGGTAATGTGCCTGATGACCCCATATATGGTTCTGTGGACACCTCAGATTGGGTGTGAGATGTTCTCTTGTTCAGTCTGGGCACCCTTGGCTCCTGGCTAAAAAGTGGGCTATGTAAACCCTGGTCATAATCCTCTTAGTATTTACCTGCCTGCCAGTGTTCAGACGTGTGATCTCCAGAGTTCTGAATGGTACTGCACAGCTGCTGTGCCTCAAATGATCCAGCAAAGGGTCATCCATCAGAAAGAACTGGAAAACCTGACACACATGTTGGAAGGACCACCAGCAGAAACAGCTATCGGCAGACTATTGACATGTAATTATGACACCTCAGACAGCAGTGAAGATCTGGATGGATACACTCAGATATTGTTGGTCAGTGCTTCAGTTCAGGCTGAAGAATGACTACAAAGGCAAGCTGAGGACTGAAGCCATTTCCCCACATTCAGCCTGGACACAGGGAAGCCAAACTACACCCTGGTGTCTATATGAAGATGACCTTGTGCTATACCTCTGTCTTCTTTAGCATGACTTTACTTTTCCAGGAATCTCCTGCCCAGCAAATGTCTTGATTACTCATTACAGAATTTTCCCAAAGACCCATCAACTCTGCAGTGGAAAGCACCACAGACTCTAATTGCCCCCTAAGATTCTTTCAATGCTTTGCTTCAAAATCCTGGCCTTGCTGTTTATCGTGGAAGGTTATATTGTGATTTTTACCCAATCCTAATCAAGCCCTCACTTTGAAAGTCCTATCCTAAATCAAACTTTCATTTCTTAATAAATTCTGACCTTACCTTCCCCTTTCTGAGGTATTGTCAAGACTTTGCTTGCTGTAAGCAATAAATCAGCTTTGTCTTATCAACAGGCTGTGTAGGTGATATTTTGGGAGCCAGCTCTTGACAATAACTTAGATAAATGTATTTTTTTTTTACAAAGAAGGAATAAAAGGTGGATGAAACAAAAAGAGATCTTGGAAATACAGAGGGAGAGAGATGAATTATGGTTGGGATGGTTGAAAATGCTTCACAAAGAACCAATGTTTCCTCTGAGTCTTGAAGGATGAACGTGAGTTTGGCAAGAGAAGAAAGGGGTGGAGATAGAGAGGGGTGCTGGCGGCAGTGAGGCCGGGAGATTCTGGGCAGAGGAAACAGGGGCTTGAAGGGCCCCAGTGGAAATGCCAAAAGGTCTGGGGCATGGGTGACCAGGGCGGAGCTGAGTCTCAGGTATGATTGGTGCTGGGACAGGGATCATGGAGAGAGGAGGTTACCCAGAGAGCAGTGCATACCTGAGGGGGAAATCTGGAGGGAGACAGTGTAATACTGGAGCATCGGTTGGATGTGATGTGCATCAAAGGATGATGCCAGTAGCGTTGAAGAGGCTGTTGAGGGTGGGGACACTGGTTCCCAGTCATTGTGGGGCAGACCCTGTGAGTGTGTTTGCTGTGGTTGCTTTACTTGCTGTGAAGGCAAGAAGAGTAATGAAGCAAGGGTCTGACTCCACCATTAACAACCTCCATGTCTTTGGAACATGGTTTCCAATTGCTGCGATTACTGCAGGGTCTGAAGAGATGCCTGGTATAAGTACACTGAAGAGTACTGTGTGCTAGTTACAGACTCAAGGATGGGCTATTGCATGTGTGGCAGGGCAGGTTTTCTTCACCCATTCCTGCCCTAACCTCTTCTGCTTCTCACCTACCATGGGAAGAGGATTTTGGTAAGACAATGTAACAACAAATTATGTATTTAAGTGTAATAATAAATCATCCAAGTTGGGAAGCTGTTCGGTATTAATCAGGGAAAGACAGGTTTGTCCTACAGATGCTCTTCCCCACATTCTGAAAGGCTTTGGCCAAAAACAAATCTACTCCCTCCAAAGACATGGGAGCAAGTGTGAAAAACTGTATGTCACCACAGCCATGATCCCAGGGAAGAGCTCTAGAACTGAGCTAGGCTCTCAGAGAGGACAGAGAAACAGAGCGAGTTGGCAAGGGATTAAGGAGAAGGATCTCCTGGTCATCAAAGACCAGTTCCATATTGCTTGGCAAGATTGAGTAAGAACATCAGCATACATTTGTATCCTCTTCTGAACTGCTCATCCTCCATCAGCTAAGAGATGGTTTTCTCTTTGGTAATGAACTGTGCCAGGCATTTTTCCAAGCACTGTATGTGTACCTTGGGGGTTCATATATTTTTTTCCAAGCTGTAATTCCTGTTGTGATCTCATTTCCCAACTGAATGAAATTCATGTGGAATGCAGAAAGCAAGCCAGAGCTTGCCTTTCAATCTTCCCTAACCTCTTTTGCACAGAAAGCAAGCTGCTTTTATCGTTTTTCTTTCATAGTCGGTTTTCAATAGACTCCACATAATGCATAATTTAGGAGCTAGGAAGGCAGCTGTCACATTAGGAAGACCTCCAAGTCCCGAACGCACTTGCTTACACTTAACAGGCTTCCTCACATTTATTCATCTGACTCAAGTCAGAAAACTCAGAGGGAAGAACAGGCTGAAAGGAAAATAGAGAAGCTGGAAGACCCAGTGGGTCCGGCTCACCCTCCAACTCTTAACAGTTAAGTATGTTCATCAAATGATACAAGAGGGGCTTCCTAGGTGGCGCAGTGGTTGAGAATCCACCTGCCAATGCAGGGGACATGGGTTCGATCCCTGCCCCAGGAAGACCCCACATGCCGCAGAGCAACAAAGCCCGTGAGCCACAACTATCGAGCCTACTCTTTAGAGCCTGTGAGCCACAACTATTGAGCCCATGTGCTGCAACTACTGAAGCCCATGCACCTAGAGCCCATGCTCTGCAACAAGAGAAGCCAAGGCAATAAGGAATCTATGCACTGCAACAAAGAGTAGCCCCCACTCACTGCAACTAAAAAGAAAGCCCACGCACAGCAAAACAAACAAACAAACAAAAAAGACCAAACACAGCTGATAAAAAAAAAAATGATACAAGAGGAGGGAGAATTCTGATCCTTCTTTTCAACCAATGAAATAACAAATCGTAATTATTTTGAGAAGCAAAGTTTGTATACTCAGAATTTTTTTCCTTCTTGTAGAACATAAGCTGAAGGAATAGGATTTAGGTCCCTCACAGGTGGCTCCAGAGGAGATTTTAAATGGAAATCTGTATGTAATTGGGCACCAGTTTATTTAAGGGATTCCCATTATTTAACTTCACTGTGTCCCTTGACCACTTGGGTCCCTGAAGTTAAAAATTTGACTCACTTCCTCATTTCTATGCAGAAGGGAAAATGGCAAGGGGGAAGGGGTGTGCATGGGGCATATTTTAGTAGGAAAAAGTTTGCATTTTAGGCAAAATGATGTTCCATTTCAGTCCTGCTCAAGGACCATTTGCCCACAGGTGACCCCCTTCAGGGATGGGGGGGGTCAGGATGGGTGCAGAAGGGACAGCAGCTGGAAGACAGCAGGGAAATGGAATGTGGAAGACCAGACCAGAGCATCCTGTACACAGTCTCACCAAGGGAGCTGACCCTCCTCGAGGACGGGTTCTCGTGCACTGGGCCCTATGCACTTTCTCACAGTTGCTCCCAAGACACTGGATGGACTTGCGGACTGGATGGGGAGGCAGGTGGGGTGGGGAGGAGGGACAGTGACCATGGGGCAGCTCTGGGGGCAGGAAGGAATTTTGAGATGCCAGTGGTGCCTCCATGGTCCCCTCGCCTGCCCAAGAGCCCTGGCTCCTCTGCACATATTGCTCTTGGATGCCCCCCTACCCCCTGCATCACGGGGCTGCCTCACTGAGGCCTCAGGCCCCTGGCAGTGTGGGAGCAGTAGGTGCAAGAGGAAGGGCTGGGCAGAGGGAGCAGATGGGGTGGATCCTGAGGCCAGCTCCCTTGTGTACTGTGTGCCGGCGTGGGGTCAGGACACGTCCTTCTCAGAATGAGGCAAGGGGATCTCTCCCAACACCCTGCGCCCCTCCCCCAGGACGTCCATCACCTCCTGAGATTCTGCTTCCTCACCTACAAGCAGGGCCCTGCCTGGGATGTGAGGAGGAGAAAACGGCACCATAACCACATGTCTTCTGACCTGAAGTGCAGGATGCCCGACCCGTGGGTGTGGCTCCTGCCCACCTGGCATTGGAGGCTTTTCCACCGTTACTTCTGATAGCTCTTCAGCTCCTTGTGGAGGAAGTCGCCCCGTCTGGGTAAAGCCCTCACTGGCTCACAGAGAAGCTGTGTCCACATTCCTGATGGGAAGGTGACCCAGCACTGCTGGTACTTTGTGGAGGGTAAGGGTGTGCCCTCTGCAGTCAGGTGGCCTGGGTGTGAGCTCTGGCTCCACATCCTACCAGCTGCTTAGAACGGTGGCCCAGCCCCCAGATCGGTGAATGTTCACTGCTCCCTGAGGCTCAACGCAGTGTCACTAACTCTGGGCCTTTCCTTTGACTCCTGAGGCTCAAGGCAGGCCTTCTCTGAGCAGCACTCAGCCTCCTCCCCAATTAAACTACCTGCCTTGGGCAGGCTCCTTACAGTGAGAGGGAGGGAAGGAGGAAGGGAGGGAAGCAGGAGGATAGAAGAGAAGGCTGGGTGGGTGGCTGGACCTTGGGGCTCCCCAGGACACCTCACTTCATCTCACCTGTGCCCGGAGAGCTGTTTCTCGCCCGCCCACTGGCGCCACCTCCTCCTGTAAGAGATGCAACAGGGATCATCCACTGACCTCTGGAAAGTCCCCGTCCCTGCACTGCCCCATCTCACTCTGGGGACCCTCGGCATGTTTACAGGGCCTCGGAGGGAACTGGGCTCCAACTATTTAACTCAAGAAGCTCCAGAGTCCCCAGTCCTGACATTTCTTTGACACCTGGAAAATCATGAGGTCACAACATCACAACCCCAGACAGACAGACAGAGAAATCTGTGGAAGGGATTGCTAAGGAAAGGTGACTCTAACCAAGACAGGGGAGGCTGAACGAGCCTGGTGGGCTCTGATGGCCTCTGCTGCTTGATGTCATTGCAGGCACAGGACAGGCCATTTTTAATCCCTCCAACAGCCCTACGAGGGGGCCATGGCTGCCGTCATCTCATGGATGAGGCAGGGAGAGCTTGGATAACCAGACTGAGGTTGCCCAGCAAGCAAGTGGCAGGCCCTGCGCTCAGACCTGGGTCCCTGCGCCTTGAAAGACCCCATCTGCTTCCCCAGCCCTGCTGCCCAGGAAACCTAGGTGTGAACCCCACAGAGATGAGGATAAACTCACCTTCCTCCCCAAGGCCCTTTAGCTGGCGGCTCATGGTCCGCAGGGCTCGCTCGGCCCCCAGGTCAGCTCACGAGGCTTGCTCATCCACGCATACCCTCAGCATGGGGTGTTTTGCGGCCCTCATGGTGGCTGGCCTCCTTTCCTGGCAGCCAGGGCTTCTTGGTTTGTTTGAGATTGAATGCGGAGGCGGGTGATGTTTGGGAGAGAGACGGGGCAGGAGGCGGTGAGTTCCCTGCCCTTCAATCCAGCTGCACACTCCTCTGCTCAGGTTTCCCTGCAAAGAGGCGGTGTGGCCTCACGTTTCAGGCATCATTTACACACGAGGGGCCCTGGAGGGGCCAGAAGCTGCTGGTTCATTTCCCGACAACGATGCCACTTGCACTCTAGTCAGGGGAGGTGTGAAGAGCATCCCGGGGCTCTTTTCCTCTATCTTGACTCCCTGGTTGCACAGGCACCAGGGAAATTCTAGAATGTTTGTGAAAGTTATCACCAGGGCTTCTATTTAAAATGTAGATTCCCAGGGCTACCACTGGGCATTCAGATGAGTCCCAGTCTGAATCCTGAGTCCTGAGCACACCCTGATGAACTGTTCCTGTTCCCACTACCTGCTCACTTACTCGCCAGTTCTTCCCACTGCTGCCTGGCTTCAAAAAGGGCAGATTTGGCTGCACTGAAAACCGTGATCAGGCTTCCAGAGGAACCCGCTGAGAGGTGATCACAGCCCTCAGGGTGCCCCGTTCTTAACCTGGGATCCCTGGCACTCCGAGAGTCATGGATGGAATCTTGTGGGTCTGTGAACAGGAATGGGGAAAACGTTACATCTTCATTTTTCCTAGGCTTTAACTGAAATTTAGCAGTTCCTCAAAAAAACATGTGATTTTGTCCCCAGTGAGTCACAGGTATTTTCTTTTCTTTTTTAATTGAAATATAGTTGATGTATAATATTATATAAGTTACAGGTGTACAATACCATGATTCACAATTTTAAAGGTTATGCTCCACTTTTAGTTATTGTAAGATATTGGCTATATCCCCTGTGTTGTACAATATACTTATAGCTCATTTTATGTATAAGAGTTTGTACTGGGACTTCCTAGGTGGCGCAGTGGGTAGGAATCCGCCTGCCAATGCAGGGGACACGGGTTCAAGCCCTGCCCCAGGAAGATACCACATGCCACGGAGAAACTAAGCCCATGCCCCACAACTATTGAGCCTGCGCTCTAGAGCCTGTGAGCCACAACTATTGAGCCCATGTGCTGCAACTACTGAAGCCCGCGCGCCTAGAGCCCGTGCTCTGCAACAAGAGAGGCCACCGCAATGAGAAGCCCACCACACCACAACAAAGAGCAGCCCCCGCTCACTGCAGCTAGAAAAAGCCCGTGTGCAGCAACGAAGACCCAACACAGCCAATAAAATAAATAAATTAAAAACAAACAAAACAAACAAAACCAGTTTGTACCGCTTAATCCTCTACCCCTATATTGCCCCTCCCCCCTCCCTCTCCACACTGGTAATCACTAATTTGTTCTCTATATCTTTGAGTCTGTTTCTGTTTTTCGTTGTGTTTTTTTTAGATTACACATACAAGCGATATCATATATCTGACTTACATATGCTATCTCTGTTTGACGTATTTCACTTATTTCACTTAACATTCCTCCAAGTCCATCCACGTTGCTGCAAATGGCAAAATTTCATTTTTTTTCATGGCTGAGTAGTATTCCATTGTGTGTGTGGGGGTATATATATATATACACATACACCACATCTTCTTTATCCATTCATCTGTTGATGGACACTTAGTTTGCTTCCACAGACTGTTGTAAATAATACTGCGATGGACTTTGGGGTTCAGATATCTTTCTGAATTAGTGTTTTTGTTTCTTTAAGATAAATACCCAGGAGTGGAATTGCTGGGTCATATGGTAGTTTTATTTTCAGTTTTCTGAGAAATCTCCATACTGTTTTCCACAGTGGTTACACCAATTTACATTCTCGCCAACAGTGCACAAGGGTTCCCTTTGCCCCACATCCTTCCCAACATTTGTTGTTTGTGTTCCTTTTTTTTTTTTTTTTTTTTAAATTCATACATTGAAATTCTTTATTTATTTATTTATTTATTTATTTATTTATTTATTTTGGCACACGGGCTTAGTTGCTCCACGGCATGTGGGATCTTCCTGGAGCAGGGATCGAACTCATGTCCTCCACATTGGCAGGCAGACTCCCAACCACTGCGCCACCTAGGAAGCCCCTGTGTTCCTTTTGATGATACCCATTCTGACAGGTATAAAGTGATATCTAATTTTGGTTTTGATTTGCATTTCCCTGAGGATTAGTGATGCTGAGCATCTTTTCACATGCTTGTTGGCCATCTGCATGTCCTCTTTGGAAAAATGCCCAT
Organism: Hippopotamus amphibius kiboko; assembly: GCF_030028045.1. NCBI lineage: Eukaryota > Metazoa > Chordata > Mammalia > Artiodactyla > Hippopotamidae > Hippopotamus > Hippopotamus amphibius. The sequence goes on along the minus strand of NC_080197.1, from coordinate 31,117,377 downwards.
TTTTTAGTCAAGTTATTTGTTTGTTGTTTTGTCTTGTTTTGTTTTTGTTGAGTTGTAAGAGCTGTTTATGTATATATTGGATATTAACCCCTTATCAGTCATATCATTTGGAAATATTTTCTCCCATTCTGTAGGTTGTCTTTTCATTTTGTTGATAGTTTCCTTTGCTGTGCAAAAGGTGTTAAGTTTAACTAGGTTCCATTTGTTTAGTTTTGCTTTTATTTCCTCTGCTTTTAAGAGACAGATCTAAAAAAATATTGCTATGATTTATGTCAGAGTGTTCTGCCTATGTTTTCCACTAGGAGTTTTATGGCTTCTGGTCTTATATTTAGATCTTTAACCCATTTTGGGTTTATTTCTGTATGTGGTGCTAAAGAGTGTTCTAATTTAATTATTTTACATGTAGCTGTCCAGTTGTCCCAGCACCACTTTGAGAAATAAAATATTGCCTGCCGTATCAGTAAACAAAGGATATCACAGTCATCAGCAATTGCAGCCCTCCAAAGGTGAGCCAGTGAGTCCTGATGGAACTCAGGAAGGAAACAAAGAATACCTACAATCTACCATCCATCAGACTGCAGCCACTCCCAATGGTGAGCCCTGAGGGAACTCGGGATGAGAAAGCACAGGATACTGGCCCCAGATAGGTGCAGTGCATATCAAAGGAATGATTTCAGTGAGCCCAGACTCTTGCATCTTTCCCTTCATAGAAAAGCGTTAGATTCCTTAACTTGATATATCTGGTTTTCTTTAATTAACAATAATCTTTTGAAGTTCAGACTACCTGCCCTTTGTTGCAAAACTCCTATATATTCTAGCTTCTACCTTGCCTCCTCAGAGCAGTTTTCTCAGGGTTACTTGAGATGCTGCTTCCTAGGCTTGAAGTCCTCAGTGTGTCTGCTGAATGAAACATAACTCTCAACTTTTAGGTTGTGTTACCAAGTCCCAGCTCACTCTGCTCACCATGTGACAGGCCAATAAATCGGGAGATGAGGTGTCGAGGCAAGGAGTAGTGACTTTATTCGGAAAGTCGGCAGACTGAGAAGATGGTGGACTAGAGTCCTAGAGTACCATCTTATCTGCGTCCGGATGCTAGTTTCTTTTATAGAACAGAGATGGCGAGGAAGTAAAGTAAAAAGGCTACAAGTCTTGCAAAATATCTCCAGGTTTTGTCCAGCCTTGGGGAGGGGATGTATTAATTTCTTCTTTTCTGCAGCCATTCAAGGGTAGGCAGAGTCAGGGTGTTTCCCTGTGAGCTGAACAAAGGTACTTTAACATTCAGGCAGAGGTGCGGGGTTCCCCAAGGCAGGCCATTATATACACCTGTAGCCATAGACAGAACAAAAGCAGTGGAAAGCAAAGGTTAAAGTAAAAGAAACAGGTCCAACATGGAGTCAGATTTTGTTCTTCCCCGTTACAATTGTGCATATTCTTTTAGTCAGCAGCTTATTGAAGAGACTGTCTTTTCTCCATGGTATATTCTTGCCTCCTTTGTCACAGATTAATTGACCATAAGTGCATGGGTTTATTTCTGAGTGGAGTCACAGATATTTTCATAGCTCATTATTAAGCTGTTGGGGCTCTCTCAAAATATCATTTATGTTTGTCACCACTTTGAAATTATGATAGTTATAGATCTGCCACTAGATCTTGTTATTTAATTTTTAGGAAGCATACGCATCACTATATGATGGATTTTTAAAACTGTTTAGACACCAATTTCAGTATCATTCATCTCTTTTGTAATCCCAGTACTTTATCTTATGGAATTAAAATCAATGTTCTAAGAAGGGTATTCTGTGCATCTCACCAGGATTCTCACAATAGGGTTATGAACCTACCCCAGGGCAAGTCTCACAGGGGTGTTGGAACAGAGAGAGCCTGGGGCTCTCACACCCCCAACAGGGGTCAGGCGTAGGATTGCCTGTTACCTGGTGACCTTGGTGAAGGGCAAGGGCAAAAGAACAGTCAAGTGTGGCAGCATCTGAAATGGACACACAACAGTTTAGCTCAAGCTTTAAAATTTTTCTCTTTGTCACTCGACATTCCTCTCTGATCCAATGGTTTCTGCAGCACATCCTCGTCCCCTCATCCCTGCCCCGGAGTTCAAGGGTAGTGAAGGGACTTTCAGCTGCATTGTCTGGCCTCTGCTGCCTCTCCCCCTCCCCTGATGAGGGAGGACTCTCCCAGGAGGCCTGCCCTGCCCCTCCCTGTTCTCTGTCATCAGAAGGGGGATGCTTTCTACTGCACCTTCCTCTCCAGAGGGAAAATCCCTCAAAAATCCAGCACCCGCCCTGTCTACACCATGAAATACACCTCTTCTCTGCTTCCCACAGAGAATATCAAGCACCCGCTTGGGCCAGACCCAGTTCTAGGCACTTGGGGATTCATCAGTGAATAAAGCAGGGACCCCTGCCCTCAGGGGCGGATGTGCTTCTCTCATGTGAGGTGGCTAGTTTTAACCCATGGTGTCTAAACTTGTGATCTTGAATTTAGAGATTTCGTCCCTCTCACAACAGTGCCTATTTTCCACAATTATTGCTATGGGATTCAAAATCCAATTTTTGAGAGTCAAATGAATACCATGCGTATTTCGCTTTATTTGTTGCACAGCGCTTACATCAATTCCAATATTTCCAGAAGGAAATACACACTCAGGGAAGAGCGAGAAGGTCCCTGAAGAAGGGATGAAGGTTGTGCCATCTTTGTCTCTGAGGGGCCAACCCACAGGGTTCTGATACCACCTAGGGCCCTGTGGCGCTCCTGGGCACAAAGCCTTTCTGTGTCCCCCATTTCTTTGATTATAGGAACCCACATTCATTCAGCCTCCATGATCCTCCCCAGGTTCCAATGGGCAGATTCAAGCAGTTGTTCATTAGGGAAGGAAAGGGATGCACGAGACCTGGGAGACACAGTCAAGAGCAGCCTTGGGGCAGGTCCCGTTTCCCCAGCAACAGTACACACAGCAATACCTTTGAGCTATTTTGCAGAAGTTAAAACCCCCTCCAAGTGAGAGAAGTTAATGATTAATGATGGTGTGCTGCCCACAAGCACGTAGACCCCAGACCCGTTGGACTTGAAGGCTGATGATGCTGAGTCCCACTCACCTCACCACCAACCCACCAGAAGAGTGCAGGACTGTTACTGCCTTGATCCTTGTCGCCTACCCCTGACCACGAGCCCCGACGATGAGCCCTCTCCCTGTTCCCTAGGGAGGGGAGTACAGTTCTTGAGGCATTACCCTACTGTGTTCCCCCTTTGCCTAGCAAAGTAATAAAGCTATCCTTTTCTACTTCACCCAAAACTCTGTCTCTGAGATTTGATTTCGCACTGGTGTACAGAGAAGCTGAGCTTTCTGCATGAGTTCCTGGGCAGCAGCCGGGATGCAGGAAGCTGACAGGGTTTTGCAAGGCAAACGCACCCAGGTTAGAGTCACTTACTCAAGGAGTGAGAAAAAGAGAACAACATGGATATTTTAAAACTCTTACCCATGTAGCGAGTGTGTTGTCTGCTGCTTTGAGCTGGGTCCTGCCCCAGAACTCTCTGCAAGACCTCTATGTTCTTTCTGACAGGCTGATGGCAAGGCCTTTTTAGGACTTATTTAATTATCACAACAACCATTTGAGGCAGGTAGTCTCATTATCTTTTTTTTTTTTTTTAACAGATAAGAAATTGAGGCTAAGTAGGTGTCCCGGAGTCCCTGGAGGCTGCTCTTAACCCAGGGCCCAGGCTTTTATTCCCTACACTCTCTGACCTCTCTGGAAAAATCTGGATCACACCACATCTCCCTTCCAAAGGACCCTGCATTTGCCTCCCATCTGAGAGGCCCCTAGAGCAGAAATCTGATCTCATTTCTACTCTGCTTAAAGTCCTGCCCTGGAACCCCATGGCCTTGGGATGAAACTCAGATTCCTTACGGTGCCAAGCAAGGCCCCTGAGAGCTCTGGGTGTCTCCAGCTCCCTCTGCCTCTCCACTTCAGGCCAGCTGTCCCACCACGCAAATGCACCTGGCTCTCACTCCCAGGACTATCACTCTTCTTTGCTCTGCTTCCACTGTCCTCTCAACCGAGGGCACAGCTCTGAAGGATGCTGCCCTTGGAACTCGTGGCAGAGCCCTGGGCACCCCAGCCTTTCAAAATTTAGAAGTATGTCTTGGAATGAAGTTTCCCAACAGAGTTTTCATATGCTGCAAGGGCAGCATATGAAAGTGATTTAGAACGTGAGCTTGGAAATCAGACAGAGTCCAGTCCTGCACGACCTCACGAGGCAGAAGATAGATGGGCTCCAGCCTAGGTATTTACAACAGGCCACCTGTTTACATTTCTTGGGGCAGGAAAAAGGTGGGCTTCAGGTTAGGCATTTACAATCCGCCTCATGTTTGCACTTTGAAATAGAAATAACAACAGAAACAGGGTAAATAGCCAGGCTTTGTTTCCTGAAGACACTTTAAGATAACACTCAACGCAGGAACAGAGAGGGGGTAAACCTTATTTGAGTAAAAGGTCCAGAGGTCAGATATTTCCCATCCTTGGGGCAAGGGAGACATTGCACATGTGCAGAAAGTCTCCTTGGGGGTCAGAAAAGAGGGGGCACCACCACCGAACAGGTGATGCCAAGGCCCCCTCTGGGCTGGAATCCATCTTGGAAAAAAGTTGCACATGCGTGTTGGGGAGGGTTCTAGGGCAGGTCCGGTGTGGAAAAAGAAACCAGATAATTGGCCAAAGGTAAACAAAGATCCGGAAGAACTGCCTTATATAAATGACTTAACTGCCTCTTTAGTGCGCTCCTCCTTTTTAGAGGGGGACACCCACACCCTTTCTCTCTGGGTGTGCATCTCTGCCTTGCTTCTGTCTTAAATAAACAAACTGTTTCTCTGTGTGCTCTCCCACTTGTGCTATGTTTCTAATAATAAACCTTATACCTGTTTTTACAGTTTTTGCCTCCCTGAGAAATGCATTTTTTAATGGGGGCAAGGGCCAGGGGAATTTTACTTCTAGCCTCTAGCCCCTGGTGGACGGGCAAGCTCGGATTCCTGGTTTTCATCCAGGCCACCCAGGTCCAATTCCTGGGCAGGGAACTAAGATCTTCAAGACACTGCTCATTGCTGCCTCTTCAAGATCACTCATGCATGTTACTTACCCTTCCTGAGCCTCTCTTCCCTCATCTGGAAAATGGGGATAAGAGGACCCTCTCTGGGACTTGTGAGGGATAAATGGATGAAGGCAGGTAAAGGAGCCTGCACACGCCAGAGAACTCCAGTAAATGGAGAGCATGTCCCACTGCCAACACATGGGGGTTTCCTGCTTCTTGCTCTGGGCCCTGCTGGGCCCTTTTTACCTCCCCTCACTCCATGTTCTCTATCCATGCCCCTCTGTGCCCTTGGCAACTGGGCAAAGAGGGCTTATCTCTTCCTTGTCATAGGAAGATCCCAAGGCCAGTGCTGAGTCAGCCAAGAAGCTGCTCACCTGTCGGTAGGGAAGCCCCTGGACTCAACCCAAGCCAGAGTCCAAGAACAGCTCTTCCCGAAAGCTGCAGCCGGGCCCAGTCAGAGTGCCTTCTCCACTTTGAAGTGATGTTTCTCAGGCTTTGGGTAACATCGTTCCCAACCAAGGGAGAGAACCTTGTTAGAGCAAGAGGAGCCACACCAGGGAGTCTTGGGGTCACCTGCAGTCCACCTCTTGCTGGTCCTGCTGCATGGGCTTCATGTCCCACCGTGTTGATTTCTCCTTGTCTTCCTCCTGCTAGGCGACAGTGGGGTTCTTGTGGGCATGCGTCCAATACCTCCAGGGATGGGGAGCTCACTCCCTCTTTAGGCTGTTCTCTATACTGACACACACACTGGCTTTGGGGAGAGATCATTCTGCTGCTTACTTATGAAAGCTTCACAGACACAGAGGGCTCACCATCGGAAGCACCCAGAGCGCTCCTTCCCGGGTGGTCAGCCACAAACACAAGTTTTGGTCGTTTGCATCCATGGAGCCCAAACCAACCCCTGAAGCCAAATCCTGACTCTGGATCCCGACACTGAATTAAATCTTGGAGAGTTTTGGGTGAAGTAGAAAAGAATAGCTTTATTGATTTGCCAGCAAAGGAAGCCACAATGGGCTAATGCCCTCAAAACTGTGTGTCCCCACTTGGAGAGGGAAGTGAGGAGTTTTATAGTAATGGTGCAAAGAGGGCGTGATCAACTCGTGGACACTCTTCTGATTGGTTGGTGGTGAGGTAAGTGAGAGTCAGCATTGTCCATCTTTTCGTTCCAACCCATCTGGGGTCTACGTACTTGTGGGCAGCGCACTATTAAACTTCTCTCACCTGGTGGGGGTTTCAGTATCTGCAAAACAGCTCAAAGATATTGTTGTGTGTTTCCCTTGAAGGGGATCCAGGACCCTGCCCCAAGGCTGCTCTTGACTGTGTCTCCCAGGTCTCGCGCATCCCCTCCCTTCCCTAATTAACAACTGCTTGAATCTGCCCATTGGAACGCAGGGAAGGTCATGGAGGCTGAATGGAGCCTATGTCCTGTAATCAAAGAAATGGGGGACACAGAAAGGCTTTGTGCCCAGAGCCCACAGGGCCCTGCTTGATATCACCCCCAATCCACTTCCCACGACTCTTTGATTGCACTGAGCACACCTGACAACTCGAATCTCTCTCCCTCCCCTGTGTTCCTTCAAGTGTGAGGCAGCCCTTGACCCTCCACAATGCCAGAAAAAAGGAGGCACCCTGTCTCGTTTGCGGGGAGGGGTGAGGGGACCCCTAGGAAGCAGTGCGCTGAATTGAGTTTTAAGTGTGAGGAGGGTTCCTTGGGCTGAGGTAACAGCAAGGACAGGGCAAGAAGTCTGGCATGTGTCCTTTGGCAGTGTTGCTGGGTGAGTGTGACGTGAGGCCAGGAGGAGAGTGGGGCGGACGGGCGGCTGGGCAGATTGTGGAGGAGGCTTGCAATCATCTCTCCAGGATACAGAACCCTGAAGGGTTTTGATCGAGGGCACCAGAGTCTCAAACAAATGGAGGGTTAGAAGCAGGTGAGTCATAACCTCTGTGATGCTGAGTCGCTGAACCTAAAAGTTTTTCCTTCCCGGTGGCCTCTGGTGGTTGCAAGGCAGGCGGGGCAGCCACAGCTGTGGAAGATCTTTCTAGGCAGCCGGCTTGGGTATTATAGTTACACTGGTGTCCACGTTCTTTATGTTCCTTTCCCGTGGAGCTTCCAAGTCCACTTGGGATGGTCAGCACTGTGCCGAACGTCTGATTCTGGCTTGTATTCTCCTTTCATCATTGCCACTGCTCCAGGCTGGTGGGTACATGAGGCCTTGGACACACAACTCCTCTGGGACAGGTGGTGGGTTTCTTGCAGAGGATTAGGAGCTGGCGTACCTGTTACTAACCCAAGAAGCCCTGTAAGAAGACAAGCTCTGCTCCTTACTAGGGGAGACGCAGCAAGGCAGAGGTCAACACTCCATCCATGGGAAGGAACTGCATCCCAAATCGTCACGTGGGGGCTGGTGTCCTTCTGGCCTCTGGGATGATTCCTTCTCTCCTTTGTCCTTGAGTTTTCCTCAATATCTGCCTTTTCTTTGTGGTGATTTCACCATGACTGTAAGGTGAAATCTTTTGATTTCACATATTTGCAAGTTTTAAGAAAAACAATTTGTACTTTGAATCAAGTGGTGCAAAACCACGTCTTTTAAATTTTCATAAAATATTCTTTTTCTTTTCTTTCATTCTTCTCAACACGAGATTTAGCTAATTAATGCTTGAGTTGTATTTATTGAACATTCAACTGAACATAAATAAACATTGCTTTGAAGAGTAATAATATTGGAGTGGTATTTTATCACAATGGTGAGTATTTCTATTGCCAAGGTTTAGCGTGGTAAGCTCTGTAGGAATTCTTTCATGGGTGTGGCTCGAACTGAGAAAATAAAACCCTAAAATCCAACACAACAACAACAAAATGACATGTGCAATTTCAACCAAAAGTCACAGGGTGACCAAATCTGTGCGGAGACCAGCTCGGCAACTCGGGGCGAGTGACAGGTGCTGCAAGCTTAAAGAAACACAGACAGATTTAAGAGAAAAATGGGACCGGGGGACTCAAGACCTCTAGGATCAAGAGCCTCGCTGATTGATCGATCCCATGTTGCTTTTATTGAGCTCTCGGCATAGCCTAAGGGTCTAACACTCCCAGTTTCTTCCCACAACCAAGGTTATCTTTGAAGTAAACAAACAAAAGCCTCACATGACTGGGGGCAGTGATCTTTGTTTGCCTCCTGGATCCCGATTTGAGCTGGGCATGGATTTGAGCTGGGCGTGGAAAGCAAAGCAGCCCTGGGGGCAGGAGACCTCTCTCAGAAGGAGTAAGGGTCTGTGCCACCCCTGTTGGCCCCTCTGCGACTGTGCCTGTCTTAGGTTGTTCCTCCCCTGAGGAATCTTACCCGTCTCTGGCTAACCAGCCATCCTCCGGGGCCAAACAGGGTGATATGAGGTGTGCAAGTGAGGAAGGGGCTGCACTCCCAGAGAGGGTCAATTTTCTGTTTCCATGCTAGCCTATGCCCCCATGGCCTCCACGTCCAGCACCCTTAGTTCCTCCGCTGCTCAAGCAGGACATCCTGCATCCAGTTGCTCGGCCCACATACTTTAATTACTTTTAGTAACATTTTCAAGGTTTCAGAAAGACTTCTGAATGTTTTCCCACAAATCTGGTGATGCTTTTTTCTCAAACCCCTCAGTAAGGGGGAAACGTCTTAGATCACCTTGTTAATTTAGCTCTCCAATTAAAAAAACATCTCTCTCTATATAATTAGCTGTGGGTATCTGCTTACAAACATCCAGTGTCCCTCACAGAAAGTTGTAAACCAGCACAATGGAGAGGCTCCAGTGACAGGAGGGAACGCCCTCGCTGGATAAGGTGAGCTGGCCGGTGGCCGGGAGCTTACCCTCCACCTGCTAAGCTGCACCAAAGAGCTCCCTGTGGGGAGGTCTGTGGCGCAGGGCAGCAGCGGGGCCGTGGAGATCTGGATGGCAGCCATATGTCCCAGCAAATTTGGGGGCGTGTATTATGAACTGGCTGATTCTAAGGCTCCTTTGGGCAGGCTCTTAGTTCCTCAACTTTCCTGGATCAGCACTGAGGGTGGGACAGAGCACCGAAGGTATTTGCAAGGATCTGCTGTGTCGTGTCTGTTATTCTGGGCTCTTAGTCAGGAAAGGAGACCCACACCTGGGTATGTGGGACCTGAGGGAGCACTACTCCCAGGGAGAGGACGATTCTGGCCAGATATAAGCTGGGCTGGGCATGACCCACGGCCCACAAAGAAAACTGCAGCCAGGCAGCGTCCGGGGCCATGGGCTTTACACGCCTGCTTCTTTCCCCTCCACCCAGGAGGCAGCCGGGCAGGGAGCTGGGAGCCAGGATTCCGAGGCCCTGTTACTGCTGCCCGTAGGGGATAAGGACAATTAAAAACTGGAATGCTCCTCACAAGCAAGCTGTCTGCAGATGTCACCTGAATCAGACAGGTGACAAATCCCTCTTCAGCCCCCATTATATATAGGACATAAGCAGGATACTCCTTCATCTGTTTGGTGCTACGAGTCCTGCAGGGGTGCTCTGGGGATAGAAGGAGTAATGTGGCTGTAACAGGAACACCCCGAAGCCCTGAGGAGTTCAGCAGGGTCCCCTCTCTCACAGCCCCACTTTTAGCAGAGCACAGACTGGGCCCTTTCCTCTGCTCCTTGATGCACCCGCCGCAATGCTCTTTTCCAGGGCAGCACAGGGGTCAAGTTTGCTCTGCTGCTGCCCCCCTCTGGCCTCTGCTGTGCTCCCTCGGGACCATGTGGCTCTCGGAGGGGGGCGGTTTTTCTCCTCCATCCCACAGAGCAGCACGAAGCCCAGGACATGGTATGCAATTGCCTGTCATTAGCAGCTTGCAGATAACCAGGTGTGGTTGTAGCAGAGCCCAGGGCAGGAAATCCCAAACAGGGACAACTTAACAGCTTCAAGTACCTTGGCTGCTTGTGCCTGGCCCCCCTCCCCCGAGTTTTTGAATGCCCCCAGACACTTTGTTTCTAGAGCTCAATCTTCCTAGCAAGATGCCTCTCATCTGATAAACTAGACTGTCAAGTTGATCATGCACAGAGTGGGGTAGAGAAAAAGACCTTTACTGAGCTGTAGATTCCACATGGTTTAAGATCCCTGGGAAACTACCAGCCATGTGGTTAGATTGCTACTTGGTGAGCATGGACCACAAAAAGGAACCACAAAGGGTGCAGGGGGCTTCACTTGTTGAGATGCATGTGTCCGTCAGGGATAATTCTCATCAACCTCAGCGATTTGGGTAAACTCTCATGAGTCCTCACTCTTTGGATGTTTTTTTTTTTCCTCTGGGGGTTCTTGGCTATCTGTTTATATTTATACTGAAAAGCCGTGTGGAAGCTTTCTGCCTGTGGGCAGGCCTTGCTGATGGGGACGCTCCCGTTAGGACAGGGTTTCTCAACCCGAGCATGACTGACCTTTAGGACCAGATAATTCTTTTTGTGGGAACTGTCCTGTGACTTGAAGATGTTGAGCAGCGTCCCATTAGATACCCATTAACCCCCACCCCCATCTCAGGTGAGACCATCAACAGGGTCTTCAGGTACTGCCAGTGTCCCCTGGGGGCAAAAATGCCAGTGGGTTGAGAATCACTGTTCAGGCTGACGAGGCAGGGATGAGAGACACCCACTCAGTGTTTGTGCGCCTTTTCTTTCCCAGAGAGAAATCTTCCTAACTCCTGCCTGAGGAAAACAACCTTGGCCGCCAGTGTTTGGGAAGCTGAGGAAGAGGAGGCTGGCAGTCCTACTCTTCAGTGTGTGGGTTTTCACTCAATTCTCCTGTTTTCCATATGGTACCTCATCTTGCCCTCAGTCCAGAGCATCTCACTTTGTCAGCCTCTCCAGAGAGAGTCAGGATGAGGAGCTGGGGTCTAACATTTTTTTTGTAAATAACAGCTTTCTCGAAAAATAACACTCTACCAAAAAATTCACCCTTTTAAAGTGTACAATTCAGTGGTTTTTAGTACGCGTACATTCACACAAAATTTGTCTCTGGTTTTCAAGGTGACTGCTTCATTAAGTTTTTGTAACTTGGTGCTGACTGTGATTACAGTTTACACTTGCCCTGTGGTAACCCTTTCCTGGTGAAAGTTCTGTTAGCCACGTGTGCCCCACGTCCAGAAGGAAGGAGGGAGCAGAGCCGGCTTGCAGAAAGGGTGAGCTTCGTTTGGGGCTTCATCTCCCCTTGGTTCAGGAACACGGCCCGCCCCCACCCCTCGGCACCTTGGGGGCTCGCTGCCAGCGGGTCCTCTCCTGGCTGTTTGGCCGGGTGCCCTCCTATGGAAGCTTGTAAAAATTGGGATGCGGAGGTCACCAAAGCAAAAAGTGGGGACTGGGTCGGTGGCCATTGGCACTTATCCTCTGAGGGTGGAGTAGGAGGAGGGTGGCATAGATTTTAGTCTCTGGAGCCGAAGGTCAGGACTTAGGCCTCGGGTTGAAAGTTCCGAACTCAGATTCTGGGGTGAACAATTCGAGAGTCCTGACGGAACAGAGGGACCCTAGCCACTGGAGAGAGAGCGGGGACCAAGCATCGGGAGTGGTCACCGGGAATCCAGGTGGCCTTTAGGAGGGAGTCTAAATCGGGACAGGGGACCTTGGCCTCTGGGACCAACTGTGCTCAGGGTGTCCCCTAAAAAGCCCTGCGAGCTCCGCGGACGCCCCGGGAGGTTCGCAGGTCAGACCTGGAGCTCTCCATCCTTCGAACAGGGGCCAGGAAGGGACCAGATGAGGGAGGCCGCTGGCGCGACCCTGGAGGAAGCCGGGGGCGGGGCTGAAAGGCCTCGCTTTCTCCGCAAAGACACTCCTCTCCCTCCGCAGTTCCCGCGGCTCCCGCACCCCAGCGGACCTGAGAAATTGCGCCTGGGTCCTGGCAGGCGGTCGGACGCCCCCTGTCGGCCAAGCCAGGACTTGGCCTCTGCGGCAACCCCGGGACAGACCTAGAACCAGCAAGAGCCTGTGCTGGGGCAGCGCGAGCCTTAGCCGGCGTTGGCGCCGGGAGCCTCCACCGGTGTCCGCTATATGTGAAAACAAATTCAAAACCACACGTTCCTTGCCAAGGCAAGAATTTGTTGTGAGTTAGAGCATGAATCTAAGCAGTATAATTAAAAGAGGCTCAGATCTTTGATCTCAAAAGTAACTTCTTGTGAATTAGAGCATATACAAATGCAACCAAGCAGTTTATGTTAAAATGAAAACCAAGCTGTATTGATTTCTTATAGTGAGCTAGAGCACTTCAGTTCAGAAAGGCAAATTAACAAATTAGCTCAGAAACATCTCAAACTAAAGATCTTATTGCAAGTTAGAGCAAATTAAGATATCTGAGAAGTATTCCTAAACCTAACCTGGCATGGGAAACTAGAACAAATTGTGCTTGTGTAAAATCAAACTTAAAAGCACTCATTTAAAATAAAATGTATGATCTTTAAAGTGCTACATAAATTTTTTTATGTGCAAATAAGCTCAGAAACACACCGTCACTTCAAAAGTACTATATTTGTGCAAATTAGAAAAAATTAAGTAGGTTAGGTGAAAACTGTGTTAATCACATAGTTATACGTAAGGTAAATCAAAAGTGCCTTATTATGCTGAGTTAGTGAAAATAAAGGTGAAACTAAACTGTGTATACAAATAAATAGTATGCCTGCAAACAGACAGTATGCTTGTTAATAAGCAAAGAATCAGACATTCCCCTCTAAGGAAACTTCTAATTGTGAGAGAGAGCAAATAAGTTAGAACAAATTTAGATAAATCTAAGCAGTATTAGGGAATATGTCATTATTCTTTAATTTACCATGTGAGGAATTAAATATAGTCAATCAAATATAGTCAAATGTTTAGTCACCACTAAACATTTTAGGTGAAATCAAGCTCAAAATCACCCATTCAGTTCAGATGAAACTTCTTATTGCTCTTTAGAGATATTCATATGTAACAGTTGATATTAAAACAAGTACAGACTCGAGTGTTCTCCAAAGGACCATCTTAGGGTAACTTAGAGGGTATTTAAGAGTTTATGTGAAGTCAAGCTCGAAATCATTCATTCATTTCAAACAGCTTCAGAAGTACTTTGTAAATTTTATATATGCAAACAAGCTCAGGAAACATGCATTCATCTCAAATTTTCCTGCTTTCCTCAATTGCTAGGGGGAGCTCGTCAGGCCTGGCACAAAGGCCCCTCTTCTCACTGCAGACCGAAGCTGATTTGACTGAGACCACCAGTAACTACGTCTCTGCTTCTCCCTCCAGAGGCTCAATCCATATTTCAGCCCCAGAAACTAAGTCTGAATCTCCCATTTCAGAGGCTAAGACTCCACTCCCCACACCAGAAGCTAAAGACCCCACTTCTCTATCCAGAGGCTGAGTTCCCATCACACACCCCATTGGCCAAGTCCACACGTCCCCTTACAGAGGCTGAGTCCCAGTTTTGGCTGCAGCAGTCATCTGGTGCCACACAGACTCAATCCCGCTTCCCTTACCCAAGTCTAAGTCTCTGTTTCTCCATCCAGAAGCTAAGTCCTCTGAGCTCTCCTCAGAGGTTAGGTCCACACTCTCCTCTCTAGAGGCTGAGTCTGGAATTTGGCTCTATAGCAGTCCCTACCTCTCACCTGAGAGGCCACGCCCCTGCTTTCTCTCCAGAGGATGAGAACCCACTGCTGGCTCCAGAGGCTAAGTCCCAAGCCCTCTTCCAGAGTCTGGGTCCCCATTTCCGACCCAGAGTCTAGGCGCCAAGTTGTGCTGCCAGTGACTGTCCCCTATATTTCGCTTCAGAGGCTACATATGTGCCCCTTGCCCCATAGTCTAAGTTGCTACTTTTCCCTGCAGAAGATGAGTCCCTACGTTTGCAAATACTTTGCATGGGGTGTCAACTGAATTGCTGGAACCAGAGCCAACCGGCAATCTTCTCAGCTGGGTTTCCTGCTGGGTCCTCTTCTTCATGAGGTGCTTTAGAGTGTATTTAGTCAAAATTAAGCAGCATATTAATAAAAACAAGCTCAGGATGAAACATTTTTCTCAAGAGTAAATGTAACTTCTTAGGGAGTTAGAGTGTAGCTGTTCTAAAGTAGCCAGTGTAGGGACTTCCTTGGTGGTCCAGTGGATAAGACTCTGTGCTCCCAATGCAGGGGGCCCAGAGTTCTATCCCTGGTCAGGGAACTAGATCCTGCATGCATGCCACAACTAGGAGTTTGCATGCCGCAACTAAGAGTCCGCATTCCGCAGCTGAGAGCCTGCATGCTGCAGCTAAGAAGAAGTCTGCATGCTGCAACTAAGACCCAGTGCAGCCAAAATAAATAAATAAATAAATATTTAAAAAATAAATAAATAAATTAGCCAATGTATGTGAAATCAAGATCAAAATCACTCACCCATTTATAAATGAAATTTATAAGCCTCATAAATGATATATAAATTTTATGTATACAAACTAACTCAGAAATACATGTATGACACAAACACAATTTCAAGTTACATTAGAGTAAGGTGCATCTAAGTAGTGTTAGTGAAACCTAGTTCAAAGGCAGACTTAGTCCTCAAAAGCACTTAACTTATAACGTTAAGTTAGTGGAAATACAGATGAAACTGTGCACCCAATCAGTACATTTGTATAAGAGCAAAGAACCAGATATTCCTCTCTTCTGAAGTGTGAAATGGTGAGATAGTACAAATATAAATGATTTACAGTCAACCTACATGAATCTAAGCAGTTATAGAGAAAATAAGCTCACAATTACATGTTGTTCTCTAAATGTCCTTGTTTTTGTGACACAACAAATTAGGATGAATGTAAGCAGTTTAAGTGACAAAAATGTCAGAATCATACATTGATATCTAAGATAACTTCCTATGGTGAATTAGACAAAAATCTATATGAAACTAAGCAGATAGTTGAAAGGCAGAAAAACCACACCTTCAACTAAAGTTCAGGTTCAGGACATTTGAAATGAAATGTCTCATTATGAGTTAGAGTATGTTTAGGTGAAACTAAGCTCTTTATGTCAAACAAGCTCAAAATCTATCATTCTTCCTATATTGGTCTGAGTTCTCCAGAGAAATAGAACCAATAGTGTGTGTATGTGTTTGTGTGTGTATGTGTATTTGTATAGATGGCGGTTTATTGTAAGGAATTGGCTCACACAATAATGGAGGCTGGCAAGTCCAAATCCTGCAATGTGGGCTGGCTGGCTAGAGACCCAGGAGAGCTGATGGTGCAGTTCCAGTCTGAAGACAGTCTGCTGGGGAATTTCCTCTTGCCCTGGGAGGCCGGGCCTTCCACTGATTGGATGAGGCCCACCCACACTATGGGAGGCAATCTGCTTAATTAAAGTTCACTAATTTAAATGTTAATCTCATCCAAAAACACCCTCCAAGTTGACACATAAAATTAACTACCATACTTCTCAAACCTAAATTTTTATAGGGAGAACAAATCAAGTTCATATGAGGCATTTTATGTGAACTCAAATTCAGTACCACTCATACATTAAAATGAAGCTTCCTATTTACTGTTAGAACTAAGCAAGTTCAGATGTATTCTTCTCGATGGTGTCTGATTAGGGTAAGTTAGAACACAGTTAGTTGAAAGTACAAATGAAATCAAGCTTGGTTCAGCCTGGTAGCCTGGTTTATGCAGAATCTAATATCTGAACTTAGACTTGGACATTGGACCTCTGTATTGTGCCCTTACCTTTGATCTGGAACTAAGCCCTAGGCCTAGTCATTGGACCTTGGGCCAGGATGTGGATCTGGGCCTTGGAAGTGGACCTTGGACCTTGTGCCTTGAAACTAGGATGGACTTGGAATTTGGAGCTGAATCTTAATCACAGCCCACTAGACTATGGACATGGACCTTGGCATGGATTGGACCTGGACCTTAAACTTGGACAGCAGACCTCTGCACTGGACCTGGTGTTGGATCTGATATGGACCTTGGAAATAGACTATGGACCTAGTACCTGAACTTTGTAATTGGACTTCAGATTTGAACTTTGGACTTGAACCTATATCTGAAACTTGGACCTTGGACCTGGACTGGTTCCTTGGATCCGGACCTCAGACTTCAAATTGGATCTTTGATGTTGGATCTGGATTTGGACTTCAGAGCTCAGAGATCCAAGTGTCTGGGTTGGAGGGAGTGTCAGGGTGAAAGTCAGTGTCAGAGTCAGCATGAATGTCAAGGTCAATGTCAGTATAAGGATGACTCAGACACTACCTCTTCCATGACCCTGATGCTGACACTTACTGTGACCATTATCAGTATCAGGGTGAGAGTGAGAACTTAGGTCATGAACATGGTGAGAATGAATATCAGAGTCAGATTCAGTCAGGCTGAGGATCAGGGTTAAATATAAGGTGAGGGTGACAATGAAATTTAGGTTCAGGGTCAAGGTAAGCTTGACTCAGAGTGTAAGTGTCAGGTCATGGTCATGGTCTAGGTCATACTGGGGCTCAGTATCTGGGTCAGGATAAGGTTTAGGTTTCGTGTTATGGTCAGTGTCAGTGTTTGGGTGAGGGATAGGTCATTATAATTCCTCTATATGAAATAAGAAATCTTATGACTGCTTTTGACAAGACTTAAAAATTTATTGAGAAGAATATGTGATTTGAATTCAGTTTTTCAAATGTCACAAGCAGCTTTAACACATGGTAAGATGAATGTGATGAATATATGTTTCTCACTTGGTTTGTTTAAAGTTTATGTTCATCTCAGCTTATTCTAACCAGCAATAAGAAATTGAGTAGAATGACTGAGCTTGTGTTTACTAACACTGCTTCTTAAAAAAAAGTATACACACACACACGACAATGAACTTCTTTACATTACACTGCTTATTTTTTCAAATGCTGACTGGATTCATATAACTTTGATTTGACTAGTAACAAGAAGGCTCTTTTAAGAACATGCATGATTATGGACTCCTTTACGCAAATACTGCTTTGATTCACTATAATTGCTTATAACACCCAATAAGAGAAATTCTGGGATCTTTGAAATTTTGAGGACTTTCAAGTACTTTTGAATCTTTTTGAAGGTTCTTTTGAGAACAGTATGATTCAAGCTCATTTTCATAAACACTGTTTAGCTACATTTAGCTTGATCTCACCCCCAGGAAGAAAGTGCAGTTGAGGCAAATATATGTTCCTCAGCTTTTCAGCTCAAATAAAGATGGTGTTCATCTTGGTTCATTCTAACAGAAGCAAGAAGTTTTATTTTTCACTATTTAAACTGTTTTAAGGTGTATAGCTCAGTGGCATTTAGTACATTCACAGTATTGGGTGACCATCACCACTAATTCCAGAATATTTTCATCACTGCAAAAGGAAACCCTGTACCCATTAAGCAGTCACTTCCTATTCCACCTTCCCATCAGACCCTGACTACTAAATCCACTTTCTGTCTCTATGAATTTTCCCATCCTGGATACAGTGATACAATATGTGGCCTTTGGTGTCTGTCTTTGTTCACTTAGCATGTTTTCAAGGTTCATCATGTTATAACAAGTATCAGTATTTCCAGAGTTACTTCATATAATATTCAAAATGCACAGTTTTCAATAAAAAATTGTGAAATATGAAAATGAAAAAGTATGGCCCAGCCACAGAAGAAATTAACAGAAATTGTCCCTGAGGAAGTGCAGACATTGGACTTACTAGACAAAGACTTTAAAACAACTGTCTTAAATATATCCAAAGAGTTAATGGAAACCCTGGACAAAGAGGTAAAGGAAACCAGGAGAATGATGTGTCAACAAATAAAGAATAGGAACAAAGAGATATAAATTATCAAAAACAAAACATAAAAACAAAAACAAAAACTCAAACAGATATTTTAGAGCTGACAAGTGCAATAATTGGAAGTTCACTAGAGGGTTTCACATTGTGAATATGGGTTACCATTTTCAAGACCACCACTGAGCCAGGGAGGAGAAAGGAGCAAGGGAAAGTAGAAGTGAAAAAACAAGTACAGTAAAACCTTGGATTGCGAGTAACTTGTTCTGTGAGTGTTCCACAAGACGAGCAAACATTTCTAATAAATTTTAACTTGATAAACGAGCGATGTCTTGCAATACCAGTAGTACATGATGCAGAACCTCACATGATCACAAGTGAGCCAATACAGCTGACCACCGATGAACTGATGGATCTGCATCACTAGCAACAGCAAGAGGTTATGGAGGCGATCTCGTCTGCACAGGAGGAGGAGAAAAAGGCGGAGGAATCCCTCACTTCAAATGAGATTAGGGAGATGTGTAAAATGTGGGAAACAGTGCAAAATTTTGTAGAAAAGAACCACCCGAATAAGGCTGTAGCAGTGTGAGCAATGAATCTGTTTAATGACAATGCAATGTCACATTTCTGCGAAATCCTCGGAAGGAGGCAAAAGCAAGTGTCATTGGATAGGTTTCTTGCTAAAGTTGCATGAAAAGAAAAAGATTCCATTGAGCCAATAGATAGCAGTGATTCCGTTAGTGATAGTGAAATTCATCCTACACAATAACCCTCCTCCCTCTCATCTCCCTCACACCAGCCACAAAGGTTTTAAAAGGTAAGTGCAGGTTAATTTGTTTACTTTTCTTTATATTTTGTATTTTCTTTATTATTTTGTCTTATATTACTGTATTGTAATCATTTTTATATGAATATTTTTGGGTTGTAGTACAAATCTTCTGAGTTTCCATTATTTCTTATGGGGAAATTCGCTTTGATATAAAAGGGCTTTGGATTACAAGCATGTTTCTGGAACGAATTATGCTCGCAAACCAAGGTTTTACTGTAAAACACCTATTCCAGTCTGCAGATTGCTTCAGCATTATGGCACTGCTTACAATTCTGTCTGAGCTTTTGTTTTCTGTTTACACTGAACCTGGAGATCAATCAGAGGTAAAAGCTTAAGGTCTTCTCAGGTTTTTTCTGAACATGTGCCCTCCCTTGGCCATATGCATAGCTTTCGAAATCACCCAGTATTCAAAGGAGATTTTTAAAACTGTAAGTTCCCAAATAGATTCTCTCCTCAGCTTTTCCTCCCAGACTCTCAGCACTCCATTTTTTGCCTCAACTGTAATCTTTTGCTCCAGGTGGCAGCTGGTTGTTCTTTTGCCTTCCAGTATTTTGGGGGAATGCTCTCTCCATAACTTCTCTGTGTAACTTCTTTTCTGTTCTAAGTGAGTTCTGACTTAGGTGAAACAAAGTTAGGTGCCTGTGCCACTCCTTCCAGTAGATCCCAACAGATTAGAACAGACAAACACAATTCTTTGAGAATAAGTTCTGCTTTGCTTTCTCTGGAGGCAGGGATCAGGGTCCTACACTATGAATGTGGGCTACAATCTTCAAGACCACCATAGGACTTCCCTGGTGGTCCAATGGATATAACTCTGCACTTCCACTGCAGGGGGTGTGGGTTTGATCCCTGGTTGGGGAATTAAGATCTGGCATGCTGCATGGTGTGGCATGGCCAAAAAACAAAAAACTAAAAGCAAGCAAACAAAAAAGTCCACCACTGAGCCAGCAAGAGAATGTGACAAGGCAAGCAAAAACTCTGTATTTTCTTTTCTTTTTTGTTTAAAAAAAAGACTTTTTTTTTAAAACAGTAGTTTTAGGTTCACAACAAAACTGAGTGGAAGATACGGAGATTTTCCACATACACCCTGCTCCACATATGCACAGCCTCTCCCACTATCAAAATCTGCACTAGAGTACATTTGCTACAATTGGTGAACCAACACTGACACATCCTTAATCACCCAAAGTTCATAGTTTACATTAGGGTTCATTTTTGGTGTTGCATATTCTGTGGGTTTTGAAAAATGTATAATGACATGTATCCACCATTATAGTATAATACAGAATAGTTCCACTGCTCTAAAAATTCTCTGTGCTCTGCCTATTTATCCCCCCCACTCCTTCCTAAACCCTGACAATGCCAATCCTTTTACTGTAGTTTTGTCTTTCCCAGAATGTCATATAGTTGCAATCATACTGTTTGTAGCCTTTTAAGATTGGCTTCTTTCACTTAGTGAAATGTACTTAAGACTCCTCCATGTCTTTTCATGGCTTAATAATTCATTTCATTTTAGTACTGAATAATAATATTCCATTGTTCGGATGTGCCACAGCTTGTTTATCCACCACCCACTGAAGGACATCTTGGTTGCTTCTAAGTTTTGGTAATTATGAATAAAGCTGCTATAAACATCCATGTGCAGATTTTTGTGTGGATAGAAGTTTTCAGTACCCTTGGGTAAATGTCAAGGACTACAATTTCTGGATCATATGGTAAGAGTATGTTTAGTTTTGTAAGAAACTGCCAAGCTGTCTTCCAAAGTGGCTGTACCATTTTGCATTCCCACCAGCAATGAAGGAGAGCTCCTGTTGCTTCACATCCTCTCCAATACTTGGTGTTGTATTTTGAATTTAGGCCATTCTAATAGTGTGTAGTGATATGTCATTGTTGTTTAATTTGCATTCTTGAATGACATATGATGTTTCATCTGTATATCTTCTTTGGTGAGGTGACTACTCAGATCTTTTGCCTGTTTTTAAATTGCATTGTTAATTTCCTTATTATTGAGTTTTAAGTGTTCTTTGTATATTTTGGATAACAGTCCTTTAACAAATAGGTCTTTTGGCAAAATATTTTCTCCCAGGTTTCATACCAATTTTAAGGTGTCATTTTCTTGACTCATCATTCACTTGATTTCTGTAAACATTTCACTATTCAGAGTTCTGACAAAGTTGATTCTGAAGGTTTCTGTTTAATTTTTCATGCTTTGTCAGGAGATGGGTTTTTGGAGCAACCTACTCATTCTCATTTACATCACCTCTGTTTTATTTTTATTTGAGCTGCTCCTTGTTCATGGTGAGTAGCAGTCACCATGGAGCACCGAGGGATGCTGAGGGAGGTCTTTAGATCCAAGGAAGGATTCTATTCAGTATTAACAAGTCAGACGCCAAGACAACAGAAGGTAATGGGTCCATCCTTGGCAGCCAGGACAGGCTCTCAGGAAATCCTTATCTATTTCCTGGCTCATTTCCTAAAGGTCATATTCTCTGTCTCCTGAGTGCCAGACAGCAGAGAAGTTTTAGAAGGTTGATACTGTAAGCAGCTTCTGGCAGGAAAGAGATCTTTACAGGAAAGAGCTCTCTGCAGGAGGCCCCTTTTGTCTTGTCACTTTAGCAAAGCTATATTGTAACTAACCTTAAACCAGGCACCCCCATGCTGTACTTACCTCCAACCCAAGCACACCTTTCAAATCTTTTGATCAGAAAAAGCCTTGCCTAACCTGTTGGTTCTTTCCATAGATCAAAGAAGTAGAAATGAAGAATAAATAATTAACAGATGACCAGATTTCTTCCCTAGCTTCCCCTTCATCAATCTTGCAAACAAACTGCTTGAACAAGACAGCATTTAAAGAAAGATCATGAGGAGTTGATGTCTGCATGCAGTGGGAGATGGTGACAAGTTTGATCCCATTTCTCAATGATTAACTGAGATTATATCCTCTTTTCTCTTTGAAAACTTTCACAGCCAGGCAGAATCTTTGGAGATGGTTTTGGGACACGAGTCCACCTTCTCCTCAGGTTGCCGGCTTTCTGATTAAAAGCAAAGTTTTCTGTTTCTACCAACACTTGCCTCTGGGGCACTGATTTTTGAGTGGTGAGCAGCTGGACCCGAGTTCAGTAACAGTATCTGGAAGGTGAAGAGAAATGAGAGGGTGGAAGGAGAGATGGTATTGGAGAAAATTAAGAATAAAATTGCCTGCCAACCCAGATAGTCCTCTCCACAAATGTAGAAAAGAGAGAAAACATTTTTATTATTGAACAAGTGTTAAACTAGACTGTGAGATGCATCATAGGCAATCTTCTGAGACTGTAAAGACAGAAATTCCAATTTTTATATGGTTGAGTGGATACAACCCATACAAATATGTTTTCAAGTTCAATGGTAATTTAACTAGTCTGCCATCTTCTTGGTCTGCCAGCTTTCCAAATAAAGTCATATTCCTTGCCAAAAAAAAAAAAAAGGAAAAAGGAAAAAGATTAATGGTAATTTGTCCTCTTATAAGAGGCTTTGACAACATTGTTTACTGTACATTTTTTTCACAGTTCATAAAAAATTCGCCTGGTAACTGGGAGTAGCCACCTGTGCTGATGAGGTAGGAGATAGATGGGCCCTTGGGCTGAGCAGCTGGAATTTGTCAAGTAGAGTAAATCAGAGTTTTGTTTTCTCCAGACCCTCCAAGGACAAAGTGTTTTTTTTTAAGCTCCTTATTGGAATATAATTGCTTTACACTGTTGTGCCAGTTTTTGCTGTACAACAAAGTGAATCAGCTATATTTATACACATATCCCCATATCCCCTCCCTCCTGTGACTCCTTCCCATACTCCCTATCTCAGCCCTCTAAGTCATCCATCATTGAGTTGATCTCCCTGTGTTATGCAGCAGCTTCCCACTAGCTATCTATTTTACATTTGGTAGTGTATATATGTCAATGCTACTCTCTCACTTCCAGGGACAAAGTTAGTGTCAGGAGCTGAGCTCTGCTAGAGTAAAGAGAAAAGACCACATCTATTACTACTGAAGTCACGGAAACCTCGCTGACTTCACATGTGCAGGAAGGCTCCTTGAGGGTCAAAAAGGGAGGGAGTGTCATCCCATAATAGGTGTTGTCAAACCTCCCTTTAGCCTTTGCACTGGAATCTATCTTGGCAAAAAGATGCACATGCTCATTTGGGGAAGGTCCTAGGGCAGGTCAGATGTGGGAAAAGAAGAAAGATAATTGGCCAGAGAAAAACAAAGACCCAGAAGAACTGCCCTATATATTTATAGGGTTGTATATTTAACCACCTCTTTATTCTGCTCCTTCTCATTAGGGAGGATGCCCACACCCTTTCTCTAAAGGTGTGTATTTCTACATTGCTTTTGTCTTAAATAAATAAACTGTTCTCTGTGTCACACATGTTGTGCTATGCTTCTAATAATAAACTTTGTACCTGTTTTTATAGTTTTTGCTTCCTTGAAACATCCTTGTTACAATGGGGCAAAAGTCAGGGCAACTTTGCTTCTATCCTCTAGCCCCTGGTGGACTAGTAGGTAGGACTCCTGGTTTTCATGCAGGCTACTCAGGTTCAATTTCTGGGCAGGGAAATAAGATTCTGTTTCAAGCCAGTGCTTACTGCTGTTCCTCTGAGAACACTAATTACTTTTATTTGAAAGAAAAAAAAGCTTCTAACTCTATGACAAGGAGGTGGTTACAGTTTTGAGCTAGGCACTGAAGCTAAATTCCCACAGTAACAGGAAGATAGGGCAATATCTTCCTTAATGGTTTATATTTCAAAGAGATGGCTTCCAGGCCTTTAAGAAAAACATTCCTAGTTTCCAAAGCCAGCAACACACTTCTTAGACTTTAAAAAGATTTACATACATATCAAAGGGACATGATTTACAAATAGGTTTCTCAAGGAAACGGCAATAGTGAAAACTAATTGTCAGTTACCATTACAATTTAAATGCTCTTCCTATGAATTGAACTTGGTCTGCTTTGCTGAATCCCAATTGGCATGTCACCAGTCAAAGTTACCAGCTTAGCCCTTAACCAGGATCCTAGGTAAAAAGCCAAAGAGCCAGACTCCATCCTGAGTGAGGGTTCTGAGGCAGGTGATAGATGGGCACCAGGCTGAGTAGCTGGAATCTGTCCCCTGTGGACAGATACTCCAAGATAAAAATAATGGCAGGAGCAAGAAGCTGCTTGGATAAAAGATAAAAAGACTACATATTTCTCATTCTTGAGGTCAAGGAGACCTCCTCAACTACATATGCGCAGAAAGGTTCCACAGTGGTCAGAGAAGGGAGGGGACACCAGACCCCTCCCAGAAATATGTTCTTCTACCCAGAAACCCTTGCGCTGGAATCCAATTTGGCTAAAAGGCACACGCACAAACGGGAGGGCCCCGAGTCAGGCCAAATGTGAACTCAGAGCCAGGCAAAGCAAGATGACTGGCCAGAGGAAACCAGGAGGAAATGCCACACATAAGTGACTTAAACTATCTTGAAAGTGCAACTCTTTGTCTGAGCTGGCCTGTGTGTGTCTAGCCACACATACTTTTTTTTTTTTTTAATTTTATTTATTTATTTTTGTCTACGTTGGGTCTTCATTGCTGCACAAGGGCTTTCTCTAGTTGCAGAGAGCAGGGTTTACTCCTTGTGGTGAGCTGGCTTCTCAGTGTGGTGGCTTCTCTTGTTGTGGAGCATGGGCTCTAGGCATGTGGGCTTCAGTAGTTGTGGCTCAAGGGCTCTAGAGCACAGGCTCAGTAGTTGTGGCACATGGACTTAGTTGCTCCTCAGCATGTGGGATCTTCCCAGCCCAGGGCTTGAAACTGTCTCCCCTGCATTGGGAGGCGGATTCTTAACCACCAGGCCACCAGGAAAATCCCATGCATACATTTTTCCTCCTAACAAACATTTTACTTGTTTCACTACTTCCCATCTCTTTGTTGAAATTCATTTCTACAACACAGACGATCCAGGGCCTTGTCACTAGCCACTGGCCCTGGTGCTCTAGCGGTCTAGGATTTGGTGCTCTCACTGCCCAGCTTCAACCTCTGGTCGGGGAACTGAGAGCCTGCTTCAAACCACCACAGGCCCAGGCCACCTGAGATCACTTCCATCCTCTAGGAACTGGATGAGAGCTTGTCACTAACCTCCAGGACTTGGCCAAGGGGAAAAATGACTACAAGGCAAGGAGAGCGCTGGAGAGAGGGTAAGGGATCAATAGAGACTTTGGGAGAGGGCTTTGCCTTCGCAGTGTTTCCCCTGCAAGTAAAATGGGAATGAACACGGGTGCGAAGACAGCACAGAGCCAAACTTAGATGGTGCTCACGGATGGCGGTGTGCATATCTTAGAACCCAAGCTCAGGGAATTTAGCCATGTCGCGAAAGGAATAAACCACCTGAGAAGCCTGCAACCGGAAGCCGGACCCTCTGGAGAGGCCAACCGGAAATGCCTTCCGCGGGCGACCCTGAGCGCCGAAGGTCGGGACCCTGGAAGCCTTCACGGAAACTGCCCCAGAGGCTTCTGGGGAGTGTAGTCTTTCAAGCCAACGGGCAGAGGGAACAGAGACGTCATTCGGGAACCACTACCTGTTTATACATGGGTATTTCATGAACAGAGACGGCTAGGCTGTCACTACAGTAGCCACTGTCGTGGTAAACTGAGAGCGAGATCCACGGGCGGCTCCCTACCGGGGCGGCCAGTGGGAAGGGAGTCCGCGAGGATTCTGGGAACTGTAGTTCTGGCGTAGCTGAGCGGCCGAGGAAGGGGTAAGCAGTCCCGTTGGTTGGTCCTGGAGAGGGAGGCCTGCGGCACTTTGGCCCCACGGTGTCCCTCCAGCGCAGCAGGAGGGTGGGGAAAGGCCGGGCCGGGCCTAGGGCTGGGGCCTGGGGAGGAGTGCGTCTGCTGGAGGGGGTGGCGGAGGGGGTGGCGGAGGGGGTGGGGGGTGTGGCCCAGGCCCGCGGGTTCGGTAGGTTTCGTTTCTGGAGGACGGGGTGGGGCTCGAGGTGCACGTTTGTGGCAGGGAAATGGTGTGAGGCTCCTCCAGCTGCGAATCCCTGAGCTACGCGCATCTTCATTCCTCGGCTGGGGCGAGAGACCTGGAACTCAGATTTCTTTTTTGGAAGGGCGGTGGGTATATTATGGGCTAAACAATTTCCGAATAGGGGCAGTTCCAGTGCGCATCCCCAGCGTTTATTTGGGGTAGAGGTGTGCTCAGCCAGGGCCAAATAGACGTCTCCTGTGGTGGGGGTGGGGGCGCAGCTCAGGCCGTGGGTGCCTGGGTGTTGTTTGGCGTGGGAGCACTTACCTGGGTCCTTCATCTCTCAATGGTTGTGGGAACCCACGGCTGATTGTGAATGACAAATTTTGTGTTTAATGGGGTTGAATATGACCCAGTGGTGATTGGGTGCAGGTGCGGTGGAGTAGAGAGCCTCTCAGGCCCTGGTGTGCCTTGGTTTGTTGGGGGTGGGTGAAGGTGACTTCGAAGTGGGCAAAATATCCCTAGGGGGTGGTGGAGGAGTGTCTTGGGTCTGGAGTTCCTGGGGTTTTCAGGCAGTGGGGAGGTTTTGGCCTGAGACAGACATCCTGCAGTGATGGTGCATTGCACCGCTGGGGCCTGCATTTAGGCAGCTTTTTGGGTGCAGGCAGGTTTGCTTCTCTGGGACCTGTTGTGCCAGGGTTTGTCCTCATCCTGGGGCCCCCTCTGCTTTATGACAAAAGTCCCAGATTTGGTTGTAATGTAAGTGGCTAGTTTGGCTAATTCTTCCTCTCTTTGAGTGCTTTTCCCTCATGTGTTGGGGGTCAGACCTCTAGTTTGGAACTTAGCCAGGTTAGGTAGGGTGGGGACCTGTGAGGGCTGCCTGCCAACTATCGAAAGCACTTCTCGTATCTGGTGAAGCCCAGGTATGAGGACTTTAATTTTTGGGTAAGGTCAAGTTTTAAAGCCACCCAGTAGAATAGTACAGTGAACTTACATGGACCTATCACCAGATTCAACATTCATTAATTCACAGCCAATCGTGTTTCATATACATCCCCTCAACTTGTGTGTGGATATACTTTGAGAACTGTCACACCCCATAGGGGTTGACCATCACTGACATTACCGCTCACCCATCCAGGCTAAGGGCATGGCACTCCACAGCTAGAGATCAAATCTAGACACTTTCTAGCTCTGTCACCTTGAGCAAGATTTATAACTCTGTCTCAGTTTATCAGAAGACCTAACTCAGGGCCTTTGGGAGAAAAATTTGCACAGTGCCTGGAATTGTCTCTGGTGTATAGTAAGAGTTTAGTAAGTGTTAATTATTACTATTAATAATGAAGGATGATTTCCCTACAGGACAGGCTGTATTCTGATCACACACCTGACTCTGTCCCCAGGAAGCTGTCTACATTCTTTTTTGACAGATCTGAGGTTGATTTTGTTTTGTTTTGTTTTGTTTTTGTTTTTGTTTGTTTTTAAAGAAGAG
The DNA here is from genome assembly GCF_030028045.1 of Hippopotamus amphibius kiboko. Lineage (NCBI taxonomy): Eukaryota > Metazoa > Chordata > Mammalia > Artiodactyla > Hippopotamidae > Hippopotamus > Hippopotamus amphibius. Next base: position 31,090,279 of record NC_080197.1, on the reverse strand, counting down.
GAGCACCCCTCATGTTGAACTTGGGGATTTTTAGCCTGGTATCTGGGGGCCAAGAGACAATCCTGAAGCTCACGCTGCCTGTTTCATCCTCAGGTTCCCCTTCTCACATCCCTGCCTGCCCAGAGAGGACTGTATAGAGAACGAGAGGACTTGTCGTAGGTGGGTACCACTCACCTTCCATGTTTCTGCAGTTTCTTCTGTTCTTCAGACCTGGGGCAAAATTCCTTTGCTCACCCTGACATCTTGTGCCCTGCAGTGTCCCATTTGAGGCTCAGAGGACCTGCTTGTTTCTAGTGCCTTTACCAGGGAATATTATCCCAGATCAGTGCTCTCGTTCAGGTTACCACCATCCTTGCCCTAGCAACATTTCATCCTGGCTGCTGGATTCCCAGAAGTGTGTCAGCTGTCATAAAATAAAAATTGATAACTGCCATTTACTGGGAGTTGTTCTGTCAGGCACAATCTCTGTAATATTTTATTAGAACAAACCTATGCTCATGTATGATTCCTCTCTTTATTACACGTGACAGGTAAGAGTTGCATGGTTAGTTTCTACAATGCATCTTTGGAGCATGTAATTGCTACCAGAGGGCTTTCTTCTAAGTTAAAAATGTATAAGAACAACATTACGTAATTAATGCCTTTTTTTTTGGTGGTTAACTTTTCACATAGAAAGTGTGAATCCATCGTCCAGCATCAACAATAATCAGTTCATGTTCAAGTTTGTTTCATGTACCACCCCTGCTTCCCACCTTTTTCTGTAGAATTATTTTAAAGCTAATTCTAGACATTATATCATTTTACTTATAAATATTTCATTATGTGTCCTTAGCTGAGAAGGACTTTTAAATTTACCCTTCTTTAAAAAAATTGAGGTGCAATTTACATACAACCAACTACATAGATCTTAAGTATATATTTCAGTAGATTTTGACAGATATGTACTCCCATGTAACCATCACCCCCAACAACTGGAATTTGTGTCCTGTTTCAGAATTCTTTGCCTACACCAAAGTCATAATGGTATTCTCCTATGATTTTTTTCCTAGACGCT